>NC_134687.1:113225981-113825981 GCF_050947455.1 Rhinoderma darwinii
TTTCCCTCAGCCTTATGTCTACCCGAGTGGCAAGCAGAATCAAGTCGTCCAAGGCAGAAGGCAGGTCTCGAGCAGCCAGTTCATCCTTGATCTCGGACGACAGGCCATGCCAATAGGATGCCACGAAGGCCTCATTGTTCCAGGATAGCTCTCCTGCCAGAGTCCGGAACTGGATTGTATACTCGCACACGGAGGTGTCCTCTTGGCGGAGGTGTCCACAAACTCCTGGAAATCTCGGGTCTCGGGGCCCTGATGTTCCCAGATTGGATTAGCCCATGCCAGGGCCTTGCCAGTCAGGAGGGATATGATGAATGCGATCTTGGCTCCATCTTATGGAAATGCTCGAGAGTGCAGGGTAAAATGAATGTGGCATTGGTTCAGAAACCCCCGACAAGCACTGGCGTCTCCATCGAACCGAGAGGGACATAGCAGCGAGAACAGAGGATCCGGACATGAACTGCCAGGAGGAGTAACAGGAGGATCGGCTTGAAGGACTTGCATAGAGGCGGGAAGAGAAGCAACTAGCGTCCCTAGCTGCTGTGCCATAGAGTCCACTGCCACGAGGAGCTGATCCTGCCTAGCAAGAAGATCCAGCAGATCCGCCTGCATGGCTTGGGAGGGTGCCAAGCCCTTGAATTGACCAGCGGAGTCCATGGCCAAAGCGTGCTGTCACGATGTGGGGTGTGGACCCACTGGGCCGTACTGCGTAGCGGGATGGCAGCTGGCCAAACAGGTAAGTACAGAGTTCAATTAGTTCAGCGAGGGTACCTGAGGCAATCGTAGGCAGTAGCGAGGCAGGCACGTCCAGGACCAGGCGGCGGGAAGTCGTCAGGTGAGGCGTAGCAGATCAAGCGTAGACTGTAGCACAGCACGGCTATAGCACAGCACGGCACTAGAACTAGGTAGCACGGAAACAGGATACGGGATACAGGGGCAAGGTACACTGGGAAACTGGAAGACACTGGGAGACCATAAGCACGACAAACGATGGGTAACAAACAACGCTCTGGCAAAGAGCAAGAGGACAGAGCCCTTTTTATAGCCCAGGGCATCCTGGGCTAGATTGCAGACTTCCTGCAAAAATGCGCGCACTGGCCCTTTAAGGCCATGCACGCGCGAGCACGTGCGCTCGCCGGAGACACTCGAGGTCCGGAAGTGAGTTCCGGCACCTCACAGGAGGACGACCCTGCAGCGAGGTAAGATGTCCATGGCCACGGCCGTTGAGGTTAACGACCGAACGACGGACCGTGGCCGTAGACATTACAGTAGCAGGGTGTTCATTCACCTACCAGGTTACCCTGCTACCATATCCAAGGGTATAGTCCATAATAGAAGGTAGGAGCAGCACAGTAAGTCTAGACCTGACAAGGGTCAATAGGTTGCCAGCCTCCAGGAATCCGACTTGTGGATCCCAAAAAAGTAGACAATTCAGAAGAGGCAGCATTCCAGATAGAAGTTCACAACAAAAAAACGGTTTTTATTCACCCATATGTGAAGAGGATGCAACGTTTCAGCTGCTCAATGCAGCCTTTGTCCAAGGGTATAATATTCTAATTTTATATCCTATAATGTATAGTTAGATTGTGTTTGACTATAATTATAAAATAATAAAAAGATAAAAGTCCAATATGACATATGTTGTGAACAGATAGATGTATTAAAAACATGTCAATAGGCATATAAAACACACATATTTAAAAGTTGGAAAAATTGAGGATAATGTATAATTTATCTGTACATTAGGAAAATTATTGTATAATAAATAATAGCAATTTTTTTTTAAAATAACACACAACTCATATCAAAAGGAAGCCTAAACTACTGAATGATAAACACCAATTGTCGTTACATGACACTGAGTATTTTGTAAAACGCTATGAAATATAAAATCACTTACTTACTTTTTCTTGCAACTGTATATTTAACATTAAATCTTCTTGTATGGTTTAATCTTTGTTTAGTTTCTCTTTTTAAATCAAGTGTGACCCAAAAGTGGTGACCACCTTCTTCTATGGATTAACAAATCCAGGTCTAACCTACCCCTATCTGTAAATATATTACAACATGACATGCAAAAAGAATAAAAATGTCAGGTCTCGATTCCAGCCTCCAGCAACTGCTCCAAAAATTTTCAAAGAGAAAACACAGAAACTTCCACGTAGCATATTCCATTATCTCATTATCTTCTTAAACTAGTTCATATATACTGTACATTATATTAGGTACTTGCATTATCACTAATTACCTAATACAAACCTGTTACCAAATTTGTTCTCTTTGTGAGTATTAGCAGTGGCGTACATAAGAAAGAGGGTCCCAAAGCAAAAATCTAAATGGGCCCTCTGTAATAGTTCTGGATATTGCTCCTCAGCAGATAAGGGCATGATATTTTTTTATCCCTTCATGTTTATTTCATGACCCTTGGGCCAATTCCCCATCTTTTTGTTTGCTAACAATGTAAGTCCTCTGTTGATGGTGGTCATACATACTGTAGGTTTTCCTCACCCAGGAACAAAAAGGAATGGACCAGCCAGGGCTCCATGGTCTCCCAACCTGGAATATATGCCCTTGAGTAATAATGTAGTGCAGCTATATTGAATACGAATTAATTCTAATGGTGAAATTGCTAGAATACAGTCAAGGAATTGACAAAGGACTGGACAGATCAGAGGGTCTCTAAGAATGTGTTGTTGGTAACTCAATAGCCCTTTTTCCCTATACATAGTACATTTAATACATATATTGTGATTTCAATACAGTCACCTTATTAGATCAATTGCCCTGCATAATAATAATAATAATAATGTATAACTGGTAAAAGTAACTTCTCCTACTGCTCTGTCTGCAAACCCCTTGGCTTAGTCCACCCATATAGAGATGTACCTCTTTCTTCTCGCTTTAAGATGTAAGATTGTGTATTGAAGAAAACTTTGCAGACAAATATTTAGCACAAACTGTAGGCAAATAAGTTTACTGTTTAAGATGTTACTTAAAGGCTATGTGCACTTTTGAATGGATATTTTTTATTAAATAAATGTTTTTTGTGTTTTTAAGGACTTTTCTAATTGGCTTTTATTTTTATTTTTTTGCTTTTTACGAAACAGCTTCTATGCATCCTGTATACATAATAGCTGTATCATTCTCTCTCAGCCAATTCCATCAGTTGAGCTGAACTTACGGCTCGGATGAGAACGGGTCCTTTGTGTCTCTCACACACAGGATCCACCTTATAGTGATCACAAAAAACATTGATTTAATAAAAAACAGAATATGTATTCAAAGGTGTACATAGCCTTTAAGTGTGAGTTCACACATTTTCACCACTGATTTTGGCACAAAACGTCTGCAAATCCACAGCAAAATCCACACAGGTTACATGCACATGTTGCGGTGGATTGTGCTGCAGATTTGACGTGGTGTTCACCTTTTGCACTACAGTGAAAATCTTTCAATCAATCACATTTTTATTGTGCATTTTGCAATTTTCTATTTGCAGGTGATGAGACAGGAAGGTTTTGGAAAGAATATGTATGAATGTTCCTTATTTGATCTAATAAAATATGATGATTTCAATGTTGATAAACACTTATCCCTGGATGAATTCTACCGAGCATTTCGTAAGTACACTTTATATCTATACTTATGTTATTCAAATTTTCTGTGTGTTATCATAGTATAAGTAAAACTTTTTCATTGCATATTAAATTCAGTTTCTTAGATTTTTTACATAATGCAAATCTGGACATATAGAAAGTTTAATAGATTTAATAAAATTTATTACAAAGAACTAGGAAACATTCTTAAAGAAGGAGTTTTGTTGAAAGTTGCAACATAACATTCAAAATTCTGACAGTTAGGGACAGTTTATACAATTTTGTGTTGTGGGCCTCGCCGCAAAATCCGCCGCAGATTTTTTCCTGCCATTGGCAGGAAGATTCCTTTTCCCAATGGGAGGTTCGGGCAGAATCCACTCGAAGATCAAGCAGCAGAATCCGTGGCGAGTTCCGCCTATAAAATTCCACCGTGTGAACAGGGCCTTAAGCTGCCACTCACAACACATAAAATCACATGCTGAGAAAGTGGAAGTTTACAGTCAGATTCTAAACTTCAACAATCAGAATTTTGAATGCTATGAAATTTCATGAACTTATATTTTAAGTGTTTGTTCAATGCCATATTATATCAAATAGTTCTCCTCTGGAAAATAAGAAAACTGCCTTTGTAGTGCTAGACAGAATCCTACCCTGTACTGATGAGGAGCAACAACTGAAACAGTGCTGTCTACAGATGGTGTCTCTAGTTTGGCTAATAACCCGAGTCACGTTTCAAGGTCCTAGAAAGGGTCAGACAATGACTTATAGGGTAGTCACCTAGTGGCACTAGAGATACAATTTTCTTTCTTGAGGAGTTGTATTTTGCACACTTTTCATTTCCCAGTGAGCATTGTCCTAAAGACGTCCTACCAGCTGAATCCCCACAAGGAGAATCAGTACCTTCCAAGAACATATGGTGTAATTAATAGAAAGCCAATGTCTTTCAACATTAAAAATAAACCGTCTTTTGTCTTTTTTTTTTTTAATTGTGAAAGTCATAAAGAAAAAGTTACCTAGTCTATATCCATGAATGTGTTTCTTGTAGCTGGATAAAAACCAGGGCTGGGGCGGGGAGTGTTTTTTGCAATTTATGGATTAAAATAAATTCTCTGATTTTACATTTTCTACAACCAACTGTCCAATCTGCTGGTAATAAGTCCTTTTATTTTGTGCATTTTGTGCATTGGTGAGGGAACAACAGTTATCACACAGGAATAGACTATATGACAGGTGCCCACTGTAACCAATCAGAGGCATTTATGGGTCCATACATTGTCTCTGTAGGCCTCTGATTTTATATAGAATGCATATATGGAGGCATACAGAGGTTATTTTTCTCACAGATTCTGCACCAGAAGAATCTGTGCTCTACGTCTATGGCTCTGTACTAAGGATACAGCTTTGGTAATGAAATTCACGACAATGACGAGTCCTGGAACAGTGCTGACGGCTGTGTTTTGGGAAATATCAGGAAATGCTTAAAAACTGAAGACTTCTCATTAAAAAAGGCCTGAATTACATCATTTGCTTGACAATGCTCCGTCACACAAAACTTGTGATCTTTTGGAAAGTTGAGACTAAAGTTGCTTACAGCCCCAGTACTGTCTTAGTTTGATATTTTTTCAAATCTGAAGAAACACCTTGAAGCTCATGATTCTGGTCTGATGACAATATAAAATAGAATAAAATGGATGCATGGGTAGGATAATTTTTGTTCTAACAGAAGGAGTTTGATCTGTTGTGGAGTGAAGTTCCCCAACCGAAAAGGTGATTATATTGAAAAATAGACTAGACTAGATATGTGTTTATATCAGTTGAATGAGCAACTCAATATAACTTTTTTATATTAAAAAATAAAGAGTAGGGAGCCTGACGTTTTTTCATCTTGTAAAAGCCATGGTAGTATTTTGGCGCATATCAAAATATGCTATGGGAGCTGGCGTTGTGAATGAATAAACACAAGGCCGGCTCTATGGTAGCAGCACCTGGCCCACACAGCTTCCATGTATTAATCAGATTGTTAGAATAACTTAACTGCTTATTATAGCATTATGTCATTTATAGTTAAATTATTTCACCACATATTATACTGAAATGTATTACTTTTTAAAGTTTCTGCTACGAGATCGCGTTCCTACAATAAAAAAAAACAACATGGCAAACATCAAACTTTAAAAGGGTAACTAAACATCTAAAAAACTTCTGGCATGTCATAGTAACATGTCAGAACTTTTGATCGGTGAGGGTCTGCGCAATGATAAGCAGAAGCACTTAGTTTCTGACCGGCTTTTATCGGAAAGCCCAGCAATATGGTGAACAGGCTCAATAGGCCGCTCGCGGGAACAAAAAAGCGGTATGTCCTTTCTTGCCACTGTTCCCGCCTCTGATCTCCCATGGAAATCAATGGGAGGCATAAAAAATTTGCGGCGCTCGTTTCTGAGCGTTTTTCACTGCATTTTTTGCCCTTGGGTCTTGCATTAGCTTCAATGACCGCAGGCTGAAAAATGCAGTGAAAAAACGCAGAAAAATAAGTGCAGGCAGTTCAAAATATGCCTCACAATTCCTGAAGGAAATCTGAGGCAGATTTTTCTGCCTGCAAAAAAACTATGTGTGAACAGGGCCTAAGAATACTTAGGTCTCTTCAATAGGTATGGTCTAAAAAGTCACAGATTTACACACATAGAGATGGTATAATATGCTAGTCAAGTGATATGAGATAATGTGAGCTTACATAGTTAAGGCTGTAGATTGTTAAAGCAATTTATAGATAAGTGTACATGTTTAATTGGACTCTTATCAAGCTCTAGGTCATGATACCCCGCACCTGGGACGCACATTCTTTAATAGATGTCAAGTGACATATATTTTATATGACATATTCATTCCAGTTTCGAGTGTGTGATAAAGTTTGACATGAGTTTGCACTGCCAAAGATGATTTTTTTTTAATATAAATACTTTCATGTCGTTGGTTTTGATGTTTAGGCCTATGTTTTGCAATAGGCAGTTCTGTCTTTTTGTCTTAAAGCATAACAATGAGAATGTATTCTTGCCTTTCAGTTCTGTGCAGTTACATGCAGATCGCCCTCAAGACATTTAACACTGATTCAAAAAAGTCCACTTAAGTCTGTCAAAGTATTCGTTCCTGCCTGTGGCTTTAGAACATGTGCAGCTTAACTATAAATAGTGGATTTTGTTTTGTGCTTGGGTTCTTCCAACGTTGGACAATCAATTGACTTCTGGCACAGCACTGTCTCAATTGTAAAATTCTATATCTTAATGATGTTGTGTCCACAAAGTTGGTTTCAGTATGGCCGCTTTCAGATGAGTGTATTTATAAACGATCCTAATATGGACATATTACAGAAGATTTTGTATCAGTATGTCATTAGAATATGTCAGAATACATGTGAGAGAGATTCCAAATACCATTCCTGTGCCAGGGGATATCAAAAGAGAGCTGCAATAGTTCTGGGAGAGCTTTACAGTGCCATAAGGGTGTGTGCCTAGTGAAGCCAGTGGAGTAAAACATGTGCTGGGACACATCCCACACCAGTAAGTTCTGATTCAGGATCGGGTGGTCACATAAGTTTCCACCTCTATGTAGTCGGCCACAAAACAAATAATGCAAAGGGTGAGTATAATGGATACTGAATGGTGAAAAAATTAGGGTCTGGACTCTCACACGTAGTGGCGGATTAAGTAGACCATAGGCCCTGGGCTGTTCCACAAACTTAGGCCTCCCTTCCCCACCGCCGCTCTGCCGTGTCTATAGTGAACACCACTTTTTTGTGCGAGCATTGACAAATTGGTGTTACAATTCCCCTTGTCAAAGGGCTGTGTACCTACATACTGACAGTCCCCAACCATCACTGACAGTATCACACTGTTATGGGACACTTCCTCTTGACAATGGGAATGTAAGACACATTTGTCTATTAGTCCTGGGTACACAAAGATATGTAGAATACAAGGATTTCCTACAACAGACATGTCAGGAAAGGGGACAGATCCCCTATAGATCCAGTGACTCACAAGTGACGTCTTCTCTGATGGGAGTCGTTTTCTTTTCTTCTCCATCTGACGCAGACCGTTATTGCGACTTCTCCTAATGAAACATCTTTGCCCATCACTTCTGCAGCCATTTCCAGCCTCTATAGAAACACGCCAATTTAGACACCAAGGCCCAGAACCATACATTAAAGGGGTTGTCCGGGCACAGATCGTTTTTTATACTGATGACCTATCGCTGTGCCCGGACAACCCCTTTTACTTAGACTAATAAATTTGGAACCCAGACTAGATCATTTAATACATACAGACCCAGACTCTCTAAACTATTACAGTCCCCAGACCAGACCCCCTAAACAAATACAGATCCCAGAACAAGCACCCTAAATAAATACAGACCTCAGACAGGACCCCTAAATACAGACCCCAGACCCGACACTCTACATTAATAATGACCCCAAACCTGACTCCCTTAATACAGACCCCAGACCAGACCCCCTAAACTAATACAGATCCCTAAATAAAGACCCCTAAACTAATGCAGACCCTAGACCAGGCCCCATAAATACAGACCCCATAAACTAATACAGACCCCAGACCCCTAAATACAGACCCCTAAATACAGACCCCAGACCTGACCCCTACACTAATAATGAGCCCAGATCTGACTCCCTTAAGTAATACAGACCCCAGTCCAGACCCCCTAATCTAATGCAGACCCCAGACCCCAAAATACAGACCCCTAAATAAAGACCCCTAAACTAATACATACCCTAGAACAGGCCCCATAAATAGACCCCATAAACTAATACAGACCTCAGACGTCAAACTAATACAGACCCCCTAAATACAGACCCCAGACCCCTTAAACACACAGATCCCTAAATATACAGATCCTAAACCCCTTAAACTGATACAGACCACAGACCCACTAAATACAGACTCCAGACCCCTTAAACTAATACAGACACCAAACTTCCTAAATACAGACCAGACCCCCTAAACACAGTCCTCAAACCAGACCCCCTAAATACAGTCCACAAACCAGACCCCCTAAATACAGTCTCTACACCAGTCCCCCTAAATACAGACCCCTTAAACAAATCCATCCCCTTATACTTACATAGCAGCTCAGCTCAGTCTTCTCTATGGAGTCTTGCTGCTGCTCATGGACCTGCGGTCACGTGACCAGCAGGTCTCTAAACAGTAGTAAGAACTTTAGAGATGAGGTCATGTGACCTTATGTCTAAAGGTCCTTTTGTAGGACATATACAATGCCGTTTTGTAGCGTTTTTTTGCCACGATTCGAAGCAGAATCGCGGCAGAAAAGCAACATAACTACATTGTACTTTGGGCAGCCATGTGCCCCCCGGGAGCCTCGGGTCCTGGGCGGCCGCCATAAACGCCCTATGATGATCCGCCATTGCTCAGACGGTCGGCCATGCCCCACCGTGCCAGATGAGACAACTGATTAGCTCTATAGTACCATTTAACACTGGGGAGAGACACACCACCCTCATCCCATGGGATGTATAGACATCGGCTAACTACCCGGGATCTGACATTATTTTATACAAAAGAAGTGAGAATACTTTCGATACGCTGCAATAAATGGGCAGGGAGGTATATGGGAGACTGCTGAAGAATATACAGGATTTTAGGCATATGGGTCATTTTAACTAAACTCACTCTTGCAGCTGTAGATAATAGCAATTGGTTCCATCTGGCAATCTTGGTGCATAAAAAAACAATTAAAGGGGTGATATTTAATGCTTTAAATTCAAAGACTGATCTGGAAATTTGTATACCAATATATGTAATAGGGGTTGACCAGAGGAAGTAACAGGGGCCGATATATCTAATGGTAAAATATTGGATTTAGACTAATTAATGGATAAACCAGACATTGAACCAAAATGTGTCATTATAGAAAGCACTATGTGCAGGGAACCCCAGGGTCAGCGAGATATAACCGGATGTCATCAGCATACATACTGACCTTTTCTTGTAGGGTAGAGAGGTTAAAACCTATAATACGGGGTTCTTGTCTGAGTATTTCAGCAAGAGGCTAAACTGCCAGCACAAATAGTACAAAGGAAAGAGGGCAACCCTCTCAGGTACTTTTATATAAAGGAAAAGGGTACGAAGTACAATAATTTACTGGCAGTTGTGAGGATGGGACAAAATATAATATTTAACCCATTTTATAAACTCTGGTCCAAATCCAAATTTCACAAGGGTTAAAAAAAGGAAATCTCATTCTATTGAGTCAAAGGCCTTAGCGGCATCCAGGGAAACTATGAGAGTGCCGACATCCTCATGAGTGGATTGCAAATTAGTGAACAGCCAGCAAAGATTTATGGCTGTAGCTTTGCAAGGCATAAAGCCTGTCTGGTCCAGGTGTTCTAAAGACAGTATAACCGTATTCAAACGTCTAGCCAAAAGCTTCGCCATGATTTTTATGTCAGTCTGGAGAAGTGAGATGGGACGGTAGGAATTACATAATAGAGGGTTTCTACCTGGCTTAGGCAGTACACCTATTGTCGTTTCCATCATTGAACGAGGCAGTTCTCCAGAGTCCAATGCCATCTGTAAACATCCAGGAGACGGTCAGTTAAAAAATCAGCATGGGCCCTGTAAAATTCAATAGGCAGGCCATCACTACCGGGTGATTTAGACGTCTGGAAGGAGGCCATGGACTCCACAATCTCCTGCACTGTAATGGGGCCATCTAAATAATCCCTGTGGGCAGACAACTGTGAGGGAAGGGTCACCTGCTCTAAATATGCAGAAATTTCTGCTGAGAAGGCAGAGGTGCGTGAGAAATATAATGTTTCATAACACGAGTGAAAGGCGGACAGGATGACCTGTGGGTCAGAGAACTAGGTACCAGCTGAGACTTCAAGCAATGATATCACAGGGGGTTCCCTATCACCATTGGCTATATAGGCTAAAAGCTTAACACATTTTTCACCGTGTTCATAATATGATTGTTTCGAAAAGATGGTTTGTTTCAGAGCCTTATCATTTAAAGAGGTGTGGTACAAGCGAACATTGCAAAGCCATTCCGACTTATGATCCCCAGTCAGATCATTGATGTATTGGAGTTCAGCTGCCAGAGCGTCATTGGCCAGTTGGAGTTCGTTATGCGCCAAAGATTCTGTTCAAATCATTAATCGCCACAGAATGTGCCCCATGCGCATATGCCTTGAAGGTGTCCCACACAACTAAAAGGAGAAGCACTGCCGCCATTGTCAAGAAAAAACTGAGACTATTCAGCCAAACAAGGTTCAAGCGTCAGCGATTTTTAGGGGGTATATTTGGGAGTTAAATACGTAGATAGCCAGGGTAGTGATCTAAAATGGACCTGGAGAGATACTCTGCCGAGTCTACAGCTGTAAGGAGGGAAGTGTGTATTAGCATTAGATCGATACGGGATAAGGCCTCAAATTCATGGGTGAAACAAGAATACTGTCGGGTATGAGGGTTTATAGCTCTCCACACATCTGTAATATTAAATTCTGAAAAGAGAGAATGATGGAAGTAAGGAGCTGGAGATACAGGATTTTGCCCTGGGGGGAGAAATTCATCCAGATTCTTATCCCTGGTGGAATTGAAGTCACCCAACCAGATACTAGGCAGAGACGGGTGACTGGTCACAAACGATAAAATGATGTTAATAGTGCCAAGGGAAAAAAAGGACGAACATTACCCCCTATCAGGAGAAATGGTGTATGACAGAGGAGACAGTGTATCAGAACAAAATTACCATCTGGGTCCAAAGTCACATCTACCAGGTGAAACTGGATAAAGCTCTTGATCAAATATTGTTACACCCCTGGCCAAATTAGTGAATATGGAATGATATGACAAACCAATCCAAGGTCTATTTAGAAGACGAAGCCTGTCACCCATCATGGGGGTCTCCTGAAGGCATATAATATCACAGTCATGCTTTTGCAGAAATCTAAATACAAGGGCTCCCTTGATTCGGTCATTAAGACCTCTCACATTCACTGTTAATAAAGATATTAGCTCAGTAGGCATATTAAAGGACAAAAGTGCAAGTCCATGTCCAACCGTCCAGCATGGACCAGTATATGAGTTGCAGAATGTACCTGTGATCCCAGCAGCACTTCAAAGTGTGTTCCTCAGAGCTAAGTTAAGTTTATCTACTTCTGGTTGAATTTCAAGTGCCTGAGAATGAAGAGTGTCAAGTTCAGTACATTTGTGGTAAGATATTTAAAACAATAGCCAAATTGCTTCAGTGCATTTGAGAAGGGAATAAAATAAAAAAAACTGCAAACATAAATTTCAGTTGTGAGTTTGCTCAAGTTATCAAGTATATGAATAATGCAAACATTTGTGAAAATGCTACATCCAGTTAAATCTCTGAACATAATGTGAATTTTATATTATTTGTTTTTTCCTCTTTTTGAGGTGTACACCAAAGTTTCCCATTCATTTTAAGATGAATGTA
The DNA here is from genome assembly GCF_050947455.1 of Rhinoderma darwinii. Lineage (NCBI taxonomy): Eukaryota > Metazoa > Chordata > Amphibia > Anura > Rhinodermatidae > Rhinoderma > Rhinoderma darwinii. Next base: position 113,238,065 of record NC_134687.1, read on the forward strand.
AAGCTTCTACATTTGAGAAATCTGCTCTCCAATACATAGTTACATAGTTACATAGTTACATAGTTAGTACGGCTGAAAAAAGACACATGTCCATCAAGTTCAACCAAGGGAAGGGAAAAGGGAAGGAAAAATTTCTACACATAGGAGCTAATATTTTTTTGTTCTAGGAAATTATCTAACCCTTTTTTAAAGCCATCTACTGTCCCTGCTGTGACCAGCTCCTGCGGTAGACTATTCCATAAATTCACCGTTCTTACTGTAAAGAAGCCTTGTCGCCTCTGCAGCTTGAACCTTTTTTTCTCCAGACGGAGGGAGTGCCCCCTTGTTTTTTGAGCGGGTTTTACAAGGAACAGGATATCACCATATTTTTTGTATGTGCCATTAATATATTTATATAAGTTAATCATGTCCCCCCTTAGTCGTCTTTTTTCAAGGCTAAATAGGTTTAATTCTTTCAATCTTTCCTCATAACTTAAATTCTCCATGCCCCTTATTAGCTTCGTTGCTCTTCTTTGTATTTTTTCCAACTCCAGGGCATCCTTTCTATGAACTGGAGCCCAGAACTGGACTGCATATTCTAGATGAGGCCTCACTAATGCTTTGTAAAGTGGTAATATTACATCCCTGTCCCGCGAGTCCATGCCTCTTTTAATACACGACAATATCCTGCTGGCCTTTGAAGCAGCTGATTGACACTGCATGCTGTTATTGAGTTTATGATTTACAAGTACACCCAGATCCTTCTCAACAAGTGAATCCGCCAGTGTAGCGCCCCCTAGGACATATGATGCATGCAGGTTGTTGGTACCCAGATGCATAACTTTACATTTATCTACATTAAACTTCATCTGCCAAGTGGACGCCCAAACACTTAGTTTGTTTAAATCTGCCTGTAATTCATGAACATCTTCCATAGTCTGAACTATATTACATAGCTTGGTGTCATCTGCAAAAATAGAAATAGTGCTATTAATCCCATCCTCTATATCATTAATAAATAAGTTGAATAATAGTGGTCCCAGCACTGAACCCTGGGGTACACCACTTATAACCGGGGACCATTCAGAGTAGGAATCATTGACCACAACTCTCTGGATACGGTCCTTGAGCCAATTCTCAATCCAATTACAAACTATATTTTCTAAACCTATAGTCCTTAATTTACCCATTAGGCGTCTATGGGGGACAGTGTCAAATGCCTTTGCAAAGTCCAAAAACACTAAATCCACAGCGGCCCCTCTGTCTAGACTTCTGCTCACCTCTTCATAAAAACAGATTAGGTTAGTTTGACAACTTCTGTCCTTAGTAAAACCGTGCTGGCTGTCACTTATAATGCTATTTATTGTCACATAATCCTGTATATAGTCCCTCAATAGCCCCTCAAACATTTTCCCCACGATGGATGTTAAGCTTACTGGTCTATAATTACCCGGGGAAGACCTAGAGCCCTTTTTGAAAATAGGCACCACATTTGCCCTGCGCCAGTCCCTTGGCACTATACCAGTCACTAGAGATTCTCTGAATATTATGAAAAGGGGGACAGAAATAACTGAACTAAGCTCTTTAAGAATTCTAGGGTGTAACCCATCTGGTCCTGGGGCCTTGTGCACATTTATTTTATTTAATTTAGCTTGGACCATCTCTACATTCATCCAATTCAGTATATCAACTGATATATTAACAGCACTGGCACCGGCTACATCAGCTGCTCCTTCTTCTGTTGTATATACAGAGCTAAAGAACCCATTTAGTAACTCTGCCTTCTCTTGATCCCCTGTGATCAACTCCCCATTACCATTATCTAGGGGTCCTACATGTTCAGACCTTGGCTTTTTTGCATTTATATGCTTGAAGAATTTTTTAGGATTTGTTTTACTATCCTTGGCCACCTGCCTTTCATTTTGTATTTTTGCTAATTTTATTACATTTTTACAGATTTTATTAAGCTCTTTATATTTTACAAAGGCTACAGCTGTACCCTCAGATTTGTATTTTTTAAATGCCCTTTTTTTGTCATGTATTGCCCCTTTCACAGAAGGTGTAAGCCATGTGGGGTTTAATTTGAGTCGTTTATACTTATTACCTGTAGGAATAAATTTTGCACTATAATAACTCAAAGTAGATTTGAAAATCTCCCATTTATCATTTGTTCCATTATTTGACATTAGTTCTTCCCAGTCTATATCCTGAATTGCAGCCCTCATCCTGGGGAAATTGGCTTTCTTAAAATTAAATGTTTTTGCCCTCCCAGCCTGCGTTTGTTTTTTACAGTATAGGTAAAATGTAACTATATTATGATCACTGTTACCGAGGTTTTCACGAACATTGACATTCCCAACAAGCTCTGCATTATTAGAAATGACCAGATCCAACAGAGCTTCACCTCTAGTCGGGTCTTCCACAAACTGGCCCATAAAATTTTCCTGCAACAGGTTGAGGAAATGTCTCCCCTTTGCAGTTGAAGCCGAACCATGACACCAATTAATATCCCGGAAATTAAAATCTCCCATTATCACTACAGTACCCGCCTGTGCAGCCCGCTCCATCTGTTTATATATCTGACCTTCCATCTCCTCAGTTATATTGGGGGGTCTATAGATTACACCAAAAGTAATTTTTTCAGTGTTTACCTCCCTTTCTAGTTCCACCCACAAGGTTTCAACCTCCTCACAGTCTTCACCCACTATTGTCTCTTTCACACTCGCCTTCATATCACTTCTCACATACAGACATACACCACCACCTTTCCTATTTGTCCTGTCTTTACGAAAAAGTGTAAAACCCTGTAGATTTACAGCCCAGTCATGTGAAGAGTCCAGCCATGTTTCAGCAACACCAACTATATCTATATTTTCTTCCAGTATCAAGGCCTCCAGCTCCCCCATTTTGCTTGCTAGACTTCTGGCATTTGTGAACACACACTTTAACTTGCCTGTCAGTTTTTCACTTTTATTATCAGAAATGTGATTTGACATTAATCGGTCCTTTTTATTTACACTGATGTTTTGTAACGAAAGGATCTCCTTATCTTGTTGTCTAGTCCTCTCCCCACATTCTGTATCTCCCCCCACCAATATAGTCTGACCCCTCTCTAACCTGGCTACCCCTTTTTTTTCTACATTGGCCTCCCTCCTCAGCCCTAGTTTAAATACTCCGCCACCCCAGCTAGAATTCTCTCCCCCAGCACAGCGGACCCCCTTCCATTTAGGTGCAAATCATCTGCAGAATACAGTTTGTACCCCAATGAAAAGTCAGCCCAGTGCTCTAGGAACCCAAATCCTTCTCCTCTACACCAAGACTTCAGCCATGCATTTAACTCCCTAAGCTCCCGCTGTCTTTCCTGTGATGCGCATGGCACAGGCAGTATTCCTGAGAATACAACCTTGGAGGTCCTTCCCTTCAGCTTGTAGCCTAGTTCTTTAAAATTATTCTTAAGGCTCCTCCACCTACCATTTATTCTGTCGTTGGTACCGACATGGACCACGACAGCTGGATCATCACCAGCCCCTCCCAGCAATTTGTCCACCCGTTCCACCACATGCCGAACCCTGGCACCAGGGAGACAGCAAACCATTCGGTTGAGGTGGTCTTGGCGACAAATAATTCTATCCGTCTTCCTGATTATAGAATCCCCTACGACTATCAATTGTCTTGGCTTACCTGCATTACCATCCCGCCGACTACTAGCTGGGCTGTTCTCCCGGCTGTTAGGGAGATCAGTATCCACTAGGGCTGCCATTTCTGAGACTGACACCCTCGCATCATCACCCAACTTGGCAATTTTGCCTGGAATGTCAGAAACCGGATCGGCCTTCCTTGTCTTTGACCCCTTTCTACTGCCCCTAACTACATTAACCCAGCTACTTACCTGATCCTGCTCACCCATGTCTTCACCCTCCAGTTGTAACCCACTAACTGCATGCTCTGTGAGCAGCAAGCTCCGTTCAAAATTGTCTATCCTCCTCAGTGTTGCATTCTGCTCCTCCAGATCTCTAATACGAGCTTCCAGGTGAACAATATGCTCACATCTGCCACAGAGATATTCACCCTGGAACTCCGGCTCCAGTCGTGCATACATATGGCAAACTGTGCACCGAAGAAAACCTCCAATCTTGCTGTCCATTATCCCAGTTACAAAAAAAAAAAACAGCGAACAGGTGTTAATCAAAAAGATAAAGAAGTAGAAGAGCACTTACTTGGGTTTTAACTCCTCTTTTGAACTCCGGTTTTTGGAACTCCACTTAATATACAAACCACTTGCAATTCAAGTCACAGAGCAGGCTCTACAGAGTAGTGAGGCCTGATTTATAGCACCTGGTTGCACCTGGTTGCAGCTAACCCCTCCCCCTTACTCAGCTACTCAGGAAACTGCAAGGGAAAAATTGTTACAAATTATGTCACTTTTGCAAACTTTGTAGCAAGCAAGCAATCAATACATATATCACATACAATGGCCCCCCACTTTGTCACACACAACACAGTAAATCAATCCGGTTTTTGGAACTCCACTTAATATACAAACCACTTGCAATTCAAGTCACAGAGCAGGCTCTACAGAGTAGTGAGGCCTGATTTATAGCACCTGGTTGCACCTGGTTGCAGCTAACCCCTCCCCCTTACTCAGCTACTCAGGAAACTGCAAGGGAAAAATTGTTACAAATTATGTCACTTTTGCAAACTTTGTAGCAAGCAAGCAATCAATACATATATCACATACAATGGCCCCCCACTTTGTCACACACAACACAGTAAATCAATCCGGTTTTTGGAACTCCACTTAATATACAAACCACTTGCAATTCAAGTCACAGAGCAGGCTCTACAGAGTAGTGAGGCCTGATTTATAGCACCTGGTTGCACCTGGTTGCAGCTAACCCCTCCCCCTTACTCAGCTACTCAGGAAACTGCAAGGGAAAAATTGTTACAAATTATGTCACTTTTGCAAACTTTGTAGCAAGCAAGCAATCAATACATATATCACATACAATGGCCCCCCACTTTGTCACACACAACACAGTAAATCAATCCGGTTTTTGGAACTCCACTTAATATACAAACCACTTGCAATTCAAGTCACAGAGCAGGCTCTACAGAGTAGTGAGGCCTGATTTATAGCACCTGGTTGCACCTGGTTGCAGCTAACCCCTCCCCCTTACTCAGCTACTCAGGAAACTGCAAGGGAAAAATTGTTACAAATTATGTCACTTTTGCAAACTTTGTAGCAAGCAAGCAATCAATACATATATCACATACAATGGCCCCCCACTTTGTCACACACAACACAGTAAATCAATCCGGTTTTTGGAACTCCACTTAATATACAAACCACTTGCAATTCACGTCTTTTTTTTTTTTTTAATCAAAAGTAAGAATAGATTCTAGCACAAAGAAAAAGGCAAATATTATTTTAAAAAATTCTTTGGGAATATTAACATATACAGTTAGGTCTAGAACTATTTGGAGAGTCACAGAATCTTCATGATTTGGGCTCTGCATTCCATCACATTGGATTTGAAATGAAACAACTGAGATGCAATTGAATTGTAGACTTTCAGGTTTAATTCAAGGGGTTGAACAAAAATATCCTGTGAAACGTTTAGGAATTGCAACCATTTTTCTACACAGCCTCCTCATTTCAGGCGCTCAAAAGTAATTGGACAAATTAACATTAGCATAATTTTTTTTTTTTTTAATACATTGTAGAGAATCCTTTGCAGGCAATGACTGCCTGAAGTCTGGAACCCATGGACATCACTAGAGATGAGCGAACCGGGACAACCGAATCCAGTTTCGGTCCGAACATCGGGAAAAGTTCGGTTCGCAGCGAATCCGAACTTCACCGGGTTCGGCCGAACCCGTTTTGACCGATCCCAAATACATTTTGGCACCTGCCACATGTTAGATGGAGGATTTCACAATATCACCTGACATCAGGCTACCCCATAATGCCTTGCAAATGGCTCTCCCAGCCAATCGGGAGGCAGCATAGGGGTGGGCTCAAGCCTGCAATAAAAGTCTATGCACGGAGCTCAGCGGCCATTTTAGAGACAGGAGCTGTAGGGATAGCATTTCTGTGCAGTAAGTGAAAGCTTTAGGAATCTAAAAGGCAGGAATACAGCAATCGAAGGGGCTCATCCACTACTCACTACTCAGCCATTTTGTGAATACGCTTCTATAAGGGGCTCATCCCCGTTGCATCCAACTTGAAATACAGGCAGCCTTTGTAGTACTACAATGCCCAGCATTCCCTGAGTGCACCGCGGCGTGGCTGATAGAAATTCTCATTCATTGCCATTTGCCAAGCCAGTGTGTGAATACGCTTTTAGAAGGGGCTCATCCCCGGCCGTTAACATAACAAATAACAATCCAACTTGCAATGCAGGCATCCTTTGTAGTAGTACTACTACAACACCCAGCATTCCCTGAGTGCACCGCGGCGTGGCTGATAGAAATTCTCATTCATTGCCATTTGCCAAGCCAGTGTGTGAATTCGCTTTTAGAAGGGGCTCATCCCCGGCCGTTAACATAACAAATAACAATCCAACTTGCAATACAGGCAGCCTTTGTAGTAGTACTACTACAACGCCCAGCATTTCCTGAGTGCACCGCGGCGTGGCTGATAGAAATTCTCATTCATTGCCATTTGCCAAGCCAGTGTGTGAATTCGCTTTTAGAAGGGGCTTATCCCCGGCCGTTAACATAACAAATAACAATCCAACTTGCAATACAGGCAGCCTTTGTGGTAGTACTACAACGCCCAGCATTCCCTGAGAGCACCGCGGCATGGCTGATAGAAATTCTCATTCATTGCCATTTGCCAAGCCAGTGTGTGAATACGCTTTTAGAAGGGGCTCATCCCCGGCCGTTAACATAACAAATAACAATCCAACTTGCAATACAGGCAGCCTTTGTAGTAGTACTACAATGCCCAGCATTCCCTGAGTGCACCGCGGAGTGGCTGATAGAAATTCTCATTCATTGCCATTTGCCAAGCCAGTGTGTGAATACGCTTTTAGAAGGGGCTCATCCCCGGCCGTTAACATAACAAATAACAATCCAACTTGCAATGCAGGCAGCCTTTGTAGTAGTACTACTACAACGCCCAGCATTCCCTGAGTGCACCGCGGCGTGGCTGATAGAAATTCTCATTCATTGCCATTTGCCAAGCCAGTGTGTGAATTCGCTTTTAGAAGGGGCTCATCCCCGGCCGTTAACATAACAAATAACAATCCAACTTGCAATACAGGCAGCCTTTGTAGTAGAAGTACTACAACGCCCAGTATTCCCTGAGTGCACCGCTGCGTGGCTGATAGAAATTCTCATTCATTGCCATTTGCCAAGCCAGTGTGTGAATTCGCTTTTAGAAGGGGCTCATCCCCGGCCGTTAACATAACAAATAACAATCCAACTTGCAATACAGGCAGCCTTTGTAGTAGAAGTACTACAACGCCCAGTATTCCCTGAGTGCACCGCTGCGTGGCTGATAGAAATTCTCATTCATTGCCATTTGCCAAGCTAGTGTGTGAATACGCTTTTAGAAGGGGCTCATCCCCCGGGTTTTGATTCAACTTGCTGCACTCCAGCAGTGAAATGTCTGGTAAAAAAAAGGTTGTGAAAGGACGGGGTAGAGGAAAAAAACACCCATGCCGTGTCCTGTTCCTGTCCAAATGTTGGATCTGTTGGTGCCAGACCCATTACCAGCATTTGTGGCACAAGACATGTGCCCAGTTCCACTAGTAGCAGCAGCCATGTGCCTGCTGGTAGTAGTAGCAGCAGTATCAGCAAGCCAGACTTGTCCATCTCCTCCGGTGGGCGGGTAACTTTAGACAATACGGCCATTGTGGACTGGTTGGCTGGCTCGCGGTCATCTCAGCAGGAAGACTCTGACGATCTGGCTTCAAACCAGGTTTCGTTGGATTCCAGATCCTCTACAGTTCCTTGGCACAGTGACAGTAGTAATATGGGTATTTCTAGCGTTTCCATTCCATCATCTATGTCTTCACTCCCCCTTCATAGCGGGAAGCCATCTTTCCTGAGAGTCCTAAGAGACATCTCCTCGGGTGCGAATGAAGATACTGAACAACATAGTGATGATGATTTGTTTTCCGCGAGTCAGCCAACGGAGTGCGTTGCGGCGGTGGTGGAGGTGGAAGCGGTGTCCGAGACGCATAGCTGTGGTAGTGGGGGTGTTGGTGGTGGTAGCCGTGGTAGCAGACGCAGTAATGAGGGGGGGCATGGAGCCCGCCATGATGTCACATCACATTCACAACACAGTGACAGAAGTGGCAGGGATGATGAGGAGGGCTATGATGATGATGTTTTAGACAGGACGTGGGAACCAGATGACGAGGTGATGACGGCGTCAGAGGAGGAGGGTAGTAGTAGCGGCACTGGAAGTGATAAGCCGAGGTAGGGGCAGAAGTCAATCTGCAAAACGTTGCAGCGTTAGGGTCAGCTCAGGAGCCGGTGATGGCGACACTGATGCTGATGTAGGCTCCCGAAAAAAGGCTGCCAGACAAGGGGCAAGCTCGGGTGGTGGTGGTGATGGTGGTGGACGTGGTACTACCTCTATACGGTACTCTGCCGTGTGGCAATTTCTCTGTACCTTCCCGGAGGAGGAAAACATGGCACAGTGCCGTATCTGCAAGCAGAAAGTAAGGCGTGGGCAGGGCAGCAATGTAGGAACTACCGCTCTACGTAAACACATGGAGCGGCATCACAAGGCCATGTGGGACAATCGACATGCCCCACCATCATCATGTACATCTAATGAAGACCCCTCTGCCGCTGCTGCTCTGACTCCTTGTCATCTAAGTAGTAGCCAGGCCTTATCCACCATGTCGTTGTCATCATCATCATCACTGTCATCTAGTGCTCCTCCTACGTCCCGTCAGTTATCCATTACGGAATCGTTGTCCAATAAGCAACAATATATACCCAGTCATCCACTTGTCGTGCGGCTTAATTCACACCTGGCTAAGTTGTTGGTGGTGCAGTCGCTGCCGTACCACCTGGTCGACTCCACCGGCTTCAAGCAATTGATGGCGTGCGCTCAGCCTAGGTGGCGAATACCTAGCCGACATTACTTCTCCAAAACAGCTGTCCCTGCCTTGCACAAGCATGTGGAGGAAAAGGTGTGCCAGTCCTTGCAATTATCCATGTGCAGCAGGGTACATGCCACCGTCGACACGTGGAACAGCAACTATGGGCAGGGACAGTACATGTCTTTCACGGCCCACTGGGTCAATATTTTGCAGTCCGATGCACCACCGCAGCAATGCCAGGCATTACCACCTCCACGCTTGTTTCTTTCTGGTTCAACTCCGGACACCAGGCGCCTACCATCCTCCTCCTCCTACTCCTCCTCCTCCTCGCCCTCCTAAATGGAGGTCTTCCCGTCCCCGACAGGACACAGCGTATCTTCCACTCCTCCTCCCTCCTCTTTTCATAGGTGCAAGGTGAAGTGCCACAACGCTGTCTTACACCTGCTGAGCCTGGGCGAGAAAAGCCACACAGGGCAGGAGCTGCTGCTGTGCATCAAAAAAGAAATCGCACGCTGGCTGTCTCCTCTGAAACTCACACTGGGCAATGTTGTCTCTGATAACGGGAAGAACGTTGTGGCTGCACTGCGTCTAGGTCACCTGACACACGCTCCTTGCATGGCACATGTGATCAATCTGGTCATAACACGCTTCTTAAAGTCATATGTTGGTATGAAGGGTGTGCTGGCCATGTCCAGGAGGGTTTGCGTTCGCTTTAGACGTTCGTATGCATTTAAGCACGCCCTCCTGGACTTGCAGCGTCAAAACAATCACAGCCTGATTTGCGACGTTCCAACACGCTGGAATTCCACCCTGCACATGTTGGACCGTCTGTACGAACAGCGAAAAGCCGTGAATGATTTCCTGATGCAGCAGACGGGAAGCGTTTGGAGCCAGTGTAATTTCGAGCTCAGGCACTGGCAGCTGATTAGAGATGCATGTCGCGTTTTGAGGCACTTTGAAGAGGCCACACGATTTGTGAGCCGTGACGCTAGCGGAATGAACGATATTATGCCGCTGATATTCATTCTGGAGCAAACGCTCACCGCGATGATTCAGCAAAGGATGGAGGAAGGATCACATCTGGCTATGGAGGTTGAGGAGGAGGAGGAGGAGGATGAGGATGAGGAAACAGGACCTGAAGAGGAGCTGGATTTGGAGATGGAATCACAGGAAGGGATAGGGGACGAGGCAGCCGCACAACATGACAGTGATGATGACGAGTCTGACGACGACCTTGATGATGGACAACCATGGCAGTATGGGGCGGAGATGGAACCAACCGGGCCCTTTGAAACGCTGGCCAGGATGGCGAGCTGTATGCTTCGTTACTTGTGCGCTGACTGCCTGTTGGCTACCTCTACTACCACAATACACCTCCACTGCCGTCTGCTACAAGCAGGCCTGAGGCCAGCCCCATCACAGGGCTTTGTCTGTTACTGTCCATTCTGTTTTAATGTGCTGCTACTACTACTACCACCCTTGCTGTCTGTTGGCTACCTCTACTACCACCAATACACCTCCACTGCCGTCTGCTACAAGCAGGCCTGCCCCACCACGTGGCTTTGTCTGTGACTGTCCAGTCTGTTTTAATGTGCTGCTACTACTACTACCACCACCCTTGCAGTCCGTTGGCTACCTCTACTACGACCAATACACCTCCACTGCCATCTGCTACAAGCAGGCCTGCCCCACCACAGGGCTTTGTCCTGTGACTGTCCAGTCTGTTTTAATGTGCTGCTACTACTACTACCACCACCCTTGCTGTCCGTTGGCTACCTCTACTACCACCAATACACCTCCACTGCCGTCTGCTACAAGCAGGCCTGCCCCACCACAGGGCTTTGTCTGTGACTGTCCAGTCTGTTTTAATGTGCTGCTACTACTACTACCACCACCCTTGCTGTCCGTTGGCTACCTCTACTACCACCAATACACCTCCACTGCCGTCTGCTACAAGCAGGCCTGCCCCACCACAGGGCTTTGTCTGTGACTGTCCAGTCTGTTTTAATGTGCTGCTACTACAACTATCACCACCCTTGCTGTCCGTTGGCTACCTCTACTACCACCAATACACCTCCACTGCCGTCTGCTACAAGCAGGCCTGAGGCCAACACCACCACAGGGCTTTGTCTGTGACTGTCCAGTCTGTTTTAATGTGCTGCTACTACTACTACCACCACCCTTGCTGTCCGTTGGCTACCTCTACTACCACCAATACACCTCCACTGCCGTCTGCTACAAGCAGGCCTGCCCCACCACAGGGCTTTGTCTGTGACTGTCCAGTCTGTTTTAATGTGCTGCTACTACTACTACCACCACCCTTGCTGTCCGTTGGCTACCTCTACTTCCACCAATACACCTCCACTGCCATCTGCTACAAGCAGGCCTGGAGGGCTTGTGAAAAGCCATTGCTTGTTGCTTTTACATCCATGTATGGATGGATGAACCCCGGCAGGCATCTGCCAATAAAAAGGGTCAATTTTTGGAGGGCTTGCACTCAAAAGCCATTGCTTGTTGCTTTTACATCCATGTATGGATGAACCCCGGCAGACATCTGCCACCATAAAGGGTAAATTTTTTGAGGGCTTGTCAAAAGCCATTGCTTCTTCTTTTACCACCTTATATGTATGAACCCTGGCAGGCATCAGCCGCCTAAAATGGTTAATTGTTGTACCTTTTTTAACAATGCATTAAGCATACAACATGCACAAGTGCAGTGGTTTCTGTTAGTTATCACCGTGTCCCATCCGTTTTCCTATAGCCATACATGTTGGTGTAACTTTGACACTAACTTTTCCTTAAAGACAGCTCAAAAGTACTTGGATACACTCATGGGTGACCTAACAGTGTTATACAGGGCTTCTAGGGCTTTTAAACAGTGTTATACACGATTTTTAGGGGCTTTCTTGAATTACAGGTTCGGTCAGAACTAATTCGGTGCTAATCAAACTTTTTCATGAAATTCGGCGAAGCAGCCGAACCGAACTTTTCATAAGTTCGCTCATCTCTAGTCACATTAAAGGTGGAAAAAGTTCTGAAATGATTCATCTTGTAGTGATTTTTTGACATGACAAAAACGTGGCATTTTAACAGGGTGTGTAGACTTTCTATATCCACTGTATATTGGATTTATGAGTAACAAACAATTATAAATGAATGCACTGCGAAGGCAACATTTTAATATCAATTACGGTAACAGTACAGTTAATAGATTATTCAAACCAAATATTCTTCATTCACATTATGTACATTTGCTAGAAAACCATTATAGTTACCATATGTGGAAATAATAAGATAATCTGTGTAAATAATGGAAAACAAAAGAACACTCAGCTATGGGAATTACTTGATATATTGAAATCTCATAGTTACCGTTGAAGTACTGTGCTTAAACAGAATGCATATATATAGCTATAGCTATTTTTCATTTGACAAAGGTCCATTGTGGGACTCAAGCATCATGATTCTTATGTTTATTCTAAGATCAAGGTTCTGCAATAAAATATTCTCATAAAGGCAGAGAACACTGGTATGATTGTTATACGATATAAGTATAGTAGGGGCACAAGAAGAATTTAAATAAACAAATCTGGATGTGTTCGTCATTATAGGGGAATACCAGATGAAGACAACCCTTTTTTTAAAATGAAGTCTGTCCCGAAATCAGAGGATAGACGTAAGTCTGCCTCCAGCTATACACATAGTGTTACATGGCAGCCATTCAAATAAATTACCCTCCATGTAACACTTAGACAGGCCAGGTCTGCCAGGGGGAGCTTCTGATACTTTGTGGCTCATACAGGGGTCCCGACTCCTTAGCATATGAAACCCTTTATGACATTGATATGACCTAATAGGACTTGTGGAAAGGGATGGTCATAGTGAGGGGTAATCTCAGAAAATATTAATGATTATTGTTGTTTTTTTGTATAAAGAAAAGTTAAACAGTTTACCCAATATACTTTCCATATCAGTATCTTGCTGATTTCTGCCTGCTGTTGTGTAATAGGAATATTCATTGTTTACTGGTCATGTGGTGGACTAAAGGGAAGTGCTTAAAGAGGCTCTGTCACCACATTATAAGTGGCCTATATTGTACATGATGTGATCGGCGCTGTAATGTAGATTACAGCAGTGTTTTTTATTTAGAAAAATGATCATTTTTGACGGAGTTATGACCTATATTAGCTTTATGCTAATGAGTTTCTTAATGAACAGCAAGGCAAGCGTAATCTCGTTTGAAATGACAGGTTACATCGTAAACTTGCGAGATTACGCTTGCCTTGCTGTATTGGGGATTGTGGTGGTGACAGTAAATTAACATAACATTAACCCAGCAGCCTACATTCTATTACATGGTCCTTAATATCATCATACACATTAGTTAAAAATGGGTAAACAAATCTTTTATATGTGCTACATGCTGATTTCATCACCAACATTAAAGCTGAATCTCAGTAGATATACTGTAGCAAGGAGTTTAAAAAAAAAAAGGAAAAATTCTGTATTTGTATAATGAAAAGTCATCTGTTACCAGCCAAATAAATCCAACACGGACATTCATAATTGTGTTAATTTTTCCACAAAACAACAGAAACGGATTAATGGCATATAATCAGCAGAGATGGTTGCAATCTGTGTTTTTATTGAGTTTGATCTAAAGAGTATGAGCTTTAGTTTTCTCCATCTCTGTACTTTATACAATTTGTGGATTTAAGAGGAATATATGCATTTTACCAGTAATGTAATGGTTCCTTTTTCGTCGCCGATAGTGCCCTTTATTGTGTACTGTGTTCTGATGCAGTCAGATAAACTGTGTACAATATAATATATATAGTACCCTAAATTTCTCAGATATAACACTTATGTAATTTTAAGCAGCAGAACATAAAGTAAAGATATCTACAGTTCACTGGTAAAAAGGCTTAAAATAGTGAAAAAACATTTTTTAAAAACACATCATAGAACATTGTACAGTTTAGAAATTAATGTTCTATTTAATAGCCTTGGGATATGCAAAAGTAAAGTACTTGGCAATTTATATATTGAAGTATCTCCATCAGTATAAACATAGCAGGTATCCATTACAATATATGTTGGGTAAACAGAAGCACAATTAAAATGCGATAGAGAAGAATTGTACTATGTTCTATGGGCGTAGGGCAGAAAACAAAAGCATTGCTTTTAGGGGAGAGTTCTTCCTTACATATAGTCCGATGGAACATACCATAATTTATTTTCTGTCGGATTCTTATGAAATCCGTCGAAAAATCTCCATATGAAGGTGCATATAGAGAAAACAGACCACAGCACTCAAAGTAGAAAAAATATAGTTTTCTTTAATTCATCAAAACATGGACATACAACGTTTCAACCCTGTCAGGGTCTTTCTCAAGCATAGAATACAAAGAACAAGTGCACAATTTATAGCAGGTGTACTGGGACATCACATTCTGTGAGTTAATTTATACAAAAGTTCATAAAATAGTAAAAATAGTGGATAATCCATAAGGACAATATAAACATATCAATCTAATGTGAGTGACATCTTAAAAAGTGCATATAACACGGATAAATTATTATGAATACTCTATACACCCTAAAGGAGCCTGGATCCTCACCCTTTCAGTGTCCGTAGTTGATTAGAACACCTGCTTGCAAGGGGAGTGGAAGCTCTAGACAGATCCCTAGTTACACAGTGTTCTCCTATGACTGGAATACACACACTCCAGTTCTATTAACCCCACTGTTACCTCTCACTAGTTGTCAGGACAACAGCCGATGCCAAAACAGATTACATCTGACCATATATGTCAGACTGTCTATGTGGCCTTCAACGTCAATTAGTCGGGAATCGCGCTATGCCACAAACTCGTAGTAGTGATTGCAATACAAAGCCTTCGTATCAGGTTAACATGGGTCGTGTCCGGCTGCGCTTGTGCAGTCTTGTCCAGAGTCCACCAACTAAGCGACAATTAGTCAACGGAACGAACAGAGATACAAAATTCAGCTCTTATAAATCTCACATAGGTCCTATACAAAATAAGGGCTGTATCAAAACAGTTCACCTAATTCACAGCAGAAGAAGAAAATGTTCTTAAACTTATAACTACAACTATAGTAGGGTTATATCTATTCACGAGGAATAAGTATCACAAGGGCAAGCAGACATATCTCATTCAACCATAGTAGCATTAATTATCTGATAAATTATTATTATTATAATTTATATACTTCTTCCCGGGCCTTATTTAAGAGCTGGCATAGAGTGGCCATGTATGCATGGTCCAATACACCGCTAAAAGACCCATTTATCAATATATTCAACAGATTGGTCATCTCGTAATCCGTCACCCTATATTGGGGTTAGGGGTCGCACCACTAGGCCACTACATATAGCCGTCCGCTATGATTTTAAATTAAATGGACAGGAAGGGCTAAAAAGACCACTACCCAGACATACAGCCCATCACATAAAAATAAACACCACTTCACAAAAAAACCAAACTGGTCATAACTAATTAGATGCTGCGAAAATGGTGAAAAGATCCGGCACAGAGGTAAGAAACGTGACGTCAGTTCTAGATCCAAGAGCTGGACAGGTTCTATTTAGTGTATTCAGAGTATCCAAAAATCTCAAATGTAAATAAATCTACAGAAAAGTAAAAATAAGTTAAAATCACAACCAAAGGTTGGGCACTAAATCTTCAACAACATATTCAGATGATAATGTCACCAGGATCCTACACGGGAAGACCATTAACAACAGATACCAGTCATCCTGAACTCTCTATTGAGTTCTTTCCGTGCCAAACTATCTAGTTCAAACATCCATTTGAGTTCTAATCTCTTTAGGTCATGTTCTCTATCTCCAGCCCTCCTCATTGGTGGAACCCCATCTATAATTTTAAATCATAGCTGGGAAACATTGTGTTTATATTTCATAAAATGATCGGTGACTGGAAATTCATTTTTAAAGAGTCTAATCGTATATTTGTGTTGGTTTAGTAGAGTTCTGCATTCCTGTGTTGTCTCACCAACATACAGTAGTCCACATGGGCATTGACTGATCTATATAAAATGATGATTGGCATGTATAATGTCGTTTGATGTTATATATTGTGCCTGTTCTCGGATGTAGAAGGTGTTACCCTTGATCAAACAATTGCAATTGAAACATTTGAGACAAGGGTAATAAACTTTCTTATTAACAATTTAAAAAAAAAAAATAGAGTACATCGTTATAAATCAATAACCTTATTCAAAGGCCTAATGAAGTATGGTTTAGGATAATTTCTTTCTGAGAATTTATC
This sequence comes from Rhinoderma darwinii, assembly GCF_050947455.1. Taxonomy (NCBI): domain Eukaryota; kingdom Metazoa; phylum Chordata; class Amphibia; order Anura; family Rhinodermatidae; genus Rhinoderma; species Rhinoderma darwinii. Next base: position 113,254,422 of record NC_134687.1, read on the forward strand.
AATCATCATTTTTATCCTGTCATCTACCAGGTCTTCATCTGCAACTATCCGTTTAACTCTAAGGAGTTGACTAAAGGGGAGTCATTCAACAGTCCCTTTTGGGTAACTACTTTGAAAATGCAACAGGTTGTTATGGTCCGTAGGTTTTATAAACAGATTTGTAACCAATTTGTCATCACGTCTTATTACTATCGTGTCAAGGAACTGTAGCATCTCTTGTGAATAAACAAGAGTAAACTGAAGTTCGTAAAAGTGGGAATTTATCTCATTTTTAAATTGAAGTAATGTTGGTTCATCAGCATTCCCAACAAAAAAAATGTCATCAATGTACCTCATCCAGTCCTCCACATATTGGAAAAGGCTGGATGGGTACACAAAGTTTTCTTCAAAGGACACCACAAAAATATTATATCTACAAGAAAGGGGGAATAAACAAAGAACACCCGGCGTACATCGTGCAACATTGATGACCTCTTCTTTCTATGGAAAGGCGATAAGGAGAAAGCTATATTCTTCTGCGAATCCCTAAACAATAGTTTGTGGGGCCTCACCTTCACCAGAAATTTGAGTGATACAGCCATTGAATATCTGGATCTTGTCCAGCCCCCCCTTTTATTTTTTTAAATTCAATGTGTCCTGTTAAACCTAAGTCCTTTGCAAAGCAGACTGCAGCCGCTATTTTAGGCATCTCATACAGGCAGTGTGGCCAATGGAAGTGGTAGTTTGACTCTGCACTCAGATAGCACAGGCTACTGAGTAATAACAGCATTGCCATACAGGAACTTTCAGTTCACATTGCGCTTTTAATTTTCACTTGTATGCTTTATAGTCATTGATAAATAAAATGACACATTTAATTCTATAAGCAATCAATAGGTACCTGGGAAACAAGGGCTACTTGCCTTTGGCAATATTGATGTGTTTTGTTTGTATTGCAGCCCACCAGCTACCTGGGTCTTCCATTTTGTGTAGTTGTACTTGAAGAGACACTGGCACATTCTTTAACTAGATTCATACCTTAAATCAATTATTCCTCACAAACCCAAAATAACCATCAGACGTGCTCCTAAGTTTAAAAACATACTGGCACCTAGCAGAATCCGACACTGGAACCTACAAACCCTCTGAGAAAAAAATTGGAACATTGGGCTGCTACAAATGTGATGTAAAAAAATGCCTCTGTTGCAACACCATTACCCACCAACTAAACAAATTCAAGTCAAACTCCACAGGAACTTCCTTCCCCATCAAACACCATCTCAATTGTAAATCCTCAAACATTATTTCAATTGCACTTGCAAAAAACAATATGTAGGTAGAATAATAGAGCCCCTACATTGTTGCCTCAATAAACATAGGTCAAACTGTATGAAACAATTTATGCAGCACAGCATATCACGTCATTGCACTATTGAACACAAGGGAGATTTTAATTATCTTTCTATTGCCCCAATTGAACGAATAGACCCCTCCCTAAATAACAGTTTTGAGAACTTATGCAAAAGGGAGATATTTTGGAGATATAAACTAGATACCCTCAAACCTATAGGTCTCAATGAGGTCACAGAAACTGTTATTTGACACCTCAAACCCCCATTCAGATCACACTAACCAGCCCTCCCAACCCTCGATCCCTCATTCCTTTCCCCCTTTTCCTCCTCTCTGTCCAACTCCTGCCCCAGTCAGTTCCTATTTACCACTTCATTGCACATATTCTCATTTCCTTATACCAATGCCTCATCTCAACAATAGTTTATAACAGACTTACTGAGACCCTTTTTTTGGACCAAATGTATGCATACACATATACTTACACTCTTCCCATCCTCGTACATCCTAACAACAGCCCACCATTATCTGCTAGCTAAAACAAGTATCACCCAGTAACAATGATATCAACCATCCACTTCTTCCTTTCAAAAAGGAGCTCCGATATAGTACAGCCGATTCTGATCACTCTGGGCTTCCATAGTTCCAGAGCGATTCACAGAAGTGCCAGGGACGCTAACCCGTCTCCATAACAATTAAAGACGCCAACCTGTCTCCTGTTTTCCTAGCGCACAATCCCTATAGCAACCTGGGATGCACATCTTGTGTTCCACGCTGAGAGCTGTGGACATATATCCTGGAGCGATCCCTTACTGTGACCACAGGATGCTCACACAGCATTCCCAGCTCTTTATCTCTCAGCATCTGAGCACACTTCACCATGTCTTCATAAGTAAGATATCACTATGATCGCAACGCTGGCGGAATTACAGCTCCGCTAGCATAACGGCAAATGCTCCCTTATGTATTCACTGTACCAAACCACATGCACTGCTGAATAGCTACAATGTTTATGTTTACAATCTCTGTGGTAGCCATCAACTATGGTAATGTTTCTAATCGCATTGCTTTTAACCTTTGACCCCAATAATGTTTACTTTGACTTTGGCTGTTTTTTAAGCTATTTAAATCCTGCTGGGTTCCTCCAGTAACATGTATGGTTTATTGATGAAGAGATCGGTCCGATCTCGTAACACAGAGCACTTTTACCTATTAAACATATATCTTATCTTACACTTCCTGCCTTGGATTGATTCCCTTAATTCAACAATACCACACAGCGCTGGAGAATTTAATATTTTTTGCTCCACATATCTAGCCATAAATACATTGGCATAGGTCGATGCGACATTGGACCCCATAGTGGTGCCTCTGCACTGTATATAGAAGTCATCTTGGAAGAGAAAATAATTGCATTGTAACACAATCTCTAGAAGAGAGATAATAAATTCTCTTTGCTCATCACCCTACATATAAAGGTGCAGTAGATGCCCTATAAACCTCTGTAGCAGCCTTATTATGGTTCTGTATACTGTAGAACAGAGCCATGATATGGCCTTATGCACGAGCCCTTTAATTACCATCTACACGAGTTACAGAAACAAGAATTTAGATGGCTAATCTAAGGATCATAGCTTTCAAGATATGTAACACTTGAATTTTAATATTTTATAATTTGTTCAAGTTATTTATATTTAGCTTATTTTTCTTTTTGACAGTTGAGCCACTTTTACTTGACAACTAATGTATATAATGTTGTTTTTACTGGAGAAGAATTTTTCTCTTTTTCATGAACATATACAGATTTGTCCTCCCTTACTTTCTCTCTAAATCTGACAAAAATTGAGATGCATGGCACAAGATGTTGAACAAACATTCAAAAAATGTATATTTCTGACGGATGCCACACCATACACTACAATTTAGTCCAATATCAAATCCATTTCCCTAATATTATACTGATGAACACACATTATGTTACTATACAGCGATCTTTATTACATTTATCTTGTTTTGTGTGTAAATTGCGAATATTTCATATAAAACTATAGTGTTCATTTAAATTGGTATATAGTGTATGAATAAGGGAAAAACTTTACTTTCTACACTATGTATACTGTAGGTACGATTTCACTCTATAGCACAGGGGCTTATTTGTTTTCATTGAGTAACTTTACTTAGGTAAACATTAGGTAGATTAATGATTTAATGAAATTACTAACATTGGCATACATAAATAACTGCCAACTTGCAATATACGTTACTACAGCTCTTGAACAAATCAGATCAGAGCTTATAGGCATGGCTTCTGAGGAACATATCAATAGATAGGCTTTTCATTGAGAGCCCAGCAAGCATTATATTGTATTGCAATCTATTACAGGTTATATGGTGGCATTTGTTACTTCTGTACAACAGTATTATTAGGTCTAAACAGTTCAGGGCCCATAGTACCCTTTATCCAGTCTGGCACTAAAACTGCACTGGGTGAACGTCACCTAAGACGGTTCTTACCTTAGAACAGCAGTTGTTACTTTTCAAGCTCCCCCATTTTTGGATTTGATTTTGAGAGAAGAAAGACAAACAAGAGTTCGAGTGAGTTCAAAAGTGGGCAACCAAAGTACTAAATAAAATGAGTGGACTCCAGTACCCAGAAATATTTTTAAAATTTGGTTTATTTAGTTTGGAAAAAAGACTGCTAAGGGGCGACATAATAACTACATATAAATATATCAATGTACAGTACAGAAATCTATCTAATGATCTTTTAGGGTATGTGCACACGGTAGCAGGCTTTTACGTCAGGAGAAAACAGCTGCCTCGTTTCAGACGTAAATGCTCCTCCTCGCATTTTGCGAGGCTTCTCTGACAGCCGTAAATTTTGAGCTGTGCTTCATTGAGTTCAATGAAGAACGGCTCAAATTACGTCTGAAAGAAGTGTCCTGCACTTCTTTTGACCAGGCTGTATTTTTACGCGTCGTCGTTTGACAGCTGTCAAACGACGACGCGTAAATGACAGGTTGTCTGCACAGTACGTTGGCAAACCCATTCAAATGAATTGGCAGATGTTTGCCGACGTATTGTAGCCTTATTTTCAGACGTAAAACGAGGCATAATACGCCTCGTTTACGTCTGAAAATAGGTCGTGTGAACCCAGCCTTAATTTTAAGGCCTGTATGATAACAAGATGGCATCCACTACATCTAAAGCAGTATATCACAATGTTCCTAAGCTCAGTACCCCTACTCAGATTACATTAAAGTATCCCCAAGGCCATGATTTTATTATTGTACTGCCTAATTAAACCACAGCATGTGCAGAGTGCAAGTACCCCCTGGAGACATGGCATGTACCTCTTCTGGTACACGTACAACAGATTGAGCACCAATGTTCTAAAGGAAAGAAGATTTCTACATCAGCATAGAAGGGGTTTCTTGACTGGATGTCTTTCTTGAGTGTAATAATATTACAAGTTATATGTACTAGATGGGTTGTTAAGCCAGGGATTTATGCTATTGCCATATTGGAGTCGGAAATAATTTTTCCCCCTTAAAACGTAGAAAATGGGCTTTTGCCTTAAGGGTGTCTTTGCATCCCTCTGGATCAACATTGCAGGATAATAGGCTGAACAGGATGGACTTAAGTCATTTTCTAAACTTACAAACTATGTTACTATGTTAGCTGAGAGACTATGGAACTCTCTGCCAGAGGAAGGTGTCATGGTTAATCCATTTAAAGGTATCTACATGTCTTTCTTGAAAGAAACAATATCACAAGTTATGCACTAGAATACTGGAGATGGGTCATTGATCCAAGAATTTATTCTGATTGCTGTATTTGCAGTCGAGAAGGAATTTTGCCCCCAATGATGAAGAAAATTGGCTCCTGCCTCAGAGATTTTTGCCAATATTGCAGGAGGAGAGGTTCAACTTGATAGGCTTGTCTTTTTTTTAAACCTTACTAAGTATGTTAATGTGATCCACACTGGAAGTTTCAAAAAAAGAATTTCACTTGGAAGGATTCATAAGAGAGGCTATACAGTAAGCCAGCAAAATTCAGAACTCAATTGCAGTTTCCTGGCATTCTATTAAAGAATAATTTGTGTCAAGCATAAGGAAGATTTTATTCAAAGAACAAAAATCTGAAGTTACTTCTAAAGGCAAAAACGGTAAATTGAGGTTTTGGCTAAAGTAATGAAGCTTTTCCTGCAACCAAAGCGTCATTTTCCTGCATTACTGTACTTAAACTGCTAACTACCAGCGGCCATAGATATTATCCACATGTTTCAATAATAGTTATATTTGTATCAATCTTATTTCTTTGCTTCAGATTTTTAGAGTTTGGAACATGTCACTTGACATTTATTAAATTGGTTGAATTTTATATTGGAAAAGGTGTTGTGCTTTTGGATCAGTTTTGTGGCTTACATTTTCCACCTGCCTGCTTGTGTTGTGCAGATGCAACTTTTTTCGTGTGAATTTAACATTATTTGGCCATAAAGACGGTTTTGAAAGTAACTCCGCCAATAACCATGCTAACATGTCTAACATAAATCACAAAGTGGTGCCTGTGGAACAGGTACACCATTATAGTGAAGTAGCAGCTGGCCAAACAACAGTTCACACTGGATCAAACACAATTACTGGATACCTAAAACGGTATACAGGATATGGGAACACAGGATACAGGATACAACCAAGGGACCATTTGCAATAACGGACATGGGCAGACACAACAACACTCAGGCAAGGAGGAAGAGTCTTTTTAATAATGCAGGGAGCGTAGGGATTGGACAGAGAACTTTTTACAGGTTCGCACGCTGGCCCTTTAAGGCCGGGAACGAGTGCACGCGCATATCCTAAACAGGATGTTAAGCAGTGTGGCCGTGTTTGCTGGTGTCTCAGAGGAAGCAGACGCCGGCTGGAACTCATCAGTCTGTGGTCGCAGCTGCTGGTGGGTATGTAAAAAGGTGTGAAAAAATGAGGTAGAAAATGTCAAATTTGTCACAGAAGCATTGATGGTTCCATACACAAGTATAGGGGATTGCATCAAGTATACTCAACAAGTGATTTTGCTGTGAATTATTTTTTTCTTTGTTTATTTATTATTTTTTCAATTTATTGATTTCTATATTAGTCCATAGTGAAAATAATAAAACTGGTTTTAGATTAAAACCCCTTGACTTGTCTCAGAGACTGGTGTGCTCTATGGAGAGCTAACATATCAAAAAGTCAGCATTTTATCATTTGACATACATAATGCATAAAAATCATAGCTTGATAATCTTAAAGGTTAGTCTTCTGCTAATTTCAGTCCTTGCTAGGAAAGCTGCAAATATCAGAATTAAAATGAGTTGCCTGGAAACAGATTATTACTTAGGCTTTCATGCAATGAAATTTGACTGCGTTTTTCAAGTTCAAACAATGATGATATACTTTAAATCCGACATTTAAATATTTTAGATTTAAAATGGCTGAATGATTAAAAAAATTTACATTACTTTTGTATTCTGGAATTTTAGTCATTCTTCACTGTCAAATATAAAGTTACAGTTAAACTTTATCTCTGTGCATTTAATTCCTCAATTGTTTTATTACATTTAGTATTCTATGTAGTTTATTACTAGCACTTTATCTTATAGTATTTGTACATAATAACCATTGTTATCATATCTAAAAAGTATTATTTGATTGGCATGAATGGTAAGGATAGCCAACAAGTACTGCTCTTTATTCAGTGCAGTATATTACATCTTTAGGATCCATTTACTGCGATGTTGGGAAATTATTTCTTAAAGCGATTGTCCAGTTGTGAGCATAAAAAATATATATAAGTCAGTACCTATAGGTGATGTTCACCTGCTATTTTTTTTTCTCAGTGCTTGCTACTGGTCTGCTTTTTAGCTCAGCTCCACTACGGCAGAGCTGTGATCTGTGACCAGTTTAGCTTTAATGCTTACAGGGAATCTGAAGTAGTCTAAAAATCCACCTCCTGCCTCATCATTGCTCTCTCTTCTTCCACTGCAGCTCTGCCTCATCAGATTGAATGCTGCCGCAGAATGGATTCTGCACGGGAAAAACAGAGGATTAGCCCCACACTGATTGGCTCTATTGAATGTGGCTAATTCTCATGTGGATCCACTGTGAATCAAAATGAACATCCTCAGTAGAAATTCAAGTGTTAGCCTAGATTTCTGCCACACATCCTGTAGCGAATATATTTCAGATTTGCAGACACATGTGAACATACTCTAAGGGTATGTTTACTCAGAGCAGATTTCAGTTGCCACATTTCTACTGCAGAAATTAGTCCCATACATCTGAAAAGGATTTGTAAAAATACCTTGCACATGCTGCAGAAACAACCTTATTCATAAGGGAGGAATTTCTGCATTAGATTTCTGCCATGTGTGAACCTGTTGACTCTAGTAGGTTACCTATTGTGAAGAGTTCTCACAGCGTATACAAAACTAATGAGGTAGAAAAAAATACCGTAATATATAATATAATAGATGGAAGATCTGCCTACACTAAATTTTTCCTGAAATGGGAGGTAAACTCAAAGAGGCAATAGCAAATTTGTTTATGTTATTGTTCATTAATTTAATACATCTTAACCCCTTAATACCGAAAGTATTTTAAACCTTAATGACCAAGCAATTTTTTACGATTTCCCACCGTCGCATTCAAAGAGCTATAACTTTTTTATTTTTCCGACGACATAGCTGTATAAGGACTTTTTGCGGCACAAGTTGTATTTTTTAATAGCACCATTTTGGGGTACATATAATTTATTGATTAACTTTTATTGACTTTTTTGGTGGGGTAGAGTAAAAAAAAAACAAACGGAAATTTCACCATACTTTTTTGTGTCTTAAATTTACGCCGTTTACTGTGTGGTATAAATAACATAATAACTTTATTCAGCGGGTCGTTACGATTGCGGCTATGACATATTTATATAATTTTTTTTATGTTTTACTACTTTTACACAGTAAAAACACTTTTTTTTCAAAATTATTTGTTGTTGTGCCGCCATATTTGGAGAGACATAACTTTTTTATTTTTCCGCCGATGCAGCTGTATGAGGGCTTTTTTTTGCGGGACGACTTGTAGTTTTTATTGGTGCAATTTTGGAGTACATGCAACTTTTTTTATCACATCTTATCCAATCTTTTTGAAGGCAGGATGAACAGAAAATAACAATTCTGGCATTAGTTTTTTTAATTTATTTTTTTATGGCGTTCACCATGTAGGTTAAATAATGTAAGTATTTTATAGTTGGGGTCGTTACTGACGCGGCAATACTAAATATGTGTAACTTTTTACTTTTTTTCATAATAAAGTATTAAAGTGTTTTTATTTATTTATTTCAAACTTTATTAACCCCTTAATGACCGGGCCTGAAAAGACCTTAATGACCAAGCCAGATTTGTTAAATCTGGTATGTCTGACTTTATCAGAGAATAACTCTGCGAAAGTTTTGAATATCCAAGTAATTCTGACATTGTTTTTTCGTCACATGTTGTACTTTATTTTAGTGGTAAAAGTAGACTGATATGATTTGCGGAAATTAATGAAAAAATAGAAAAATTGAAGAAATGTTGTAAAAATTATCATTTTTCCCTATTTTTAACTGCAATATGTCACATATGTACATACATACTGTACAATTTTTTTGATTAAATATATATTTCCATCGCTTTACTCTATTTTGGCAGCACTTTTGAAAAAAAAAATTTTTTTTTGAGCAATTTAGAAGACTTACAAGTTTAGTAATGATTTTATAAATTTTGAAGTACATTTTGTTTTCCTGCACCAAGCCAGGTTTTCAGAGGCTCATAGGTGTCAGAATGGTGGAAACCCCCACAAGTGACACCATTTTGAAAACTACACCCCTTAAGGTATTTATTAAGGGGTGTTGTAAGTATTTTGACCCCACAGTTTTTTTGTAAGAATTCATGCAAAGCAGGCGTAAAAAAATATAATTTCACTTTTTTCATAAAAGTATCACTTTGAAGACCGATTTCTTTATAAAGCGACCATGAGAATGAAGAAATGCACCCCAAAATCTATCACCCTGTTTCTCCTGTTTTCAAAAATGCCCACATTGTGACCCTAATGCATTTCCTGGACACACGGCAGGGCCCGAAAGGAAGGGAGCAACCGGAGGCATTCAGGTCTCATTTTTGCTTGAAAATTTTTTAGGCCCAACTTTACATTTGGAGACGTTTTGAACTACCAGAACGATAGAAACTCCCCATAAACGACCCCATTTAGAAAACTAGGCACCTTAAGGTATTTATCTAGGGGTGTAGTGAGTATTTTGACCCCACAGTTTTTTGCTAAATTTAATGCTTTGCAGGTGAAATAAAAAAACAAAACACTTTTTATATAAAAGTATCACTTTGAAGACTGATTTCTTTATAAAGCGACCATGAGAATGAAGAAATGCACCCCAAAATCTATCACCCTGTTTCTCCTGTTTTCAAAAATGCCCACATTGTGGCCCTAATGCGTTGCCTGGACACACGGCAGGACCCGAAAGGATGGGAGCAACCGGAGGCATTCAGGTCTCATTTTTGCTTGAAAATGTTTTAGGCCCCACTGTACATTTGGAGAGGTTTTGAACTACCAGAACGATAGAAACTCCCCATAAACGACCCCATTTAGAAAACTAGACTCCTTAAGGTATTTATCTAGGGGTGTAGTGAGTATTTTGACCCCACAGTTTTTTGCTAAATTTAATGTATAGCAGGTGAAATAAAAAACAAAACACTTTTTATATAAAAGTATCACTTTGAAGACCGATTTCTTTGTAAAGCGATGCTCAGAATGAAGAAACACACCCCAAAATCTATCACCCTGTTTCTCCTGTTTTAAAAAATGCCCACATTGTGACCCTAATGCGTTGCCTGGACACACGGCAGGGCCCGAAAGGAAGGGAGCAACCGGAGGCATTCAGGTCTCATATTTTGCTTGAAAATGTTTTAGGCCCCACTGTACATTTGGAGAGGTTTTGAACTACCAGAACGATAGAAACTCCCCATTAACGACCCCATTTAGAAAACTAGACCCATTAAGGTATTTATCTAGGGCTGTAGTGAGTATTTTGACCCCACAGTTTTTTGCTAAATTGAATGCATAGCAGGTGAAATAAAAAAAAACAACACTTTTTATATAAAAGTATCACTTTGAAGACCGATTTCTTTGTAAAGCGACCATGAGAATGAAGAAACACCCCCCAAAATCTATCACACTGTTTCTCCTGTTTTCAAAAATGCCCCCATTGTGACCCTAATGCGTTGCCTGGACACACGGCAGGGCCCGAAAGGGATTTAGCACCCGAAGACTTTCAGGACACACATTTTGCTTGAAAATGTTTCAGGTCCCATTACACATTTATAGAGGCACTGAGCTGCCAAAAAGATAGAAACTCCCCATAAATGACCCCATTTTGAAAACTAGACCACTTAAGGTATTCATCTAGGTGTGTACTAAGTATTTTGACCCCACAGTTTTCGCAGGAATTAATGCAAAGCAGGTGGAAAGAAAATTTGATTTCACTTTTTTTCACAAATGTGTCATTTTAAGGTCAGATTTCTTGTACAGAGGACATGAGAATAAGGAAATGCACCAGAAAATGTATCACCCTGTTTCTACTGTGTTCAAAAATATCCCCATTGTGGCCCTAATGTGTTTCCTGGACACACGGCAGGACCCAAAAGGAAGAGAGCACCCGGAGGCTTTCAGGACACACATTTTGCTTTGAAAATGGGAGGATTCTACTTTTCTAGATTGAGAAATAGATGTCCCTAACAGTTTCTACACCCTATGACTATGTCGTGCTAAGAAAGCAGCTGTCCTGAAATCATGTCAGTCCATAGACATTATGTATATCAACCCGCTCTGATATATAGTAAGTTAGAGTGGGAAAATGTATTAAACTGTTGGCGGAAAAAGGCAATATATCCAAAAAAAAGGAGGAAGAATGTATCCAGCTGTGTGGAAAACTAGAGCATGTTCACAGGATGAAAGAAAATTTGTAGGGCTGTAATGACTTTATTATTCAAAGTGACTGGTCATACAACGTCTCTTTAGCTCCATCAATCCCTATATAAGGGACGAATGTGCCAAGTGACGCGGTACACCATAACAAGCCTCTGCCCGGCAAGGTAGGAACCGCCATGTGCACAAAACAACCAATCACCTGTAGAATATATAAAGGGGCAGTGTCCCACACCGTATGTATAGATACAGTAAAGGACCACTACTCCCCAAATTAATGTCGCTATTTCTAGAAATATTGTCGGGTGTAAGAGGTCCACCAAAAACCCGAACAAAACTGTAATAAAGCGCATAGTGTATTGATAAGGACAAAACAGGGACTTATGCATAGACCAGGGTTGGAAGGACAAGCGGAACAATAATATCGTGACTCACTTCGCTGTCCTCGTTTGCTGCAGACCAGACACCGTTTTTTGGGGTATTTTTGGTTAGATGTTGAAGGGATGGGGTGTAAAAAATGTTTTTCAACAAGTCGGTGTACATCCTCTGACTCATGGACTACTCTCTGGTCTGCAGATTGAAATAGGAGATCTTCAATCACTTTCTCCTGAAATTCAAAGAATGTCGCCCTGCCCGCTGATTTTTTGTACAGGACAAATGCGTTCTGCATCGCAACCTGAATTTGTTATAGCCGATGACACACACAGGCTTTTGTCTATCTGCAGAGGCCCCACATTCTCTAATAGTTGCTGTTGCACTTGAATGAACAGTGCTGATCATGTAGACGTCCTTGTGGTCACGAAATTTTAAAGCCAGCATCTTCTCAATTTGAAAAGTGCATGACTCCCCCTTTTGTAGTTTTTTATCCACAAGTTGACGTGGGAAACCTTTGCAATTCCTGCATATTGTGCCACAGGCTCCGGTGTTGGCACAATGAAGGGCGCTAAACAATGGCACACTGGTATAAAAACTGTCCGTGTATACATGATACCCCTTGTGTAGGAAAGGGCCAATTAAATCCCACACAATCTTACCAGTGGTACCAATATTTGGAGGGCACCCTGGTGGATTAAATTCACTGTCTTTACCCTCGTAGATCTTAAATGCACATGTGTAGCCAGTAGTGCTTTCACATAACTTGTAGATCTTTACCCCGTATTTTGCACTTTTTGAGGGTATGAATTGACGGAATGAGAGACGCCCTTTGAAATTTGTGGGATTCCACAACATGGCATTAGGTGACGAAGGCTTATTGGCAATGTACTGCCTGGCATACAAATTTGTTTCCTGCACAAAATGTTCCAAAACTTGGTCCGTAATAAAAATATTAAAATAATTTAGTGGTGAAAAATTACTGACATTGGGACTTATGCCAGGAGTAGCAATAAAGTCATTTATGGTGGGAGAAAATAAACTCGTGGGTTCCCACACTAAATCGGTTTGGTGGGGTTGTGCAATTTCAGGGGCTGCACTTTGAACGGATGTTGTGGCAACTGCGCCGTCTCCCATATCACTGGTGCTGGGTCTCATATCCATAGAATCCCTTGAAGCGACACTTTCGCTGTCGCTTTCAAGTAAGGCTGGGTTCACACAACCTATTTTCAGATGTAAACGAGGCGTATTATGCCTCGTTTTACGTCTGAAAATACGGCTCCAATACGTCGGCAAACATTTGCCCATTCATTTGAATGGGTTTGCCGACGTACTGTGCAGACAACCTGTCATTTACGCGTCGTCGTTTGACAGCTGTCAAACGACGACGCGTAAAAATACAGCCTCGTCAAAAGAAGTGCAGGACACTTCTTTGGACGTTTTTGGAGCCGTTTTCTCATAGACTCCAATGAAAACAGCTTAAAAAACGGACGTAAAAAACACAGCGAAAACGCAGCGAAAACCGTGAGTTGCTCAAAAAACGTCTGAAAATCAGGGTCTTTTTTCCATTGAAAACAGCTCCGTATGCACATACCCTAAAAGCTCAACTTCAGATGCAGAATCCATATCTGAGCATAGCATCTGATAGGCTTCCTCAACGCTGTATCTTCTGGCAGCCATAATGATAATACAGTCTAAACCGCAAATAATAAATGGAACTAGCGGTTTCAATTTTTTTTTATCAACTAAGGCCTCATGCACACGACCGTAAAAACACCCGTTATTGCGGGTCGTAATTACGACCCGCAATAACGGGCTCATAGACTTCAGTTACCCACGGGTAGCTTCCCGTTTTCTCACGGGAAGGTGCCCGTGCCGTTAAAAAAATAGAACATGTTCTATTTTTCTATTTTACGGGCCGTGCTGCTATACTTTATAATGACAGCACGGCTCGCAAAAGCGGCCGGCTACCCGCGGCCGGCCGTGCCCGGCCGTGCTCGTAATTACGAGTCGTAATTACGAGCACGGTCGTGTGCATGAAGCCTAATCAACTAAGAACACTAAAAGAATGAAACTTTTTTTTTTTTTTTTTTTATTGTTTTTTTTAAGTTTTTTTTTTTTTCAAACCTAAACCTAAACCCTACGCCTAACACAAACCGTAAACCCAAGCCCAGAACAGCACCCTATGCCGTCTAAGGCCCCATGCACACGAACGTGTTTTTGCGGCCGCAATTCCCCCGAAAATCCACGGGAGAATTGCGGCCCCATTCTTTTCTATGGGGCCATGCACACGACCGTAGTTTTTGCGGTCCTTGCATGGCCCGGGAGCCCGGACCGCAGAAAGAACGGACATGTCTTATTACGGCCCTGTTCTGCGGTCCAAGCTCATTGAAAACAATGGTGGCGGCCATGTGCATGTCCCGCGATTTGCGGGCGGCCTGTGGCTGACAGTCCGCAGCCGGCCGACCCGAAAATCACAGCCGTGCACACGGCTATGGTCATGTGCATGAGGTCTAACAGCGTACACGCCGTCTAACAGCATATCCTAAAAAGAAAGTAGTTTATAGTACGATTCTTAGTATATACAGTTAATATATTTATATATATATATATATATATATGTATATACTATATACTATAAAATACTGAAAAAAATGTGTTTTTTTTAAATAAACTGTGTGTGAGGAACAAGTGATTTTGTGTGGGGACACTGACACACTTGTTCTGTTTCTCTCCACAGCTAGAACAGTGAGGAGAAACAGATACATGTTTTTACTTTTATTTTACAGTAGTGATCACTATGATTGGATCTCATAGTGATCACAAAAGATCAGGAACTAATACTATTGGCTCCTGATCACTGCTCTAAGAACAGAGCTGCTAGCAACAGCTCGTTCTTAGAGCAGGAGCTGTCATTTAGACACTCCCGGCGGCTCTGTACGCAGTAACAGCATGTGACCGCTGTGATTGGCTGTCACAGTGGTCACATGCTGTTATGACGAAATCGGCAGGTCCTGATGGCTGCACTAAGAACCGGACCTGTTACTTACAGCCGGTTTTTAGTGCAGATGTCACCAGGGTGCCGTTAAACCCACTCTACTACAGCGACGCCAAAAGGCATCGCTGTAGACTGAGTACCTGCACCGCCTGACGTCAAAAGACGGTGGGCGGTCGTTAAGGGGTTAAACCTTTTTAACTTTTTTATTAGTCCCACTAGGGGACTTTACTGTGCGATCTTTTGATCGTTTTTATAATACTCTGCAATACTCCCGTATGACATTGTATTGATGCCAGTCGGGTGAGAGAGGGAGCCCCCTCCCTCCAAAACCACTTAGATGCGGCGCATCTGAGGGATTAAATATGATTGGAGACCACCGCTAGTGGTCTCCAATCGTTGCCCTGAAGCCAGATGCTGTTCGCAACAGCACGGCTTCAGGAGTACCCTGCCCGATGCAGGAAATGTTCTTCTGAAGTGCTGTCGTGAAAAGGCGGCGCTTCAGTAGAACTACCCCAAACAGCCGCCGTAAAAAGGCTATACGCCGGTCTTGCTGAACATGTAGTCTGATCTGGCAGCAGCATGTTATAGAGTAGAAGGAGCTGAACATATTAGTATATACTTTTGTTAGAAAAATCCAGTGTAACTTGTGTTTTAATAATTAAAATCCATGCTCATTCAGGACTTAGGAGTCCAGTAAACGGTCCTACTCACTGATTGATAACTATCTCTGTGTGTACACTCATATGGAGAAGGCTGTCAATCATTGAATGAGACTGCCCACTAATCCTAGAATTAACAGGGATTTAAATGAATATAGTTCAAGTAATATTGAATCTTTTCTTTCAAAACAAATCATCCATATGCTCAATTCCTCCTGCTCTAGGATATGCTCAGATTAGACAGCATTTTCAATGGGACAGGTTCTCTTTAAAGATGTAAGCATTAACAATTACTGCTGCATTTTTTTGGGCTGCACAGCAGAAGTTGCCAAACGGATGTGCCCCTCTCTGACATTACGTAGTGCTCTACAGCTATTGGCTGAAGCCGCACCACACAGACTTCTTGCTTTGTCCACTCTTCCTATACACTCTTTTATCTGTTGACCATAAAGTAGGGAGCATTACCTAAAATTAATAAGATAGATCTCCGTATTACCAGTATTATATGCAGATTGCATGCAGGGAACATGCAGAGCAGCAAGTCTATGTGATGCAGCTTTAGCCAACAGCTGCAGAGCACTGAGTGATGTCAGACTGTGCTGTCACTTTGGCAACTTCTGCTGTGCAGCATAGTTACATAAAGCAATATTTCTTAATGTCTGTGGAGTTAACGACCTATAGTGCACCGAGCACCTAGGAAACTTGCCGTTGGGAAACAAGAGTAAAATAATGAAAGGCTCTGGTATGCTAAATGTAAAGTTAACTATGAAAAATGTAACTTTAAAACCATTGTTATTATCTGTACTAGGAAAGTCATGTTAAGCATATAGTGGAGGAACCCTGCAGATAAAAGCTAACTGTAGGGGCTTTGTGGGGTCTTTGGTTCATTATAGCAAAAGGAGTCCAAAATGTAAAAAAAATAAAATAAACCTCATAAACAACTGAAATACACAGTATTATAATTGTACACCATTTGCTTGCACTTCTGGATTCCATTAAATACAGTCTGCATTTTATTTTCTCTATGCGTTAATGACATCAGTTTTGATATTTTTTATCAGCTAATCTATTGAGAGTAGTGGTAAACTGATATTGTACTTTTCTGTATGGATGATGTAAGTTTGTATTTTCTCTATGTGTAAGTTGAACCATTTTCTGCCTTATACTTACTACACAATTGCCAAATTGCTTGATAAGTTAAAATTCAGTACATTGTTCCTACTTATTCTGCCGGCAGCTCTATTCATAAGGCTGCAACTACATTACAACCCAGACCCCAGACCTCAGCCATCTATCTTTGTCCTTCTTCTTCGCTTTACACTAGCTGTGCAATAAATACTGTCTGTTTCAGGGTTTGCTGGCTGTCATACTAAGCTGTACATGTTTAGAATGATTAAAGCTTCAATTATTTTTGCATTACATTTGTTTGTGTTTTTCTTCTGCTTTAGTAACCTTTTGATTTGCAGATTAATAATAATATTGTTATTAAAGTGTTTATTCACGGATGCTGAGGATGCAAAGCAATCACTGTAGTTATACATGGGATACATTCTGAATTTTGATAGGAGTTCATTGTTTCATTGCAGTGACTTTTTAGCTATTTAAATGGCAGTTTGCACGCTTCCAAAAACACATATTATTTCTTTTGAAATGCACCCTCTTCTGCCATAAACACTTATTTTGGAAGCCTTTCCAATAATCCTTAGATGACTGCACAGATTTGCTATTCAGCCAGAAGGGCATTAATGAGGTTTGTCTATAAGGCATGGCTTTTCCTTGGTATTCCAAATCATCCCA
Organism: Rhinoderma darwinii; assembly: GCF_050947455.1. NCBI lineage: Eukaryota > Metazoa > Chordata > Amphibia > Anura > Rhinodermatidae > Rhinoderma > Rhinoderma darwinii. The sequence goes on from NC_134687.1 coordinate 113,271,584, forward strand.
AGGTATTCAATGGGCTTTAGGTAGGTATCTGTGCAGGCATATTACATTTTCCAACAATATTCTTGAAACAGTAAATTGTGTCCTGCAAACGCCTGCCAGAAATTTGGAAGCAAAATATTCACTAAAATGTTATTGCATAAAATAACACTGTCCACTGGAATCTCAGGCCATACCATGAAAAACTAGCCAGGCAATTTTTCTGCTTTTAGCAAGTATTCGAGATGGCAATGAGTTTTTCCTCGTAATCCAACAAACCATGATTTAAGCATCAGATGATGAAGCACAACTTAGCACTCTAGAAAGCAAGTTTCCTAGATCCTGACTACAATGGCATTGTGCCCTGTACCACCCAGGCCAGATCTTGGTAAAATATTTCACTGTAGACTGGATTGCTTGACCCTGGCTTTTTAGTACTTAGTATTTGAGTATTTCCCCCCTGATCTACACTTGCAAAGAAAGGTGGGGATCCCTTTAGTATAAACAGGATTTCTGATTACTAAGAAAAAGGGGTCTACCAGAGAAAATTATTCTGAAGACCCACCCTACAGCCCTAGAGAATCTGTAAAAATCCACATTTCACATAACTGTGTTGCTTTTTTATTGCATACACAATAATCAATAAGGTATAATTTGGTAATCAACCCATAAGATATAGTAGCTGTAGGGTAATTGGCTCTAAAGTCCGTTTGAATGGGATTGTGTTCTGATCCTGTGGGGCCCATTCTTGTGTCAGCCTGGGCCCAACGGAGGATCCGTTCGTACTGAGGTGGACCATTCAACCTCTGTCAGGTTTTTACTGTGTTTCCAGTATTTTTGATGGAAATAATAGGCGGTTAAGGCTATCCTAGCTGTCAAAAATACTGAAATTCTAACCAAACAGATCACATGTGAACAAAGCTTTAAATCTGCAGCAGAGCAGAAAACATCATGCAAAACTATATAAAACAGCAATATTTAATTAAGACATTGGATATTCTATAAAAAAGAAAAAATACAATCTCATTTACAAATAACTTTTTTAAAACATCATTGGCAGTCAGACATTTTTCTTCATTTTGTAAACAGTACTGTAATAATACATTTCATTCTATGAACTGTTTTAATAGCAGTTACTTTTCACTTAGTTAAGTTTCTAGCAGAGTTATCCGGCTTCGCACGGGTCTATTTCTTTGTTTGTTGTGTGTGTATGCTTAAAAACTTTGTTTCCTACTTATGCAGCTCAGGTATCATCCAAATCCAGGGTTCCTTTTTGGAGGCATAAATGGTCTGAAAGGGCTTAAATTTATCATCAACACTAAAAGAAAAAAAAAGCTGGAAATAGATCACTCTCTGTGTAATGAATCTATATAATATATGAGTTTCACTTTTTGAATTTAATTACTGAAACAAATTAGCTTTTTGATATTCTAATTCACTGAGAAAGACTAGTATATATATACTGTATATATATATATATATATATATATATATATATATATATATATATATATATACATATATACACTACTGTTCAAAAGTTTGGGGTCACCCAGACAATTTTGTGTTTTCCATGAAAACTCACACTTATATTTATCAAATGAGTTGCAAAATGACTAGAAAATATAGTCAAGACATTGACAAGGTTAGAAATAATGATTTTTATTTCAAATAATAATTTTCTCCTTCAAACTTTGCTTCCGTCAAAGAATGCTCCATTTGCAGCAATTACAGCATTGCAGACCTTTGTCATTCTAGCTGTTAATTTGCTGAGGTAATCGGGAGAAATTTCACCCCATGCTTCCAGAAGTCCCTCCCACAAGTTGGATTGGCTTGATGGGCACTTCTTGCGTACCATACGGTCAAGCTGCTCCCACAACAGCTCTATGGGGTTGAGATTTGGTGACTGCGCTGGCCGCTCCATTACAGATAGAATACCAGCTGCCTGCTTCTTCCCTAAATAGTTCTTGCATAATTTGGAGGTGTGCTTTGGGTCATTGTCCTGTTGTAGGATGAAATTGGCTCCAATCAAGCGCTGTCCACTTTACCAGCACCAAAGCAACCCCAGACCATCACATTACCTCCACCGTGCTTGACAGATGGCGTCAGGCACTCTTCCAGCATCTTTTCAGTTGTTCTACGTCTCACAAATGTTCTTCTGTGTGATCCAAACACCTCAAACTTCGATTCGTCTGTCCATAACACTTTTTTCCAATCTTCCTCTGTCCAATGTCTGTGTGCTTTTACCCATATTAATCTTTTCCTTTTATTAGCCAGTCTCAGATATGGCTTTTTCTTTGCCACTCTGTCCTGAAGGCCAGCATCCCGGAGTCGCCTCTTCACTGTAGACTTTGACACTGGCGTTTTGCGGGTACTATTTAATGAAGCTGCCAGTTGAGGACCTGTGAGGCGTCTATTTCTCAAACTAGAGACTCTAATGTACTTGTCTTGTTGCTCAGTTGTGCAGCGGGGCCTCCCACTTCTCTTTCTACTCTGGTTAGAGCCTGTTTTTGCTGTCCTCTGAAGGGAGTAGTACACACCGTTGTAGGAAATCTTCAGTTTCTTGCCAATTTCTCGCATGGAATAGCCTTCATTTCTAAGAACAAGAATAGACTGTCGAGTTTCACATGAAAGCTCTCTTTTTCTAGCCATTTTGAGAGTTTAATTGAACCCACAAATGTAATGCTCCAGATTCTCAACTAGCTCAAAGGAAGGTCAGTTTTATAGCTCCTCTAAACAGCAAAACTGTTTACAGCGGTGCTAACATAATTGCACAAGGGTTTTCAAGTGTTTTCTAATCATCTATTAGCCTTCTAACACAGTTAGCAAACACAATGTACCATTAGAACACTGGAGTGATGGTTGCTGGAAATGGGCCTCTATACACCTATGTAGATATTGCATTAAAAAACAGACGTTTGTAGCTAGAATAACATTTAGCACATTAACAATGTATAGAGTGTATTTCTGATTTATTTAATGTTATCTTCATTGAAAAAAACTGTGCTTTTCTTGAAAAATTAAGGATATTTCGGTAGTATATATATATATATATATATATATATATATATATATGTATATATATATATATATGTATATATATATATATATATATGTATATATATATATATATATATATATATATATATATATATATATATATATATATATATATATATATATATATATATATATATATATATATTAAGAGATATAACCCATATTAAAAATTTTCAGTAATAACCCTTTATTTTTATATTTTATTTATTCCCGCTTTTCATAGCATCTGCTTAGATTTTTTTTGTTGAGGTCTGTGGGTGACAGGTTGAGTAAAACTGATGAAGACTGATGTAAATTGATGACAATTTGTCATTGCTTTTCCTGTTTCTCAAATTTGTTATTGATTTTTTTCAAATATATAAGTAAACAAATTACTGCAAAGTCTCTTTCATGCCAGGTTTGCCCTCTATGCTTTTAGAAATGTTTTTATTTACATATGATGTGGTTAAAAAACTTTATCCTGCATAGGACTTTCACCATTTGAAATGTATTCCGCAAGAAATAAGTTTCAGTTTTTTTCAGGGGGAAAAAACTTTTCCAAAAAGCATAGAGGCTCAGGCTTTGTTCAGACTGCTGCTCTATGCCATACCAAAATGGTGCACAGTGAAAACCACTGCAAAAGTAGTTTGTTAGTACATACATATTTGTTGCGGTTTTTACTGCAAAGGCAGTTGTTTTTTGTTAAAAAAGCAACTCTAGGAAATTTTCCTAGAAGAGCTTCTATAGAAATTCACAATTGTATTTACAATTTGTTTTCCATTATATTGAGTAGTGAAAAAAAATTGTAAATACAGATTTAGCCATCTTTATTTGGACTTTTAAGGAATTAAATACACAGTGGCAAGAAACTTTAACTTTACTTTTTCAATGGCTTTTATTGTGTGATATCACGCTGCAAGAAGTTATCAGTCAAGATAAACTTGGCTAAATCTGTATTGCAACAAAATACAAAAATAAAACATTTGCTTTTTCAAATGTAAATAACATTTTTATTTCAGCTCATTCACATTCTCATTCAATCTCATTCACATTTATGTAACATCTGGTCGATATGATTTTAAAAAACTGTAGCAAAATGAACTTACACATAGTTTTAGTCTGCTTTCAGACATTCAAAATATAGCAATATTTTAGCATCTGTAATAAGGGTACAATCCCCTGATCACTTGGGCTTCTACTGAACTGAAGGTTTTATGTTGATCTAAGGCTCTGTTCACACCTGCATCATGGCTTCTGTTTATAAAGGGAGCCATGAGTCTGTGGCAAATTTATATTCGGTTAAACTATAATAGGGTCAGTGGGCGTTCAATCGGGCTTCCAGTATTATACATGGTAAAAATAGTTCTTCAGACTGTTCTGTTCTTGCTGTCAAAAGTATATGAAAGCTTGAAAAAAATCTCTGAATGCAAGTATAAACAGTCTTAGTTCGGTTCAGAAGAATTCATGAATGCTAAGAGGCAGCCACATTATGGCCGTGAAACACAGGTCTAAGGCCGGTTTCCCACTTGCATTTTTTTGTGGTTTGTTTTTTGCTTTGCAACTATTCAAAACTGATTGATAAACTGATGACAAATTAACATTAGTTTGCATCAGATTTTTTTTTAATCCATTTTGTTTTCTGAATAAAAATTTACGAAAAGAGATTATGAACTAAAACTGATAAATGTTGCAACAGTTTGATTTCCATGGAAATTAATACAATCTGTGGGATCTGAATAGGATCTGCATACTGCTGGAAAAGGACTATATTCAGATAGACTAAGCTTATCTTTTTTAAATTGTTGAAAAAAAGTCTAATTTAAATGTAACATGTAAAATCAGTTTGCTATGTAAATATACTAGGGATGATAAGAATAATAAAAAGCAAGGACAATTACAATGAAATATTTCTTGTTGATGAATTGGTGATTATGAGACTGCAGCGACTGCGTGCTTTCTCTGCATGCATTACTTAAATCGACCTACTTAAAACAGATTTAATTACTTTGTTACATTTTGTACTGAGTTCCCTTTATTCCATTATATCTTTGATTGCTATTGTGCTAATTATAATGTTCTAGCCTAATCTAGTAGATTGCATACATATTTCGTTTTGAAAAGAGAAATTTCCAAGAGGCTATTACAGTGTTCTGTTATTTTTGGAAAGTTTCTCTAAAACTATAGGTACAGTTTCCGGAAAGCACAAACTTGCAAGAAAATAATTGTGATAAATATAGAGAATGGTAATGAGTCGAAATTTCAGGTATGACCCTTTCCCATTGAGAAAAAAGAATACCGTATATTACACAGCATTAAATGCTTTCCTTCTAACACTTATGGGAGGCAGTTAAGCCAAGATATCATTTTGTTTTGTAATTCACTTGCGATAAATAGTAATTTATAGAATTACACTAGGGGCTCATGCACACTTCAGTGAAATTCTTCAGTGTGAAAACTTTTTTTTTTTAACGGATAGCACACTGATCAATTCATTTTTATGGGGCCATGCACACATCAGTTTGTTTTTTTTGCAGATCTGTGTGTCTGTTTTGCAAATTATAGAACAGGTCCTATTCCTGTCAATTTTTGCAGATTAGTCTTACCCATTCTATTCAGTGGTCCGTTCAAAAAACGGACCGCACACGGAAATCCATCCCTGTGTGGTCCGTGTTTTGCGGATCCGTGTTTTGCAGCTGTATGAAAGGTGACGTATGTGTGCATAAGCCCTAAGAATTTATGTAATGGGTTCTGTTTTTATAGTGAATATGGCAGATCTATCTTGTAACACATCCTAACCGATCCCATTAGCTAAAAGTCCTTTTACAAGGGCAGCGATTAGCCAACAAATGTGCAAATGCTCTTATGTTGGCTAATTGGATCTTTTATGTGGCCCAAAAAATGTTTGCTTGTTTCATTGTGTAAACAAGGGATGGGCTGCCAACAAGATGCAAATGCATAGGGACGAACGATGGTATTAACAATTGTTTATCCCTATTCAGTCCGATTATTGCTCCGTTTAAATCGGCGCTCTTTTACAGAGAAGAAAGTGCCCGTGCGTAAGAGCCTTTATAGTAGGTCCATCAGGTTTCTATATATTTTTTTATTATTGGGCAGAATAGCACAGCTGACAACTTTGCTATACCTGTAAGTGGCAATAGAAAACCTAACAGAACCATGATACCCTGGTGAGCGCAGCCTATTCATGTATAAGGGACAATTACTTGTATGCTTATATAAATATGTGTCACGTTGGGTTCGTGGACCCACTGGGCCATACTGCCTTGGCGGTATGGCAGCTGGCCAACAGGGCGCAGGTCACAGTCCACAGTTTGTATAAGGTACCCCTGGCAGCTCGGACAGTAGCAAGGCAGGCTCAGCTGGGACTAGGCAGCGGGCAGACGTCTGGCGTGGAGCAGCAGGACAGGCATAGGTACAGCACAGCACGACTTCAGCTCAGCTCAGTACGGCACTCGACCAGGATAGCACGGGATACATGATACAGGGAACACTGGAACTGAAAAACACTAGGAGACCATTTGTTTAGACAAACTAGGATATGTCAAACAACGCTCAGGCAAGGATCAGAAGGGCAGAGGCCTTCTTATAGTCCAGGAAATCATATGAGTTGATAATGATGATTGTTTTCATGTGTGCGCACCCTACGGGACTCAGCAGACCGGAGTGGAAGTGAGCGCTGGCATCTCCAAGGAAGGAGATGGGGACCAGCGCTCACAGAACCATGACTGCGGGCGTCGGGAGGTAAGTAAACCAAACCCCCTCCAATCCACCAAATAAAAAGTCTTTCCTCTTACTTTCTTGGTGTCCAAGATCTCCTTAACCTTGAAGGTGTCTGAAGGGCCGCTTGAGGCAACCGCAGGGCTAGAAGGTTCTCTTCTCCTTGTATCCGCCTTCCGTTTCATGTGGTCGACTGCCAGCAGGATGGAGGATCGAGTCTGCTGCCAGATCTGCAGAAAGTCCCTAAAAGCAGTGTCAGCAGCTGGTACCTCGGACGTATCAGGCACCGGGAGAGGAATTCGGGGGTGTTGGCCATAGAGAATAAAGAACGGTGTCTTTTGATGTGACTATTGTAGGAGAATTCAGCCCACGGGATCAACTGCACCCAGTCATCATGCTGCTTGGAGATGAAGTGGCATAAGTAGTTCTCCAAGATCCTCTCGAACTGACCATTGAACTGAGGATGGTAGGCCGAGGAAAAATCCCACTTTACACCTAGGAGTCTGCAGATGTCTCTCCAGAACTTCGAGGTGAACTGAACCCCCCGATCAGACACAATATGCTGCAGCAAGTGTGCAGGCGGAAGATGTGTTGGATGAAAAGCTTGGCCAGTTGAGGAGCAGAAGGAAGACCGTTCAGAGGAACGAAGTGGGCCATCTTCGAAAATCGATCCGTCACCACCCAGACAGCACTGCATCCAGCAGAGAGAGGCAGGTCAGTAATAAAGTCCATAGCTATATGCTGCTAGGGAGCATCGGGCACAGGCAATGGCTAGAGCAGGCCAGCAGGTCTGGAGTGAGCGACCTTGTTAGCTGCACACACTGAGCAGGAAGAAACAAAGTCCATAATGTCCTTGGGCAGCGTGGGCCACCAGAAATGACGGGCAATCAGATCCCGGGTCTTGCGAGTACCCGCGTGACCTGCCAGTCTAGAGGAGTGTTCCCAGTGGAGGATTCTCCCTCGGTCAGCAAGGTGCACAAAAGTCCTCCCTGGAGGAATGTCCCCAACTTGCAGGGGATTGACAGAGACAATGCAAGACGGATCAATAATTTTCGGTGAAATCTCCTTGGTGTCTTCTGTCTCTAAAAACCTGGACAAGGCATCGGCCCTCACATTCTTGTCGGCCGGGCGATAACAGAGCTCAAACTGGAACCTGGTAAAGAACAGTGACCACCTGGCCTGACGAGGGTTTAGCCATTGGACCGTCTGAAGATAGGTGAGGTTCTTGTGGTCTGTAAAAATCAGGATGGGATGAGCTGCACCCTCTAGTAGATGTCTCCACTCCTCCAGGGCCAATATGATGGCCAGTAACTCCCGATCCCCAATCGAGTAGTTGCATTCTGCAAAAGAGAAGAGCTTAGAGAAATATCCAAATACCATTGACTTGCCCTTGGAACCTCTCTGGAACAGGAGTGCACCAGCACCGACAGAGGATGCGTCCACCTCCAACGAGAACTGTAGGGAAACATCTGGATGATGGAGGATAGAGGCTGACGTGAAGGTGCTCTTCAGGCTATTGAATGCGGACTCTGCCTCAGGAGTCCACACCTTGGCGTTCATGCCCTTCTTAGTGAGGTTAGAGATAGGAGATGTCAGTGAGAAGTTTGGAATAAACTGTCTATAAAAATTGGTGAATCCCAGAAAGCGCTGTATGGTCCTCAAGCCTTGAGGACGTGGCCATTCTAGGACAGACTTTACCTTTTCAGGATCCATCTTGAGACCTCTATTGGAGATAATGTAGCCCTGGAAGGGTAGAGCATCCTTTTCAAACACGCACTTCTCCAACTTGGCATACAGACGATTGTCCCTTAAGCGCAGCAAAACTTGACAGACATGTCTCTGATGCATCATAGCATCTGGAGAAAAAAATCAAGATGTCATCAAGATAGACCACAACACAAACTATGGCAAAATGTCATTAACAAACTCCTGGAAGACCACAGGAGCATTACACAAGCCAAAGGACATTACTAGATATTCATAGTGTCCATCACGGGTGTTAAATGCAGTCTTCCAATAGTCACCCCAGCGCATCCGAATTAGGTTGTAAACCTCACGCAGGTCTAGTTTGGGAAAAAATCTTGACACCACGTATACGACCAAACAGTTCAGAGCTCAGTGGCAATGCATACTTATTTTTCACCATGATTTGGTTGAGACCCCGGTAGTCAATACAAGGACGAAGAGAACCATCCTTCTTTTTGACGTAGAAGAACCCGGCTCCTGTCGGAGAGGAAGACTTCCATATGAAGCCCCTCTCCAAGTTCTCTTTAACATAGGTGGACATGGACAGAGTATCTGGCAAGGAGAGAGGATATATCCTACCACGGGGAAGGGATGCACCAGAAATCAGCTCGATAAGACAGTCATACGCCCGGTGTGGGGGCAGAGTCTCCACCTCCCTTTTGCTGAAGACGTTCGAAAATGCAGCATAATGACCAAGCAATCCTGCCAATGACTGAGGCAGAGGAGGCTGAGCCAAACGAATCTGCACCAGGCAATGGCTGTGACACTCGGGGCCCCACTGGAGAACCTCTCCAGAGTTCCAGTCCAGGACTGGGGCATGTAGTCGGAGCCAAGGCAGGCCCAGCAGCACAGGGTTAACGGCCTTGGACAGGACATAGAATGATAGATGTTCAGAGTGTAGAGCCCCTACTTGGACCCTCAGCGGCTTGGTCACAACTATAACTGGGTCTGGCAGAGGTAGTCCATTTACTGATGCAACCATCAACGGTCTCTCCAGAGGGGTAGTGGGTAATTGAAGAAGGTCCACCAGGTCTCTACAAATGAAATTAGCAGTGGATCCAGAGTTCAGATACGCAGAGACCTGATGCGTTTTCTCACCGGACACTATGGTCACGAGTATGGACAATTTAGACGGGAGTCCTTCTTTGCCCAAGGTTGTCTCTCCTACCAACCCTAGGCTTTGGGGCTTTTGGGGACACCGACACACAAGATAGCCTTCGAGGCCGCAATAAAGACAGAGTCCCGAAGTGCGTCTGCATTGTCTCTCCTGGGTGGATAGCTTACATTGGTCCATCCTCACAGACTCTTTAGGAGGATCGGCATCTGAGGATGGCAGGGGTTGCTGCAGGTAGGTAGCGGACCAGGAAGAACTCCCTCCCAACGAACCTCTTGGAGCCGTTCTCGGAGGCTTCTATCAATTCAGCCAGCCAGAAGGATGAGGTCATCCAGGGTAGATGGCAGGTCTCGAGCGGCAAGTTCATCCTTAATTTTAGGAGACAGTCCATGCCAGAATGTAGCCACCAGGGACTCATTGTTCCACAACAGTTCTTCCGTTAGGGTGCGGCAGTGGATTTCGTACTCGCCCACAAAGATGTCTCCTTGGCGTAGGTTTAGCAAGGAAACCGCTGCAGAGGAGACTCATCCAGGCTTCTCAAACAAATGTCTGGAGGAACCCCTGGAAGTCACGGGTCTCTGGTCCTTGTCTCTCCAAGATAGGGTTCACCCATGCAAGGGCCTTGCCAGTAAGAAGAGAGATGATGAAAGCGACCCTTGCGTCATCAGATGAAAATGCCCTTGAATACAGGCTAAAGTGGATCTGGCACTGGTTAAAAAATCCACGACAGGTACTTGCATCTCCATCATAGCGGTCAAAGAAAAACGAGGATCAACACTGCCAGGAGGTGTAGTCTGAGGAACAGTACTGCCAGGAGGTGTAGTAGGAGGAACGGCAGCTCGTGGAGGAGTTGGTCCTGTCGAGACCAGAGGTCTAGCATATCCGCCCGCATCTCTTGTGACGTCATCATGGTTTTGGATCAACCAGCGGGGTTCATGGCCTGAGCGTGCTGTCACATTGGGTTCGTGGACCCACTGGGTCGTACCGCCTTGGCGGTATGGCAGCTGGCCAACAGGGCACAGGTCACAGTCCACAGTTCGTATAAGGTAGCTGTGGCAGTTCAGACAGTAGCAAGGCAGGCTCGGCTGGGACTAGGCAGCAGGTAGACATCAGGCGTGGAGCAGCAGGACAGGCATAGATACAGCACAGCTCAACTACAGCTCAGCACGGCACTCGACCAGGATAGCACGGGATACAGGATACAGGAACAGGGAACACTGGAACTGGAAAACACTAGGAGACCATTTGCTTAGACAAACTAGGATATGACAAACAACTCAGGCAAGGATCAGAAGGGAAGAGGCCTTCTTATAGTTCAGGAAATCATGTGAGTTGATGATGATGATGATTGTTTTCATGTGCGCTCGCTGGCCCTTTTAGAGCTGGCACGAGCGCGCGCACGCACCCTATGGGACACAGCGGACCGGAGCGGAAGTGAGCGCTGGCGTCTCCTAGGAAGGAGATGGGGACCAGCGCTCACAGGTCCATGGACGCTACAATATGGACCTTAGTTCATACTTCCTTCTTCTACTGTCTTTTCCTTCATTTTACCTCTTCCTCCTCCTCTTCCTTCATTGTCTTCTTCTTTCTCCTCTTGGTCCTTCAATCTTTTTATTTTTTTCTCTTTTTGCTTCCAACTCCATAGATTTTGACCCTTTTCCTTCTTCTCCCCATTCCTCAAATTCCTCATTCTTCTTCCTCCTTCTAGTGCAGCCCAGTAGGTGAAACACACATCACAAATGTGTGTTATAAAAAGAATTATAGTGCTATATATATATATATGTGTATATATATGTATATATATATATATATATATATATATATATATATATACATATATATATATACAGGGTGGGCCATTTATATGAATACACCTAAATAAAAAGGGAATGGTTGGTGATATTAACTTCCTGTTTGTGGCACATTAGTATATGGGAGGGGGGAAAATTTTCAAATGCTGATTCCGTATTGATATTCTTGTTGAACACTGAGCTATAGTAGGTTTACAATTGAATTAGAACTCAGAGTTTATTATTTAATACGTTTTTATACACACGGTGGGGCTTTTTCACAGTGGTGATTGTACCCCTGTTTTTAGAGAGTTATAAATAAATGTTATATTTTACTCATATATCACACCAGTGAATCCTTTAAAATTGTTATGTTGTGGGAGCACAATTGAATGTATCTTTGAAATACAGTGAATTCATATATCATATAAGCCACTATTCAATATCACACATTACAGTGACGATATGTAAAGTGCATGCAGTCCATATACATTAAAATACCTTACAGTGCTTTTTTTTTCTTGCTCAAACCAATCCGTTAATGGTTCCTTTGTTTTCAATGCGGATTTCCTATCATGGTTAAAAGTGTCCATTTGTCTTTATTTTACAAGGTTCCTTTAGGATTCTTTTTTTTTTTTAAACAGGACAGACAAATTGAGACTCTCTTATTCTCTGTCCTGTTAAACAACTGAATCCCAATGAATTTGTTTTCCTCTACAATGCAAGTCTATGGGGGGGGGGGGGACACCTGCATTTAAAAGGAAGCAGAATCCCATCTACTCACTGACATCAGACGTTGGACACAGGCATCATTCCCTGCCACTGACTGGGTCAGCAAGTCTCTCTTGCCACTGCAGGATACTTTGCAACTTTAGAGATAGCTCCAATTATCTTTACAGCACCTATAAACTATAGGTTAATGCTGAATGGCTAAAACTCCTCTGAAGAATCTGCCATGAAGAAACGTGTCGGGAGGATTAAATATATTTAAAGAAAGAGGTTCCCCGATCCCCTTGTCGTAAAAAGGAACTGACTGTACCTGACACCCGAAGTGATAGGGGGGCCATTTTTCTCCTTTTCCTGACAAGGAGTATATATAGGACAAATATGTATCCGGATGTGCAGAATGAATACAGATGTAGCCGTCTTTACCTTGACTTTTAACGCATTAAATACACAGTGGCAAGATCCCTTATCTTGAGTTTTCCAATGACTTTTCAATGGCTTTTGTTGTGTGATATCACGCTGCAGCAAGTTATCAGAGTCAAGATAAAGATGGCTACATCCGTACCAACAATAAGAGCACATTTAGATATCTGGAGCTTGTAGTACAATATATGCACCACCGTACAGAACCTCATTAATCTGTGGTTATATATGTGCAGCGTCTATTGATATAATGTATTCTGTTTGAAACCAATCACTAGAACACTGTGAAACATAAATCTAATACATTTGAATTCTCTATGACAACATTATTATGTTGTATGTGCGCTAATATTCTCTTGGAATTGTTCTTTTAAAATTATGAAGTAAAAGTTATCTTTTATAAAAAAAACTCTGTATTCATCATACTTTTTCTACAACGCAAGTCTATGACAACAGGATGTGTCAGGATAGTCTCTGACGTATTTATGGCTCCCAGTCTAACCGTAGATGTATGGCTGACCCAAAACCAGTTCTGTATTCCTTCCAGAACGTCTGACTGATTTCTACTCCACAGGGACAGTAGGTAGAGCACAAATTTTTGCTATAAAAAGACAAATAGTGTGCAAATTTAGAGGAATATTCATGCGGATATTTATACTCTTACAGATGTATGTGTGATTGCAATAAAAAGTTATTTAAACAAAGACAAGACAATGCTTTTAACGGTAAGCAACTTGTAAGCTCCACTCTGCCTCCCTTGCTCTCCTTTCTGTGATTAACGGATCTCTCCCTGAACACGAAAGCCTAAACTTAGTGACAGGCTCCCTTTAACGTAATAGCAAATCCCTGAACATTTTGTTATTATGCAGAAAGCATTGTTTGGCCTTTAAATAATGCATCTAGCTGCAGGTGAAATCTGTCATGCTTAGTATAACTATGACTTTGTAGCCCTCTCAAGTGAAATGCTCTTCTTATCCTCCCAGGTGATAGTTGTCATTCACTTTAATAGAAATGTCAGGTTGACCTTTTATTTTACATAGTTAAAAACAACGTTTAATTTATTTAGCATAAAACTTTTTCTTCTGTAATGAATAATATCTCTCTGTTAACAATCGGTTTGTATGATTCACAGGGATTGTTCAGTTAAGCCTTCCAGAAGATCAGACACTAAGTTTGACCACTGTAACAGTTGGGCAAAGTGTTGTATTGAGCTGCGGAATACAGGGAAATATGAGGCCTCCTATTATTTGGAAACGTAATAATGTTATTTTGAACAGTTTGGACCTAGAAGACATCAATGTAAGTTGGGAATGGTATTTCTCATGCCATGTTTCTGTCTTGTTTTGTTACATATTATAAGTACGTTTTCAATTGTTTGTTTAAGGGATTTGATCAGGGTTCACTATTAAAACACTGTATTATAAAATGTTATGCAATATTTTTTACAGCTGTTTCATTTAATGTTCCTTGCACTAGGGGTCATTTGGACATTCCTATCTTAGTGTAAGGCCGGATTCACACGAACGTTGTAGACGTCTCTGTGCAGTCATTGACAGCAACGGACAGCACACGGACCTACGCAACTTAATGGGGCTATTCAGATATCAGTGATTTTTTACGCAGCGTGTTTCCGTTGCGTACAACTCACTGCATGTCCTATTCTGGTACGTTTTTGCAGATCACACACCCATTGAAGTCAATGCGTGTGTGAAAATCACAGACAGCACACGCACGTAATCCATGTGCTGTCCGTGATTCACGCACCAGTTGCTAAAGAAATGCAGAGAAAAAAAAAGAAAAGAGAAAACAATTTGCACCAACACTGACATGAAAATATAATACCACACAGAAAACAAACACTGATGGCACACGGAACAGCAACGCAGGAAAAATGCTGTGTTTTTTACGCACACAAAATGGACACGTATATCTAGCCTAAGGCTACGCTCAGACATGGCAGAATTTTTCCGCTGCAAATGTTGCTGCAGATTTGCCGCAATTACGCAACGAATCTGCAGCAACATTTGCATATTTGACAGGTAATTCATACGTTGCGGATATGACAGCGGACTTGCCACAGATTTCAGTTTTTGCATTGCTAATGCTGAAATCTGCAGTAAAATTCCGCTGCTTCTCCGCATCTAAATGTGCATGCTGCACATTTAGTGAGTGAAAATTCTGCACCACAGCCTCAATTCCGCACTGTTATTTTTCGCACTGAATTAAGTTACTTAAGAATGTATAGGAGCCAATGTAAAAAATGGCTGCTGCAGATTAAGCGCACATTCAGACATGGCGGAATTGCTGTGGAATTCCGCTGCGGACAGTCCGCAGTGGAAATCCTTAGCAGACAGTTTGTCTATCGGTTTCCACACATTTTTAGTTATCTTCATGCAGACGTTGCGGAAAACTCAGCTGCGGACCATAGGCTACGGTGCGGAATTTTCCCTCCGCAGCATACACTGGCTGTTGCGGAGAAGAAGTGGAATTTCACTGCGGATTTCAGCCTTTGCAATGCAAAAACTGAAATCTGTGGCAAGTCCGCTGTCTTTTCTGCAACGTCTGAATTACCTGTCAAATATGCAAATGTTGGTGCAGATTCGTTGCGTAATTGCCCTAAATCTGCAACAACATTTGCAGCGGAAAAATTCTGCCACGTCTGAACGTGCCCTAAGAGTATCCTTTCCTTTCTCTACAAGAGAAAAACCTCTCACATCCCACTCAGAAGACCCATTCTCCCATACGTCCTTTTAGAATAAAAGGAAAATCAGATTTAGGCATAAGGTGAAAAATACATGTTTCCTAATATTTCCATAAGCAATGTTTAACTTTTCTCTTATTCTGCGATCCGATTTCCCTTTTGAGCTAAAAAAAAAAGACGTACAGGTGAATGATATGCAGCGGAATTAACACATATTGTTTACATGCATATAAGGAAGGTTGAAAAGAGACAAAAGATTTAAGCCTCAATCACATCTGTGTCAGGCTGCCATTCATGGGTTCCGTTAGAACTTTTCGTCAGGGGAACCCATGAACAGAAAGCCAAATGGAAACTATACTTTCTGTTTGCATTACGATTGATTTCAAAGCTTCTGTTGCAAATGGTTTCTGTTTGTCTATGTTTCGTAAGGCTTCCATTTATTTAGCATTTATGAAAACATAAGCTTCCGTTTGCATCACCATTGATATCAATGGTGACGAAAACATTGCTAAAGGTTTCCGTTTGTCACCGTTGTAACAGGGTTCTATAGTTTTTGGCGGAATCAATAGCGCAGTGGACTGTCTCTTACTCACTGAGTTCAGATAATGCAAAAGGTTTAGCATGCATGCGCTAGCATGACGTGTTGTGCCAAAATATAAAATTGGCTCTGTTTCATTGCCAAACTCTTCCCTGGTACAACTGTAAGTTTATTTATTATCATTGGAAATGGGTTGTAATAGTCTACATATTCCTTATTTACGAAAGAAATTAGCGTTTGAAACACAAAAAATACTTACTATAGTTAAAGGGGTTGTCTCATAAGGTTTATCTTATCACCATGGGTATGACTCTTGGGACTGTGGTCGGCCATACATTGCTCTTTGTAATTATTGAAAGGCCAACTATGTAATATATGCATGGCTGGCTTTTACTTAGCAGATTTACGCCCTGACTTATAGAGAGTGGTCCCAAGCAGGGACACCCTTCAAAGCTCTAATAGGGCATATGAACAGGGATGGTCATCATAAGACAAGCTTTTAATGAAAAGTACTATTCTTTATTCATCCTCAGCATAATATTCTAAGTGCTGGGTTAAGTACCCAAGGTTCACTGACATTTTACATTGAAAAAAATATATTGTTTGTTACAGTTTTACCCTTTTACAGTATTTTACTATTTTGGGGTAAAAAATTGAAGGCAGTGGTAGGAAATATCTTACTGCATTAGGCACCTACCGATTCATTATTTTCTATTCGAATAACACCCAATACTGAACAGGCACATTAAAATTATTTATCAATGTGCCATCTGAGGCAAATTGCCTTAAATGCTGCATTATGCTGTTGATTATACATTATTTTGCAGGTTTCGTTCTTATATATAACCACTTTACATGTATTTTTCTTTTGTTTGATAGTTTTATGAAAGGAACTGCTGTAAAGTTGCCAAAATACTATTCACCTCTTTCAAAATCTTTAGCAGCGATTTGTCCCCTGACACAGTACTCATGGCTACAGCTGCACATCTCTTAACATAAATTAGATTTGCCATTAAATACATAAAACAACTCATTTTTTACAGCCATAACTCGCACTTAAACTTATAGAGCCGCCACCTGTTTTCTTCATTCTTTATAATTAGAAGAATTTTATCTTTCATCTCCTCACCATAATTTTATGAGAATCAATAGCATAATGACGGTGTATTGATTAAAACAAGGAAACAAGCAAGAGATTCAGTTAATGTAAGCAAAGATTTTCTGTTAGACATTTTAACCCCTTAAGAACTATTTGAGCCTTAATAACAAAGCATTTTTTTATTTATTTTTTATCTTCACATTTCAAGAGCCTTAACTTTTCATTTTTCGTTTCAATAATTTTTATTGATGTTTGACATAGACAGAATAAAAATGACATCAGAATAAACACAGTATCACAAGAAATTGGTTGACCTCTCGAGTTCTGCAGGATAATACAATAAAATTAAAAGAAAACGGACATGTGTACTGATATAAACATAGGCCCATTGTTGGTGTACCGCACGATATCGATCATGTGACAGCAACACAGGTCTATACAATCTTTAGAAACAGAGCCGGCATCAGCACTCTGTGAACCCGGGCAAGTGCCGGGGCCCACTACACTTGAGGGGGGGGGGCATATATGGACAGTTATGTCGGAAGTAAAGAAGGAGTCCAAGGCAGATCGCTACAAGCGGCTCTGCACCGGGACTCCGTCACTGGGGAAGCCCCTGACATCACTGTCCATGTATGGACAGTGATGTGAGGGGGAGAGGAGTCCCAGGCAGAGCGCTAGGGCTGTGTGGCACTATCTACAGAGGGCACTACATTTAGGGGGTACAAACAGGGTGCCTAACTTCTATATGGGGGCATAAACATGGCCTAACATCTATATGGGGGCACAAAGTGACGATTTCTGCCATTTTACTGCTGCCATGAGTTCCCCCGCAAATCGGCCTACTAAGTCTGTGTCACCCAAGGGCCCACATAAACCTGGAGCCAGCCCTGTTTAAAAACAAAGTACTGTATATCTAACAAACAGACAAACAAACACTAGCAAAAGGAAACTTCGGCTTCGTTCTCATCTCTTAGAGCAAAAGGAACTACTTGACCATGCCTTCTAGTATTTGGTGAAATTCGGGAACGAAAAATTACCAAATGCAATGTTTTTTTCATAAGTGTAAGTTGTGTTTATCAACGATATAAGCTCAGTTAACAGCAGAGACTCTGAACTTTTCCAGTAACGAGTCAAAACAAGTTTAGCCTTGACTAGAATCTTACACAACAATCGTCTGTGATATGAAGGTACAATATCTAATTCTATGGAAAGTAAGACTAAATGTGGGGAGGAAGGGATATATACATGGAATAACTCTCTGAGAAACTTGAGCACCTCCACCCAGTACTTTTTTTATAATAGGGTATTCCCATAGCACATGTAAGAGGAACCCTTTATGACCACAGTTTCTCCAACACAAAGGAGTAGAGGTGGGATAAAGTAAGTGTAAACGGTCTGGGGTATAATACTACCGGAGGATTGTTTTGGTGGCCGCTTCAATGTGTGAAACACAATGAAGGGATGTATGTATCCACTTAAAATCAATTGACCATTGTCTATCATCAAACTATTTCCCCAGATTTATTTCACATGTTCGATGGGGTGGTTTTTTGTAAAAGCAGTATGAGGGTAAATGGTGTTGTATATAAATTTAAGGCCTTTAGGTTCATTGTAACACCAGCTCAATAACGTTAGGTTACACAGGGAATTAAGGTTGCTAGGTTACACAGGGAATTAAGGTTGCTGTGTTGTTGGGGCAAAATGCTTAACTTGTACATATCTGAAAAAAATCACTCTGGGGTATGGAGGAGGACGAGCAGAGGTCATCAAAACTTAAGAGTTGGTTATTGACAAAGATCTTGGCACAGCTCGATATACCCTTCCATTTCCAACAACTGAGATTTAGGTCAGGAATGGATAACTCCAGAAAATCTAAAGGGATAGGGGACTGAAGTAGTGGCAAACGATCCGATGCAGTTACATGCATTTGTAACTAGCAATTCAAAGCAGTTTTGGTGAGAGGAGAAATTAGGGATGGGTATGGTATCTTCCAGAGTGGTAGAAAAAGTAAAGCCTTGAGGCTCAAGGAGCCTATGTATGAGGCTTCAATGTGGACTCAGTGTTTAGATAAGTCCTCTTTCCACCAAGGAGCAATCTCCGCAGCTAAGGTCGCTACATAATAGCCATATAAGTTAGGGACACCCAGACCCCCTGACCTACTATCCTCAATGAGGAGGTGAGAGGCGATTCTTGGTTTCTTCTTTGCCCAGATAAATTGCATGAGCATTCGTTGAATTCATCGGAAATAGGACTTGGGGAGCAATATAGGGAGGGTTCTAAACAGGTACAACAGTTTTTGGAGTAAAAGCATCTTAAAAGCAGCAATTCTAGCCAACCAGGAGACCTCAAATTTAAGCATTCTGTCAATTTCGCTTTGGATCTCTTGGGTAAGTCGGACGTAATTTGCCCCATCTAGAGCTTTATCTTTAGGAATTAGGAGTTAAAGTAAGCCTTAAATATGAGATGTCTGTAAATTTCCACACAAATTGGTATTTGGATTGAAAGAAATGGAGAGAAGATATTGGCAAATGGAGAGGGAGTATCTGAGACTTTTATGTGTTGAGTTTGTAGAGAGAGATACTGCCAAATTGAAGTATGCATACCATGGCAGCTTCCAAGGAAGATTCTGGGTTAGATAAAGATAAAATGACATCATCTGCATAAAGTGATATAGTATGTGTTCTAGAGACTACTTTTATACCATGGGCATCCTTATGCAATTGAAGAAGTTGGGCTAATGGTTCCATTGAAAGGAAAAATATGAGGGGTGATAGGGGATAACCCTGGCGTGTACCATTAAAGATTTGGGTATCAGTATAACAATTAGTATAATTTTATGAAAGGAACTGCTGTAGAGTTGCCAAAATACTATTCACCTCTTTCAAAATCTTTAGCAGCGATTTGTCCCCTGACACAGTACTCATGGCTACAGCTGCACATCTCTTAACATAAATTAGATTTGCCATTAAACACATAAAACAACTCATTTTTTACAGCCATAACTCACACTTAAACTTTTAGAGCCACCACCAGGGGTGATAGGGGACAACCCTGGCGTGTACCATTAAAGATTTGGATATCAGTAGATAAGACCCAATTAGTATAAACCTTTGCAGATGGGTCAGAATAAAGTACCTGTATTGCCTTAAGTATGTCGCCTGCGAAACCCATGATTTGGAGAGCAGAAAAGTCGTACGACCATGAAATGCGGTCAAACGCCTGCTCCGCATCCAGCTCCAACATAACCGTGGGGATGTGCAGTGTATCAATGTGATTAAGTAAACCTACCACTCTCCTGGTATTATCCGACGCTTGTCTTCCCCTGACAAATCCTACCTGGTCATCTTGTATAAGGGAGGGTAAAAGCGGGGGCAAATCTAGTTGCTATCAGTTTGGCATAGAGTTTCAAGTCTGTGTTTAACAGGGAAATGGGTCTGAAGTTCTGAGGTAGGTCAGTATCTTGTCCAGGTTTTGGTAAAGTAATTACTAGTACCTCTTGGTTTTCCTTAGGAAGGGAACCAGAGGACTGTGCCGATTGAAAAAATCTACATAGGTAGAGAGTAAGGATTCCTTGGAGGGATTTATAATAGGCGTTAGTCAGGTCATTTGGACCCAGTGCCTTTCCCTGCGGCAATTTAAGTATAATGTTAGCGATTTCTTCTTCCGTAATTGGAGCATTGAGACTGGCTAGCTGATTAGTCTATATTGTTGATAAAGGAATCCTATCTAGGAACATCTGAAAGTCCGATGGAGTCGGTTGGATTGTGAATGGATCGTTTTTAAGATTATATAGCGATGTGTAGAAGTCCCTAAAACGGTTTGCGATATCTCTGGGGTGTAAGATGAGTTTGTGTGTAATGGGATCTGGCAGAAAGGGGATTCTCAATTTTTGGTGCTGGCAGCTAATAATTTACCAGCTTTATTATTTTGAGAATAATATCTTGTTTTGGTTTTATGCAGATTTTTCTCATATTCTGACACTAATCTAAGACGTAACTCTTGGCGCAAGTTTGTTAGGCTATCTGCGTGCTGTACAGAAGGGGCAGATTTGCTTAACAATTCTATCCATGAGGGCGGTAATTGTAGCCAGACACTGCTTCTTAACTATATGGCCAATACGGATCAGGGATTCCCTTATGAAAGCTTTGCAAGGATTCCATAGCGTATTAATGTGTATGTCTCCCGTGTCGTTAGTATTAAAATATTCCTCAAGGTCTCTAACTACACCGTGTTCCAAATTATTATGCACATTGGATTTAAGTGTCATAAACATTTAATTATTAGTTTTTCAATTAAACTCATGGATGGTATTGTGTCTTAGGGCTCTTTGGATCATTGTAATCAATCTCAGACACCTGTGATAATTAGTTTGCCAGGTGTGCCCAATCAAAGGAAAACTACTTAAGAAGGACGTTCCACATTATTAAGCAGGCCACAGGTTTCAAGCAATATGGGAAAGAAAAAGGATCTCTCTGCTGCCGAAAAGCATGAAATAGTGCAATACCTTGGACAAGGTATGAAAACATTGGCTATTTCAAGAAAACGTAAGCGTGATCATCGTACTGTGAAAAGATTTGTGGCTGATTCAGAGCACAGATGGGTTCGTTCAAATAAAGGCATAATGAGGAAGGTTTCTGCCATACAAATTAATAGGATTAGGAGAGCAGCTGCTAAAATGACATTGCAAAGCAACAAACAGTTATTTGAAGCAGCTGGTGCCTCTGGAGTCCCGTGAACCTAAAGGTGTAGGATGCTCCAGAGGTTTGCAAGTGTGCATAAAGCTATTATTCGGCCACCCCCTAAACAATGCTCACAAGCAGAAACGGTTGCAGTGGGCTTAGAAATACATGAAGACTAATTTTCAAACCGTGTTGTTTACTAATGAGTGCCGTGCAACCCTGGATGGTCCAGATGGATGGAGTAGTGGATGGTTGGTGAATGGCCACCATGTCCCAACAAGTCTGCGACGTCAGCAAGGAGGTGGCGGAGTCATGTTTTGGGCTGGAATCATGGGGAGAGTGCTGGTAGGCCCCTTTAGGGTCCCTGACGGTGTGAAAATTACCTCTGCAAAGTACATAGAGTTTATGACTGACCACTTTCTTCCGTGGTACAAAACGAAGAACCGTGCCTTCCGTAGCAAAATTATCTTCATGCATGACAATGCACTATCTCATGCTGCAAAGAATACCTCTGTGTCATTGGCTGCTATGGGCATAAAAGGAAAGAAACTCATGGTGTGGCCCCCATGTTCCCCTGACCTCAACCCTATTCAGAACCTTTGGAGCATCCTCAAGCAAAATATCTATGAGGGTGGGAGGCAGTTCACATCAAAACAGAAGCTCTGGGAGGCTATTCTGACATCCTGCAAAGATATTCAAGCAGAAACTGTCCAAATACTCACAAATTCAATGGATTCAAGAATTGTGAAGGTGATATCAACGAAGTGGTCCTATGTTAACATGTAACTTGGCCTGCTAAGTTTTTTTTGATTGAAAGAGCTTTTGATTTCTGTAAATATGACCTCCTGATGCTGCAAATTCAACAAATTACCATTTTAGCTCTCTTTACAACCTTTAAAATGTTTTGATCTCTGTTGTGCATAATAATTTGAAACAGTGCATTTTGAGTTTTTTACTTCTAAAAAAAATTCTGTTATCATTAGGAGATTTGTGCAATAAAATTTGCATTATACTCCAACGGTTGATGGCTTGGAGTTTATACTGACTGTCATTTGCATCGACTATTTAGGAAAATCAGCGAAAAATAACATTTGCATAATAATTTGGAACGTGGTGTATATATATATATATATATATATATATATATATATATACGCACACACATACATACACACACACTGATGGTTTCCTGGGTCCCTTTGAAGCTTATTTTTTTTAAACTGGTGTCATAGTGTATTTCCCATAACAATGTCACATCACCACAGCGTGATGTGACATTGTTATGGACGACAGACATGACCCCCAGGTGTTGGGGATGCAGCTGCCATGATAAAATGTTTGGCCCAACGCAGTTCAATGATCAGGGCCCCCCTACGCTCATTACAATATAACCTTTTTCATCCGGATACTTGGCATTTGCAAATTCTATAATACACAAAGGATTTATAGCCCCCCACTACTGACACAGAATTTCCCCCGATACATAGCATCTAGGCTAGGGCTACAAATCGATACCAGCTCGTCTATGAGTTACAGGAAAATTGTAGCATTATTTTCTTAAGGCTGATTTCAAACACAACTAGGCATTTTTATTCACGTTTTTATGTCGGGACAGATGTCACATTAAAGGCTATGTACACCTTTGCCAGGCAAATTTTTGTTTTATTTTTTTAATAAAAAGTTGGATCAGTGTGTTTTGTGTAAATTTACAAATACTTTTATTAAAAATTATTTTTATTTTTTTAGATACAGCTGCTCTGTATTATCTATACAGAGCAGCTGTATCTAGCATTATTCACTGAATCTGTCAGTTTTGCGATGAGTTAAATAGTAGCCACATTTTTTTCTAGGTGAAACACATTTATTTGATATGTTTTACCTATGAAAACTGTGGCCAATTACTGCACCACAAAACCACGACAAACTGTAAAAAACCGTGTGCGTTTTTTTAAACTGCACCTCAACCCTTACGTGTAAATATACCCTAAGGGAACAAATCAGTTACGCCTCCACACAAAAACCTAGAACTAAAAATCTCCCACAATCTCCCACAAATAATATTCACAGCAAAGCCCCCTTACCCCCAAACAAATGAAATATTAAAGTCTCTTCTCACGCTACACATTAGGTTTTTTGCAGCGATTTTTGGGCAATTGCTTTATAACTTTGGCATTGTCCACAGTTTTGTGAAAATCACTGCAAAAAAAAATACGGTTTGACCGTAACCTTTGATTAGATGCTAAATAAGTCCCCACACACATAGCGTTCACAGCCAAGTCACCCCCACAAGAACAATGTATTATGAAGTCCCCCTCCCCCAACACATGGCATTTATAGTTAATGTAATGATGGGGGTAAGGAAACAGACAAGTGAGCCCTAATCTACCGCCACTCAGTCCCTGCCTAATTGCAACGACCCGCCCTAGGCGACGGGGTACAACTGGGCGACGGTCCCTACGCTCAATAAGTGCATGACAGACAAACAGCCAAGGGTACATAGAAGCTAAGGGAAATGGGGCAGTTGCCCACGGCAACACCGTGAGCAACAAGAGTGGTGAACGAGCCGAGTCAAACCAGGAGTGTACGAGGTACCAAACGCACAGCAGGAGAGTAGTGAACAAGCCGAGTCAAACCAGGAGTGTACGAGGTACCAAACACAGAGCAGGAGAGTAGTCAGTAAGCCAGGGTCAATATGAAACAGGGTCAAATGGTACAAGAAGCTGCAGCCGGGCCAGGAAACAAAACGAGAAGAATCACAAGCAAGGAGGAACAGGAAAGGCAGGTATAAATAGACAGAGGGCGGGAACTAGCTCCGTCTGGCCAGGCTGTGATAGGCTCTCCCACTCCTAAGCCTGCCATCCTGAGTGGTGGAAGATGGAGTCAGTCTCACAGACAAAGGAGCAGGTGCAGACTGATTACCTATGGGCGTGGATACAGAAGCTGTGCCTGGCAGATCCTTAACAGTTAATTTCTACCTCCCCCACAAAAACAGTTTATACAGACTCCCCTCACCCCACACATATTTACAGTCAAGTACCCCCTCCCCCACAAAAATGATTTATACAGACTCCCCTCACCCCACACATATTTAAAGTCAAGTCTCCCCTCCCCCACAAAAAATATTTATAAAGATCCCCCTCACCCCACACACAAGTACCCCTACCCCACAAAAATGATTTATAAAGAACCCCCTACACACAAAGCATTTACAAACATGCCCCCCACAAACTATTTATACAAAATCCCCTCCTCCCACATATAACACTACAGTAAAGTCCCCCCTCCCCACAAAAACAATTTATAAAAAAATATCCCCCCCACATAACACTTATAACTCCCCTTACTTGCTCAGCACATACACATCTATACTCACCAGTCCTGAGGTCCATGGAGGGAACCTTCATGTTGTCAGCGGTCACACGTTGCGGGCAGAAGGAGATGTGTATAAGACTTCTCCTCCCCAGCCCTCTCTTCCTCCATCCTCACTGCCTGTCTGCTGGGTAAACACTTCAGCAATCCACGGTGTTCTCCTCACAGGCAGAGTGTATGGCCGACTGCATTATATGACGTCACATCTGATGTAAAATGCAGTCGCCCGGAGCACACACGCTCTGCCTGTGCAGAAGAGCACATTACACAGCTCCTGTCCTCTGCAAGGTCCCAGCTTTGTAATATATTTTACAGCAATGGGCAGCCAGACCAGCCCGCCCCTGAGCAGTGGAGCGACCGGCTCACCGGGAAAATTCCCAGTGAAGTACATGGCCAATCCGCCCCTCGGTCTGTATTTAGGGAGTATGATGTCTGAATTATGGAGGGTTCTGGTCTGGGTCTGTATTTACTGTGACTGTTCTAGGGGCTGTATTTGTTTAGGGAGTCTGGTCTGGGGCCTGTAATTGTTTAGGAGGTCTCTGGTTTGTATTTAATTCAGGGGTCTGGTCTGGGGTCTGAATTTATTTAGGGGTATGGTCTGGAGTCTGAACTAATGTAGGAGTTTAGGTTCTGAATTTATTAGTGTCTAAATGTATGTGTTGGTACAGGGGCTGCGGATGGCTGTAGAAGCGAGGGGTCAAAGTTGTTTCTACATGAAACTCTACAGTGGTCAGGAGAAGTCATTATGGAGGAAAAAGGACAGAGACGTTTACAATCAGACACACCTGTTAGTCACTAGATTTTTAGAGGAACTATCACTTCCCCTGACATATCTGTTAAAGGAAATCCTTGTATTTCAGAAAAAGTCTCTGTGTAGCCCAGGACTAACAGACAATTGTGTGTTACCATGACTCTTGTCAATAGGATGTGTTCCTACACAGTGTGATACAGTCAGCGATGATTGGAAACCGACAATATGTAAGGACACAGCCCTCTGACAAGGTGAAAGGTAATGCCCAGCTGTCAATGGAAACACAGAAAGGTGGTATTGACTATAGACAGGCATGGCTTGACGTTGGTTGAGAAGGGGGGGGGGCAAGTTTCGGGAACAGCCCAGTCTGCTTAATCCCCCACTGATGATGGATATATCCATTACAATGTAAAGGGGAGACAATGTAAGCTTTGTTTTCCTTAATGCACAGAAATATTATTAACAGATATCAGCATTGAAATTCATAACAAATCCACATGTAAAACATGATTTTACCACAGATTTTGGTAAGTCTGTGCCATAGCGTATTTTTTATGCTTATGTGTAAAGTCAGCCTTATCATATGGACTGAGATAATTGCTGTGGATGACCCCGAAAATGTTGAAATGAGGTGATGATTCAGCTGCTAAGCTAAAAAAAAGTGTGCATTTTTTCCAGAAACAGCTCCACCCTTTTGCATAGGATGTGTTTTGTATAGCAGCTCAGCCCTATTTATGTTCAATACCAAATAAAATATATAATATATGGCTCCGTTGTGTAAATTCTGTCCACTGCGGTAAAATACAGCAGTGATCAAAACGTACATATTGGCTATGTGGTCCAAGGTCCAGTGATCTTACAGGGTAGATGCAGAGCTTCAGGCTACATAACCGATCTTGATCAGATGCTTAAATCCTTGTAAGTGCGCTTTAAAATATTCTTGATATTCTAGCAAAACTGAAGGAAAAAGTTTGGTATTTCTTATTGTATAAATACTTCTACTAATATACAATTACACTATTTACGTTAGATTTTATACTGAAGTATTAAAAGCTTTTCTTAGCTTTCACAGTAGATAGAGAAGACATGATTCCACTGTTGCCGCAGGCAGAGCAATGGTTCGCACCCTACCTGACCTTTATGTTGTAACATATGTCAAGTCAAATGATGCACTGAATACAAATGCAGTAACTGATTTATCACAACATTAAAGTCTGTAACACAAGAATAAAAAACCAATAAAAAACAAAAAATAATAAAAATTTTCAACATAATATTCAAATTAATTGTGTCCATTTTTTATTTATTTATTAATTTTGCTTATATAGCGCCAACATATTCTGCAGCACTGTATAAAGATTACAATCATATACATCAGTCCTTCTCCCCAACTCTAACCCAGGACCGCAGTGCGTCAAGGAAACAATCCTAACCACTGGGCCAGCGATTTGCCCACTTTTAAATTGTTGACTGAATGAATAAAACAAAATAATTACAAGGTTGAAAACAGTTAGGGCCTGTTTATATTTGCCAAATATCCAAAATAACGATAATTGGCTAGTGTATGAAGAAGATGATCAACGAGAAACAATAAAACATTGGCTAATCGTTGATGTTGAGTTATCATAGCACTGTAAAAATGATTGCTATCAGTGGCACGTTCGATAAATGTAAATGCTGCTTGAGGCAACATTTACAATAAGCATCGCTGCCCAACACCGGCTCTTGTGAGCTAGGCAACAATCATGCTCCTTGCCCGGGAGCAAGGATTGTCCTGATGGAGATAGCTATCAGATACTCACCGCATAACTTTTTAAACCACCAATCGTTCATTGGTGGCTTTAAAAGTTGTCTCATGTAAAAGAACTTTCAGCCCAAAAATTAACAATATATTCCCTAGGTCTCCTGGGCGCAGGGTGCCAGGGGGTGCCAAAAAGCCATTTTGTCAGGATATTTAGATAGAGGGATGGGGCAGTAAAAGGAAACCTGTGCTCCAGGTGAAGGAATGCCTACTTACCGCTCGGCTTTATTATCTGCAGTGATGCAGTACAACAAATTAGAAAATACCAACATTCAAGTTCCCGCCTTTCTATGAGCGCTGTAACAGCTGCCTATATGGTAGAAAGACATTGGCCCACATTTATCTATTCTGTATTAGCCTTAATTTTTTTGTGACCATTTTTGAGAATTTGGTGACAGATTTTTATCTAAAGTTGCACACCGTTTCTTAAAGTGGTTGTACATGATTAAAAAAATGGAGTTGAGTTGAAATTTTTTGCATATTTATATTTTGGTTTCGTTTTGTGACTTATATTTTGCATCAGAAAAAGCATGGTTGAACAGCAGCACACGTCTCCCAAGTTTCAATCAATATGTTATTTTATTGGTTAAACATCCAGTAAAAAAATGGTACAGTTTCGACCCGTGACAGGTCTTTCTCAAGCCTGCCACCTGTCACGGGTCGAAACGGTGCCATTTTTTTACTGGATGTTTGACCAGTAAAAGAACATATTGATTGAAACTTGGGAGACGTGTGCTGCTTTTCACCACGCTTTTTCTGAAGATTACATTACGTCAGACTGGGTTTGTCTGATTTTACAGAGTGACACCGCTCCTGATATCGGGATTTGTGCTGCTTCAAATATTGTATTTTTTGGATTATATTTTGCATCAGTCATCTAGCAATGTGCGGATGCATCTTTTTTGTGACTTTAAAAAAGCTGTGTTTCATAAATATGGCTGACAAGTAGCTCCTCTCCTGAACATGAACACCTGGCTAACATGATTTATAAGGTGGCGTTACCAGTAATTATTTGTGGCGCAGATATTTTTTAAATCAAACGCACACAGCGCCATTATTTCCATAAAAAATGGATCAAAGAGTGATGCACAGAGCCTGATACATTTGATCCCATGTTTTTATACTTTTGGGGAAAGGTTGGAGAGGACTACTGTCTGCTTTTACACTAAGAGGGGTCTGTCAAAACTAGTGACATGAAAAAATTGGGGCTGTTACCCATAGCAACCATTTTTCTAATGACATCTCCAAATTGACAGCTGTAATTTGATTGGGATTAATCTGGGTTTACCGATAATTATAAGTGGATGGACGCTTGTTTAAAGGCCCTTTACACTAGCCATTGTAAACTTCATGGGAAATAAACGATCATTAATTCTGCATACAGTATACATAATGTGGGCAGCATATCCGATGTTTACAATGATGATTTTCAGTTTAAAAGATTAAATCAGACAACGAAGGAGCTATATAACACTGTATACAGATAAATAGGAAGGGGAGAGGTAAGAAGGCTTTTGTATGGTTACTTTTATTCGGTACAGATTAGTATTTTCTCAAGAAATTAACAGTATTACATTCATTATTGTTATAAATGGGTGACAATATAAATGGTTTTAATGGTTATGATAACTCTGTAACTTTATATAGGTGGCAATTCATGTCTTCATATTCTTTGTACTATATATATTGTATCATTTTAGTAAGGCAAAAAAATAGGCTGCACAACAACTTTTCGGCAGACACAAAACTGCTTATTTCAAGCCTAAAACGTTGCTGCGCTCTTATGGATTAAAGTCCTTCATTTTTTGGTATTTTACCCTGACATCCTGGAGTGCTGTCTATTTTTTTGCCTTATGAATAATAGAACATAGCCTGTGTCATTAGGCATGCACCCATTCCATACCTGTTTTGTTGTATGGTGCTGCTCTGAACTTTCTTTCACTCGTATCGGTTTAGTAGTTATATTTTACATTATGTATTTAGAATAACAAACTGTTTATTTGCCTATTGAACAAGCTCATTTAAATATGATGTCAAGATTCCAAAAGAATGCAAGTTTTTTTTTTTGTTTTTTTTTTTTTACAAAACTTGTTTATATTGCATTTCATAAAAAGATTCCATGGAAAAAGTGTGAACTGTAAATGAATGCACACTATTCATATTATTAAAACTTTTTGTTGAATTCCTACTGTCACATTCCATAATATAATTTAAACTCTGTAATATAGGTACCTAAAAATCCTGCAGTCATTGTATTTGTGGCCACTTTCCATTCTTTGTGATGAGGTAGGAGCAAAGCATTAAATTGCTATGAGAGGGCACCCAGAGAATTTCTTCACAGTCATTATTAGTATCTGGGGCAAACTGTGGGGGAGATTTGCCAAAAGTTGAGCTATTATAAGTGTTTTCAGGGCACAAAAAAAATCAAATTTCCAAAGTTAAGAAACTTTATAATATAACTGTCATTAAAATTTTCCCCCCTTCTGTGGCTTCTAGTCCGAGCATCGCACGGTCAGAAGAACTGTAGTTCCTGTATTCTTAACTGCGTATTGATAAAGGCTCCTGTACCGAGCAAGCTCCTCCTCTCCCTTCTGTTTTGACACATCAGAGCTGTTGCCATTCAAGCATGCTTGGCCTGCGCTCCTGTTGATGCAAACCTTCCCTTTTCATTGTGCCTTCCCACCTACTGCTGCTTCCTACCCCACATCACGCCACTGGGAGGAAGATGAAAGGGGCGGAGATATGGAGAGTGTAGGAGGGGTTCAGACGATTTGCTGCAAAGTGTCATGGAAATTTTAGTTTAGAGCGGCATGCTCTTAGCTAATGGATAGACCAATGAGAGGCAGTTTGGCATGTTTACAGTCTTGGAATCGCTTCCTCCTATACCATGATAAAGTGAAAAATTAGCAATTCCACCATGACAGGAAGAACAAAAAAACAGCTTTAAAATGGATTGCAGTTTTGTTTTTTGTCTTTTTCTACTTTCCCGGAAAACACCTTTAACCCCTTCCCGACATTTGACGTATGCATACGTCATAGCCGGGTAGGGGAAGTATGGAATGGGCTCACGGAGTGAACCCGCTCCATACGATGCTATGTTACAGCCGACACTTCACATTAACGAGCGCGATCCCGCTCATTTAACCCATTAGTCAATAGTGACCGTGGCATTTAAAGAGGCTCTGTCCCCAGATTATAAGGACACTATCTCCTACATAATCTAATTGGCGCTGTAATGTAGATAACATCAGTGGTTTTTATTTTGAAAAACGATCATTTTTGAGCACGTTATGAGCAATTTTAGATTTATACTAATTAGTTTCTTAATGCCCAACTGGGCGTTTTTTAACTTTTGACCAAGTGGGCATTGTGAAGAGAAGTGTATGACGCTGACCAATCAGCGTCATACACTTCTCTCTATTCATGTCCATTTGTACTCAGCACAGCTTGATCTCACGAGATCATGCTGTGCTGTCATGTACACCCACATTAAGTTTGCTGAAGTGTCTTGAGAGCGAATAGACATTGCCTCCAGCCAGGACGCGATGTCTATTCACACTCCCGACACTTGGGTAAAGTTAATGTGGGTGTATGTGATAGCACAGCGTAATCACGCGAGATCACGCTGTGCTGTGTGAGTAAGTCCCTCAAAAACTTTACCGAAGTGTCAGGAGTCTGAATAGACATCGCTTCCTTGCTGGTAGGTGATGTCTATTCACTCTCAAGACACTTCAGTAAAGTTAATGTGTGAGTAAGTGAGATCACGAGATCGCGAGATCACGCTTTGCTGAGTACAAATGGACATGAATGGAGATAAGCGTATGACGCTGATTGGTCAGCGCCATACACTCCTCTTTACAACACACAATTAAGAAACTAATTAGCATAAATCTAAAATTGTTTATAACTTGCTCAAAAATGATCGTTTTTCAAAATAAAAACCACTGTTGTTATCTACATTACAGTGCCGATCAGAATATGTAGGAGATAGGGCACTTTTAACTGGTGACAGAGCCTTTTTAATTTGCTAGAAGAGGGGGGCGACCCCCTCTAGCAGCTCATCGAGCGCCCCGAAAATGCAATCGCAGGGTAGTGATGGTTGCTATGGCAGCCCTGAGGACTAATGAAGACCCCCCATGTCCGCCATCTTTGTGCTCCTACTAAGCTCTGCCTCTGGCAGGGCTTAATAAAAGCCTGTCAGAAAGACGATATACTGCAATATATTAGTATTGCAGTATATAGTGCAAGCGTTCCAATGATCGCAGGTTGAAGTCCCCTTGGGGGACTAATAAAAAAAAGTAAAAAATTTAAAAAATATTAAAAGTTCAAAAAATAATCCTTTTCCCATTTTTCCCCTAGAGCATTGTAAAAAAAAAAAAAGAAACAAACATAATTGGTATCGCCGCATCCATAAAAGTCTGAACTATTACAATATATCATTTTTCAACCTGCACGGTGTACGCCGTAAAAAAAAAATGTAAACACCAGAATCGCTATTTTTTGGTCACCTCATCTCCCACAGAAAATGGAATAAAAAGTGATCAAAACAATGTATGTATCCAAAAATTATATAATTAAAAACTACAGCTTATCCCGCAAAATATAAGCCCTCATACCACTTAATCGACGGAAAAATAAAATAGTTATGGCTCTCGGAATTTGGCGACACAAAATAAATGTTATTTTTTACACTTAGTTTTTTTCCTTGTAAAAGTAGTAAAATATAGAAAAAACTATATATATTTGGTATTGCCGTAATTGTATTGACCCGCAAAATAAAGTTAACATGTTGTTTTAATTGCACAGTGAATTCCGTAAAAAAGACACGCAAAAAGCAATGAAGGAATCACTGTTTTTTCATTTTCTACCCCACAAATAATTATTTTCCCATTTCCTAGTACAATATGTGGCACATTAAATGGTGTTACGAAAAACTACAACTCATCCTGCAAAAATCAAGCCATCATAGGACTATATCGACGGAAAAATTAAAAAGTTATGAATTTTGGAAGGTGGGGAGGAAAAAACAAAAATGAAAATCTGAAAGTTGTTTATGACGGGAAGGGGTTAAAATCTATGAAAAGTGGAGCTTACTGGATCTATGAAAAAAATTAGAACTGGAATCTAATTGGTTGTATAGGTAACTGTACTCCTATTTCTTTATGCCAGTATTGATTAATCTTCCTCTCTGTCTGTCTCATTATTTTAAATTCTTTCAGTAAGGCTTGGTTCACACTGAATTTTTTATGCAGGCAGAAAACTCTGCTGGGATAAATCAGCTCAGTTTTTTTTAAGTGGTTTTGCACCACACGTGGTTTTTTTACTCGGTTTTTGTCGTGTCAAATAATGCTGCGGCCATTCACAGCGTTTTTTTCCGTCTCCCATTGATTTCAATGGGGTTTTTGAGGCGGAAAACGCCTTAAGATAGGTACTGTATCTTATTCTTACCCGCGAACATTTTTTTCCCGCTGACGAGAAAAAAGCGCCTCCACCTCTCATTGAAATCAATATTCATTTTCAAAGGTTTTATGGAGAGGCTTCCGACGTGGTTTCCGCATAAAAAATACAGTGTGTGAACAGGGCCTAAGGGGTTCACTCAAAAATCTGCCGTGTGGAACCAAAATACTACAAAATGACAACCTACATAAAGCCTCACTCTCCCCACCTTGTGTATCAAGAATCTCATTTGTTATTATTTATATACAGTGAAGGAAATAAGTATTTGATCCCTTGCTGATTTTGTAAGTTTGCCCACTGTCAAAGACATGAACAGTCTAGAATTTTTAGGCTAGGTTAATTTTACCAGTGAGAGATAGATTATCTAAAAAAAAAAACAGAAAATCACATAGTCAAAATTATATATATTTATTTGCATTGTGCACAGAGAAATAAGTATTTGATCCCTTTGGCAAACAAGACTTAATACTTGGTGGCAAAACCCTTGTTGGCAAGCACAGCAGTCAGATGTTTTTTGTAGTTGATGATGAGGTTTGCACACATGTTAGATGGAATTTTGGCCCACTCCCCTTTGCAGATCATCTGTAAATCATTAAGATTTCGAGGCTGTCACTTGGCAACTCGGATCTTCAGCTCCCTCCATAAATTTTCGATGGGATTAAGGTCTGGAGACTGGCTAGGCCACACCATGACCTTAATGTGCTTCTTTTTGAGCCACTCCTTTGTTGCCTTGGCTGTATGTTTCGGGTCATTGTCGTGCCGAAAGACCCAGCCACGAGCCATTTTTAATGTCCTGGTGGAGGGAAGGAGGTTGTCACTCAGGATTTGACGGTACATGACTCCTTCCATTCTCCCATTGATGCGGTGAAGTAGTCCTGTGCCCTTAGCAGAGAAACACCCCCAAAACATAATGTTTCCACCTCCATGCTTGACAGTGGGGACGGTATTCTTTGGGTCAAAGGCAGCATTTCTCTTCCTCCAAACACGGCGAGTTGAGTTAATGCCAAAGAGCTCAATTTTAGTCTCATCTGACCACAGCACCTTCTCCCAATCACTCTCAGAATCATCCAGATGTTCATTGGCAAACTTCAGATGGGCCTGTACATGTGCCTTCTTGAGCAGGGGGACCTTGCGGGCACTGCAGGATTTTAATCCATTACGGCGTAATGTGTTACCAATGGTTTTCTTGGTGACTGTGGTCCCAGCTGCCTTGAGATCATTAACAAGTTCCCCCCGTGTAGTTTTCGGCTGAGCTCTCACCTTCCTCAGGATCAAGGATACCACACGAGGTGAGATTTTGCATGGGGTCTTGCCCATGTTGTAGAGGTTAGAGTCAGACTGATTAATTGAGTCTGTGGACAGGAGTCTTTTATACAGGTGACCATTTAAGACAGCTGTCTTTAATGCAGGCACCAAGTTGATTTTGAGCGTGTAACTGGTCTGGAGGAGGCTGAACTCTTAATGGTTGGTAGGGGATCAAATACTTATTTCTCTGTGCACAATGCAAATAAATATATATAATTTTGACTATGTGATTTTCTGTTTTTTTGTTTTTTTATATATATAGTCTATCTCTCACTGGTAAAATTAACCTAGCCTAAAAATTCTAGACTGTTCATGACTTTGACAGTGGGCAAACTTACAAAATCAGCAAGGGATCAAATACTTATTTCCTTCACTGTA
This sequence comes from Rhinoderma darwinii, assembly GCF_050947455.1. NCBI lineage: Eukaryota > Metazoa > Chordata > Amphibia > Anura > Rhinodermatidae > Rhinoderma > Rhinoderma darwinii. Next base: position 113,306,211 of record NC_134687.1, read on the forward strand.
CGTAACTAAAACATACAATGAACACTAAAAGGATATCACACACACTATGTGTGGTAGCAGTAAGGATATATAGAACTCTAAATTACAGGATATGCAAGGAAAGTATACCAAGGTTCAAAGTGCAAAGCATAGTAAGTCCAATGCAAAATCCTAAATGTCTCCTGCCCACACAGTTATCACATATGCAGTGGCATAGCTATTGGGGTCACAGCATGTAAAGGGGCTGTTTAAAGAGTATCTCCTCACTCTTATACCATTGAATCGTCTCACAGAAAAATGCAGTGGTTGCAGCGGTTACACAAACAAATATTTACTGGATGCTTAAGGAGAAGGAAAAAAAGAGGACAAGGGAAACGGCGCTCCTCTAAGGCAACAACGTAGGGACCAACGGTTTTTCAGAGAGTAAGGCTGGGTTCACACGAGCACATTAACGTCCGTAATGGACGGACGTTTTTCGGGCGGAAGTCCCGGACTGAACTCAGTGCAGGGAGCCGGGCTCCTAGCATCATAGTTATGTACGATGCTAGGAGTCCCTGCCTCTCTGTGGAACTACTGTCCCGTACTGAAAACATGATTACAGTACGGGACAGTTGTCCTGCAGAGAGGCAGGGACTCCTAGCATCGTACATAACTATGATGCTAGGAGCCCGGCTCCCTGCACTGAGTTCGGTCCGGGACTTCCGCCCGAAATATGTTCGTCCATTACGGACGTTAATGTGCTCATGTGAACCCAGCCTAATATATATATATATATATTGCTCACACAGTATGAGAGCCTGAGGCTGAAGGGAAGGGGGGATCACTTAAAACAGCTATATCTCCGGCTGTGGACCACCTGCAACAGTTCTGGTGGCATATGAAGGAAGAGATTCTAATCTTTCATATGACACCAGGATCGCAGTTCTAGCTATGAAACAACCGGAGGTATCACCAGTTGAAAACACAGACGGAATGGAAGCTGTATACTATATGATCACACTGAGTTGCTGGGCAGGGAAGGGTGAGAAGCTGTATGCTGATTGGATAACGTCACACAGAAAACATTACACTGTCCAGAGTGAAAAGAAAGAGTAACCTCCTATTTGGCAAGTATAGCCAAATTAGCATATTTAGAAAAATGCACATAACAGCATCATAGCGCCTATTAGATTAGTTAGGAGCTAGGGCATTAATAAACTAGTGACAGATCCTCTTTAACTATATACCCTGACTTAGCTAGCACGTCCTCCCTTTTCTCTCTACATGCACCAACTGATATCCTTTTTCAGTTGGGAAATTTCATCCAATCAGAACACAGGCTTCACCAACATGGAGGGCCCTGTATCTAATTCTATCATGTGCGATACTGTCTGCTGGGCCCTGTAGCTAAGCCTATCATGTGTGATTCTGTCTGCTGGGCCCTGCTGCAGATATGCTGTCCAGGATAGATAGAGATAGATAGATAGATAGATAGATAGATAGATAGATAGATAGATAGATAGATAGATAGATAGATAGATAGATAGATAGATAGATAGATAGATAGATAGATAGATAGATAGATATACATGTACACACACACACACACACACACACACACACACACAGATAAATTTTTTTGGTGGGGCAAAACATATGTCTTGGGGCTATTGCCCCTGACGTTTTAAGACCTTAGCAACACCCCTTGCTGCTAGTGCTGCATCATTGGGTCAGTTAGGAGACCCAGCAATGCAACCAAAAGCTGTGGGCCGGTGGCCATGAAGAGAAGTTTGGGAGGGGACCCAAGAAGAACTTTTGCATCGGGGCCCATGAGCCTTTAGCAACGCCCTTGCACATATGTTAATATACATAGTAAAAGGTATAAAGGCATAAACGTACAATAGATAAAGTCTGGCATACAGTACAAGATAGCTACCACCTGCCCAACACGCGTTTCGCTGTTGCTTTTTCTGGGCCAATAAGAGTAATAGTAACATATGCATATATATTTATTAAGGAGGAGAATGTTTAAAATACTAAGTAAAATGAGGAATGATAAGTAGTGAGAGACGATAGAATAAGCAGCAACCTTTTGCAAATTAGTGTGGTCTAGACCTACGCCGATATGATCTTACTAAACAAATACTCAAAAATCAATGAGTTCAAAAGCACTTTGCTTGATGCACCATGAATAAGCTTTACTGATCAAGTAATGTGGACAAAATATCCCTGTTCTCTGGTTCACTCGGGGTGTAAGGTAAAGGTGTCTGGTAGCCATAGTGATTCTTAAAGGTTAACAGTACTACATTTTCATGCTGCTTCAGTAGATTTCAGATTTGTGGTTGAAGCAATTAACAGACTTGTTAGGAACAAACTGGGATGAGGCTGGTAAAAGAGACAAGATAAAGTTAACTATAGCAGAGATTTTAAAGAAGCGATTCACGTTACATACATAACCTCAAAAACAATGAAGTTAGACCTCTTGATATCCTAAAAAATATAATTATCTTTTTTTATGACAACATGTATATTGCTTATTTTAGCTGCTTTGGATGAAAATAATAAAAATATTATAAAAATAGAGGAATTATTACTTTTCAAACAATAACTGATAAACTTGAGTTGCCATAAATGAATCTTGTTCTATTGTTTCCCTTGAGTCCCATAAAATGAGACAGGTGTAAATGCAATTCTGTACTAGTCATAGCGGTCATTACTCTATAGGGAAAAGCATAGCGTAATGAGTTTTAGCTAGTTAAAAGGGTCTTCCTACTTTAGTCATTTATAGCATATTCACAGTATGTGCCATACAGATTTGATAGATGAGGGGGGTCTTACCTATGAGACTCTACGATCAAACCTGTATCTGTATAGCTAACCCCTGAGGAAGCCACTTGTTGGCGATACGCGTGGGGCTCTTTCTCTTCCTCCCTCTCCCCTAAAACGGTTCTCACACAGGACATGCTGATCTCATGCTAATTTTTATGCAACATTTTTGTCCTTGTTCTTTTATCTATGGCATTCGAACGTCTGCTCTAGGGGTTTAGGTGAGTGAGTGGGAGTTACTACTTTGTTTGCCACTTATCATGGTGGTCTGTCTCCCCTTCCCATTGACTTGTATATGGCATTCTCTATGCTTTTTCTAAATGTTTTTAACCTCTGCATAGCATACTGAGTTCTAATCAAATAAAATATATTTTGGATATTTACATAGCTATTCCATGACTTATTGGTTTTTGCCTTATACATACCCATTCTTTGGTTTCGAGTTTCTGTGTTTCACAGGGTATGTGGCAATATAAATGCAGTGCCTGCCTTAGACATTTTTATATATCCACAGGATATGTCATAAATGTCAGATAGATGCGGGTCCCACATCTGGTACCCGCACCTATCTCTAGAACGGGGCCCCCTAAACCCTGTTCTAGCTTTCTGTGCTCTCCCGGCCACTTGGTTACATGTGGAGTTACTGAAACAGCGTAAAATAGGGAAAGTCGTGCCAGTCAGCTGTTCTCCTCCATCCAGTGGTGCCACTAGAGCACTTGGCAGTCCTGATACAGGAGACTGCCTCCAAGTAAGGGACCCCCTCCTCAAACGCTGCCTACACAGCAGGACTAACTACTTCATCTAACTTTATAGGCTGCGTCTAAGGGCATGTAAGGGATGTTATCCTGGCAAAAAAAATGGTAACGTAACTAAATGGTAATATATCTAAAAGGGCATCTGGTCAAAGTTCATTAGAAGTTATTAAAGGCCCATTTTTTGCAATATATACATAGGGGTTCATTTAAATATGTAATATAATATGTCATTTTACAATCGAAGTTGTTTCTTTATAATGCATTTCCTTACAATTTTTTGGGGTTGACAATGTTTTCTGGTTTGCTGTTGCATACGGTACATATTACAGATAACAGTACAGATGATAGGTAGAAATTCTAGATTTTACAGATCTGGCAAATATTTCAAACTATAGAAAATATGATAAGGTTCTAAGTTAAATATGGCCCTGTCATTGCTGATGGTATAGTTGTCTGTAATGAAAGACTTATGAACGTGCATGTATACACCTGAGTTGTTTATTATCCATGAGACAGACATCATCTGCCCCCAAAGAATAAATTAGCAGGGAAGAGCTAAATGACACACACGTTGTTATCTCACGGCTTATATCAGATAATAAGATTTGCTCTCTCAGAGGAAATACCAGAGGCCTGATTAAAGGTAACTTTCTATCTGATGAAAACTAATGAGAAATGTCATCATTTAAAATGATATTTATAAATCTGTATAAATATAACATGTTCTATGCAAATATACATATTGTAAATTCATTGTAGAAATAATAGTCAGCACATGCAAAAAAATAAAGAAATCTTTGAAGCCCGATAATAAGCGGAGATATATATTAACCGTATCCTTCCATATTATCTCACTAAACTATTGTTTAATGACTCTTTTACCTCTCAGACAGTAAATTGCAGGATTTGGTGGATAAAAGGTCATAATGCATAGTATATACCTATATTCGATATGAATGGTGTTAGAATATTTCTACACATATACCCTTTAATATTTACATAAGATAAACATGGAAAGACATGTGGTTACTACATTATAAAAGTGAACCTTCCATGTCTACAGTATAATATCTTCCAAATCCTGTCTACAGGAGCAAATAGTGTATTGCTTAAATTGACTGTCTGGTTCAGAAACCAACTTTTTAAATGAGATATTATGGAGTTCTGAGATAATAGAGGACGTTCCCCTGCTCAGGACCCTAACCTATAGTATTAGCCAGACTAGAGAGCAGTACAAAGAACATCTCTCTGGCTTTATTAGACCTGGCACATTCATGCATTACACTACACAGTCCATAGGACAGCCCATTGCCTTTAGTGGGCACTGTGTAATTCTTTATTTCTCCTATGGTGGCACTAAAGGGACACTTTGCCCACAGATTAGGGATGATCACTAAAGTGGCACACCCTGTGATCAGGTTATCATTGGAGTACCCTTCTATCAAAAACGTTTTGTAAAATAAGCAAATCAGAGGACTTATAAGTGACGGCAGTATCAATGGCTAAACATCTCTGGAGAACTGCATCACTATGTTCTACTTTAGAGAGCTGCAAAATGATGTTTTAGAGATGACTGCAAGCGCAGTTCTGTTAATTTTTTACATTAGGCCCCTTGCACATCATGTTCGAGACATCTGCTCTCCAGTTCATCTTTTTAAATGAAAATAAGAAGCAGATCACTGCACAAGGGAGAGGGCAACAATTCTGTAATATATGACATGTTTTCTCCTTTGCTTTGTGCCACAATACAATCCTGTTTTCTATCTAAATAGACTTACGTGAGAGCAGATCTCCTGAATGGGATGTGCAAGGGCCTTTATTTTTCTTAAAAAAGGTCACATATGTGCAATTCTGAGCAAGAAATACAGATATAAGGAGGAGTAATAGGACTGTAGTTCCATGTACAATAGAAAGCTATGGTACTAGTGGTTTAAGAAACTGGTACACTACAGGGAGGTGCGTTTTAAACACTGATTACAACCACAAAGGGCATTATGGGCATATCTGGCATGAGGCTAATGTTAAAAAGGGAATAAGTAATGCAGGGTAAAACAGGAAAAAGTAGAATATGGTTGGTCATTGAGAAAGAACATTACTTTGTAGTCTTTCCCAAAAACATAGAGCCAATGTCAGTCCGTTTTCTCTTACCATATAGTATAACAAGAGAGATTATAGAATTTATTAATAACCATTACCAGTATAATTTGCAATTTGTTGTAAAATTGCGGCATTACTACAACTCGGATGCAACTTCAATGTTTCCCTATAAGAGAAAAAGCTGCAAGTGTCTTTGCAAATAACGCAAAAAATCTGGAACACTTCATGCTATGTTTTTTCTTCTACAAAAATTATTCAAAACCTATGTCATGTCAGCTAGTGTCTCATGCCTGTAATTTTGAAATTACTTTTAGGACAGATTTGGGCTAAGGCTGAAATGTGACTTAAAATGTATAAAGGAACACAGAATCGTTCCAAACATTGAGAGTACAGCAATGGCCGACCTCAGTATTTTGTGCTTGCTGTAATCTGCCCAGCATAACATTGCATGTTCCATCTCACAGCATCACAACACGAAGCTCAGTGGCAGGCAATGTTTTTCAGAAGAAACAAATTGCCTGCCAGTATAGATCACAACAGATTGTGCTGTGTTAATATAACGCTGTTCTGTCTATAAAGTAATACTGTTGCTATACCATCCAGTATATTATAGTCAGAAGGTCTTGCTAATGTTGTAACCCTTAGGGTATGTTCACACGGTGTAGCAAAATACGTCTGAAAATACGAGCTGTTTTCAGGCGAAAACAGCTCTTGATTTTCAGACGTTTTTTTTAACAACTCGCGTTTTTTACGGCCGTTTTTGGAGCTGTTTTTCAATGGAGTCAATGAAAAACGCCTCCAAAAACGTTCCAAGAAGTGTCCTGCACTTCTTTTGACGAGCCGTCATTTTACGCGCCGTATTTTGACAGCGACGCGTAAAATAAAGGCTCGTGGGAACAGAACATCGTAATTCCCATTGCAAGCAATGGGCAGATGTTTGTAGGCGTAATGGAGCCATTTTTTCAGGCGTAAATCGAGGCGTAAAACGCCCAAATTACGCCTGAAAACACTGAGTGTGAACATACCCTTATGTTCTTTGAGCTGTATTATATACATTTAAGTCTTAAATGAGGCAAAAGTGATCTTGTAATTGATTATAAAATGACTTTCTCTAGTAGTAGGAGTAGGATTTGTGGGTGATGTATTGTGTTCTTCTTTGCATTTTTAATTTGACCTCCATTCATATTTAAAGGAAAGTTACACCTTGAAATAAAAATAAGAATATGGTATGTATGCGAAATATAAGTTACAACGGTGACATTTTTAATAGCATACATGCCAACAGTGCTTATTTTCGCTGCACAGTCCTGCGAACCGGACAGTAAAGGGGTTGGAGTTTATGCTAATTAGTGTTAAAGAATGGGGCATTTTGAGGGAAGCTTAAAATGTCCCAAGATTTTGTAGTCAAATGTTTGTAAGTATGGTTAATAATGTGAGCTATTTTAGTAAAGTAAAATTCCGCTCTTAACAGTATTTCACAGTTTAACCTCTTCCCGAATTTGGATGCAATTACGCAATGGTCCGACCAGTAGATGGCACGGGCACAGGAGCTGTGCCTTTGCCATTAGCAGCGGGTGTTGGCTTTAATATACAGCCGACATCCAGCTGCATTGGCCGGGATCAGAGGAAAATCTGATCAGAGATAAATGTAACCCTTTAGAGGTCGCGATCAATAGCAACACAATTGCTGGAAGCCATGGCAGTCGGTGGCCAACAAAGGCTCACAGGCCTGCGATGGTTACTTGCCTATTAGGCGATGCAGTGATATCAGTGCGCCGCCTACACCAAATCAACGACATCTTGTGTTCTTAGTGGCCCAACGCAATGACATCACTGCAATGGACTGCCAACATCTTGTGTTCTTAGTGGCCCGGCGCAGTGCCGTCACTGCAATACGTTGCCCGGGTCCAGATGTAGGTGGCCTAATACTGAGGATGGCGGGGTTGTCGATGGTCTGAGGATAAAGATACAGCTAAAAGTGGTGTCACTGCCAGGGGCCCTGTGCAGGAGCATGCTTTGCTTTATGGGTAAGTAGAACCTGTTGTCTTGGAGGAGATACCTTTTTTGCTCCATTCCACTGTTAGACATGTGACCTAACAGCTTAGTTCTGTGTAAGGCCTCATGCACACAGCAGTTCTGGAGTATACAGCAGAGCACAGACCAAAATTGTACTGTTTGATTCCATAGACAAGCGTTTAGCGGTGCAGGAACGATAATACACAGGAATGAGTTGGAGGCACAGATAATGGGGCAATGGCAACTTAAAGTCAATATAAGAATGTACTGGGGAGGGTAGTAAATATGCAGGGAATTAGTGCGTAGTGAAACAGGCTGGAGCTCAGTCAGAACCGGGTATGCAGTACCTAGTCCTGTGGAACAACGTAAGCGTAGTAGAAAAAGACAGTGTTTGGGTGAGGAAGGTCAAGCAGAATTAGGATGCAATATTGTGGAGAATAAGAAGAGTAGTCAGGGAAGCCTGGTCACAACATCAATGTCAAGTAACAAACAAACATAAGCCAAAGCTGGGTAGTAAGATATGTAGCTTGCACGGAGGCCACTGAGAGCCGCCATTAAATAGGTCATCCTACCTGCCCCACTGTGAGATGCACCAGCACATAGAACATTGAGCTCGGATGCCTGCTTAGATGGTCATGTGTGAGGGCATTTCAAGTCTCTAGAGTGTGGGTGGACCTTAAGGTATATACTGGACAGGTCTTTAAAAAATAAAATAAAAAATTTGCATTGTATCTATTTTGACATTGACCTAGCCCAAAGGATTTTGCATGTTTTCTGATTGGTCTTTTTCATAAGCCTCCACTGCTCACTAGTATATAGTTATAACTGAAGTGTTAGTACATTATACATGTAAAATAATAAAAAAAAAAAGTGTAGCTGGTATTGTATATATATTCTGGACAGTTGTGTTAATCTTAAACTGAGCTCTACATCTTACATTACAAGAGGAAAACATTTGAATAATATATTCCTGTGATATGCTGTCAGCATAGTTTTTCATCTGAACATTATAAAGTTCACAGTAGTTCAAAAAGACAAATATTTAAGGTTGCCAAGACAAATATACTATGCACTGGTGTAACACAACCAAACAAACAAAGCGTTCCCTTCATTTCTGTGAATGACACATTGTTGGAGAACGGCTGGTCTAGACAGTATAATCAATGCATATGATTTAGCTGAAAAACTTTTAAGTCCAAAATTCCAATTGAAAAATGTGATGTATAACTAAATCAACCTGCGGACAGAAAGAGTTGTATTTCGCTATTCTATGGCAAGACCCTCCCCGAAGTGAAATACTTTCATCAATTCTCCATAGGATGGCATGTCAAACTACCGTGTCCACTCAGCACTGATAACAAATTGCTTCCCAAGACAATGCAATAGTTACTTGTCTGCAAAGTGATTTAGATTCTCTTTCATTGGCATCTGAAAATATAGTACATTACAGTCTCTCAAAGAATCTTTACAGAACATGTTGATTTATTCACAGCATGTGTATCTATGTACATCGCTATAATACTATGTACAATAGGACTCTTCAAAACAGTTTACAGGAAAACTGACCTTGTTGCTTATAGCAATCAATCACATTACAGTTTATATTTTTCCAGGACAGTTTATAAAATAAAATTTCTCTATTTATTGGTCGAATGACTGTGTAATGCAGACCTATAGGCACTCGGCATGCTGTGGTGTGGTGCCTCCGTGAAACACCGTATTGTACCTCCGATAGTACATCATGATTCGATATGTATCCAATAAGTCCTACTCGTTAAATTGGAGGAATTTTGAGGTACAGTTCATTGTGGCACACATATAAGGCTATAGGCTCTATAAAACACAGATTCGTAGTAAGACAGTGTGCATGGACCCTTAATCTTTACCCCCTTCCCTACAGCCCGGGTCCAAATTCAACAGCGACATCTTTTGGTGTCGCTGTAGAAAAGGCTTATGAGCACTCTAGTTACTAACAGTTCCTGAACTGAAGGAAAGCTTGGTGAATACCGCTGGGATCGGAGGAAACTCTAACCCCAGCTGTTTAACCATTTTGATCGCCGCAGCCCATGACCACAGAATGTTCAATGGGAACTCACCTCTTTGACCCGGTGATGCGATCACAGACAAGGAGAACCCTCTGCAGTCAGCCCACCGGACCCCAGAAGTGACCCCAGGGCTGTTTGTTCACTATGCACAACACTCTGTGTTGCCCTAACAGCAGACTGTGTCATAGTGACATAGTATAATGTTATAGCATACAGGAGTATACTAATACATTATAAGCAAAAAACAAAATAACTAAAAAGCTATCCCTACATGGGATTAAAATAAATTTATTCAAACAGAAAAAAAAAAAAGAAATAAATGTCCACAAAAAAAGTCATTATTCAGAGTAAAATATGTTTTATTGCCCATACTTTACATGAAAACAAAAAACCTACACATATTATGTATCTTCACGACTGTAATAACCTGAATAATTAAATTAACCGGTTCTTTAGCATAAAACATGAAATGTATAAAAAAATTAAAAAAATAAAAACAATGCCGAAAATCTAAAAAATACCTTACACAGTAATTTATTTGTACTCCAAAACTGCACAGGAATAAAATACAATTTCTCCAGCATAAAACAAGGCCTCATTTAGCCACGTCAATACAAATTTTTAAAAACGAATGGCCGTTGAAAGGCAGAGAGGCCAAAACGAAAAAATGTTGCTGGTCATTAAGGCCTTTTCAGTTCTGGTCATTAAGGAGTTAATGAACCTACAACAATATAGGAGGGAGTGGCATAAACAGATTTTCCCTGATAAGGGTATGTTCACACACAGTAGCAAAATACGTCTGAAATTACGGAGCTGTTTTCACCTGAAAACAGCTCCTGATTTTCAGACGTTTTTGTAACTACTCGCGTTTTTTGCGGCGTATTTTACGGACGTTATCGGAGCTGTTTTTCCAATGGAGTAAATTAAAAACGGCTCCAAAAACGTCCCAAGAAGTGACATGCACTTCTTTGATGCGGGCATCTTCTTACGCGCCGTGTTTTGACAGCGACGCGTAAAATTTCACCTCGTGGGAACAGAACATCGTAAAACCCATTGAAAGCAATGGGCAGATGTTTGAAGGCGTAATGGAGCCATTCCGTCAGGCGTAATTCGAGGCGTAAAACGCCCGAATTACGTCTGAAAATAGGCCGGGTGAACATACCCTTATAAAGAGAACAACATCAAGAACACTGAACCAAGGCTAAATATAATATGAAGTCACGCTTAGCTTATCATTTGTCAATCAGTTTTCCAAAAGGACATGGTATTGATGTTCACAATGCAGTATTGATCTGCTAAATGTGCCACATTGTCAGTTTAGTTCTGCCACATCTCTCACACAGGCTTGCTCACCATGGAGGTCTTTTTTTATTTTTATTTTGCACGTTTATTTACTTATTTAAACCAATTTATGTGTACTTGGTCTTAAAGAGAATTTCCAACCTAAATGTATATTAATAAATCAGGTGTTAGAACAATAAATAAAGTTAAGTCATTACGTTTCTTTTAATTACAGAGATATTGACATTTTCTGTTCAGTTGCAGTGGCCTTTTTTTGTAAAAGTAAAGATGGGAAGTGCAGGTTTATTTGTTGTCACTTTCAAATCTCTTCTCGGCCACTGATGAAGAAACGGTCCCTCTGTAATTGGTAAAACATGACATTCTGAGAAAAATCACAGTCTTCTATCAGTTTTAGAGAAACAAATTCATTTTGATTTACTAATATATGGTATTTTTTTTTTCTTTTGGGCATATATCCTCTTTAGATATTTGAAAAATAAAACTAAAGCCAAAATAAGTAAATGGATTGAAGAAAAAAACTACGCATGTATACAATGACCCAGTGCATTCAGGGCACGTTCAGACGTGGCAGAATTTTTCCGCTGCAAATGTTGGTGCAGATTTGGGGCAATTACGCAACGAATCTGCACCAACATTTGCATATTTGACAGGTAATTCAGACGTTGCAGATATCACAGCGGACTTGCCACAGATTTCAGTTTTTGCATTGCCAAGGCTGAAATCCGCAGTGAAATTCCGCTTCTTCTCTGCAACGTCATGAGCATGCTGTGGAGGAAAAATTCTGCACCGCAGCCTGATTTCCGCACAGTTATTTTCTGCAATGTCTGAACTAATTTTCCTAAAAATGTATAGAAACAAATTTAAAAAACGGCTGCTGCAGAATTCCCCTGCGGACTGTCCGCAGCGGAATTCAACAGCAATTCTGCCACGTGTGAATGTGCCCTTAGTAATTGACCAGAAATGTTATATAGGGTAATTTATTGGAAAACATTACTTATTACTTTATTGACAGAAACTACAGTTGTAGTAATGGCTCCATGCGGTGCTTGATGACATCACTTGGGGACTGAATTGACTGAATTGGCTCCAAACTCCAGATATAATTAACTGTGATAGCAACAAACACCTGCTGGCATTATTAGAACCCAGTGTGACTGAAAACAGTTCGATTTAGTCATACCAGCACAAGCAGCGGAAATGCTGAAGATTTTCGAACTTGCGGATGTAAAATTGGCAGCATAATACAGTAGCAGCAATGCAGATGAGATTAAAAAAAAATTATATTAATTTTTCGACATACAAATTGACCTGCAGTGCAGATTTTAGAATCCACAGTAGGTCAATTTCTGTTGCTTTCAATTAAGGGGGTGAAATCCCCTGTGAAATCTGCAACAAAAAGACGTCGGCGTCTTTTTCCCGCGAGCAGTAAAACTGCCTCGCGGGAAAAAGAAGTGACATGCCCTATCTTCGGGCGCTTCCGCCTCTGACCTCCCATTGACTTCAATGGGAGGCAGAGAAAGCGTATTTCACGCTGTTTTATGCCCGCGGCGCTCAATGGTCGCGGGCGAAAAACGTCGCGAAAATCGGCGTGCAGGGAGAGGAATATCTGCCTCAAAGTTCCAAACGGAATTTTGAGGCAGATATTCCTCCTGCAAAATACCCCGTGTGAACATAGCCTTATAGTGCACAAAATGTATACATTTGAGCTTTGTAAAAAAAGACTCGCCGTAAAAATGAAAAAAAAATATCTGTCGGTCTTTTGCAGTTATAGTATATTCTTATGGACGTATCCAATTAAATGCTTTTTTGGTCCTCTGTAGAACTGTTTTAAGTAAATTGTACTTAGAGGGAATCTTTCACCATGTTTATGTTGCCCTATCTCAGGGCCACATAGAGTAGTGACAGAGACCCTAACATGGTCACTCACTTTGCAATATACAGTAGTTTTCATGAAATCACAGTTTATCTCCTGCAGTGGGAGCTGAGCTCCTTTGTAAGCTGTGGCTCCCCCTGCCCTCCCGCCGCTGATTGATGTCTTTCTGCTCATGCTGTGCGTAGGTAGAAAGCTGTCAATTAAGGGCAAATGGTTGGCGGGAGTGGCAGCTCATAAATATTGAGGATTTCAGAGCAACACACATGACAAGGCAGGCAGATGTCAGCTTGTAAAGGAGGAGAGACAGTTAAAAAACACACGGCGCCAACATAGTTCCGGTCACAAATGGTAAAGGTGGAGCAAGACAATGTGAATTGATAACTGCTCACCTATTGGAGTTGTGCTGCAACAAGCACAACAATGGTAAGGATGTACAGGATGAAGCTGCAGCTGGGTTAGAAGAAAGGGCTACCTGAATAGGGGAACCGCTAGATATATATGCAAAAGATGGAGCTTCAAAAAATAGCGCTATTTATTGAAGCTCCATCTTTTGCATATATATATAGCTTGTAAAGGAAGCTGCTTAACCATGTATTCTAAGAGGGCTATGCAAAGGTGTAGAACCTAATAAACAATCATGAGCAGCAATTTAATTATTATACACAGTCGAGTCACATTATTATGACCACCTCCTACTTTCGACATTGGCAGCACGTAGCCCATGCAGGAAGTGATGTGTTGAGGGCTGGTTTTGTTGGGTATATAATGTTTGCGATAGGCTGTCTGAACACATATCACTCGTTGTTGCCATGGGTAAAAGGGGCGATTAATCAGAGTTGCAAAAAGGGATAACTATCGGCTTTCGAGCCAAGGTTGTCAGTATTTCTCAAAAAGCGCAGTTTGTGAACTCTCCATGTGCTGCTGTGGTGAAAGTGTATCGTGAGTGGACAAATGGCACCATTGGGAATAACCGACGTGGAAACTGCGGAGTATCACGTGTCATTGATGTGAGAGGTGAACGTCGGCTACAAAGGTGTGCGAGGGCCGAACGACACGCTACAGTGGAGCAGCACACTGTGAAAATCAACCAGGGGGCTACCAGACATGTTTCTAAAACAACAGTTCAGCAAACACTACTGTGTATGGGGCTTTGAAGCAGACGGATGGTCACTGCTCCTATGCTAACAAAGGTGCATCGAAATAAAAGGCTTCAATTTGCACGGTAGTATTGGAATTGGACCACCGATGATTGGCAAAGGGTTGCCTTTTCTGATAAGTCACGTTGTCTGCTTCATCGAACAGATGGATTTTGGTGTGCGTTTTTCATGGCATTCCCTGGGCCCACTCATCCATGTGGAAGGCAACCCGAACCGATTTGGGTATGGATCCATTGTTGCAGATCACGTCCACCCATATATGCTATTTGTCTTCCCTGGGGCCGATGAAATCTTCCAGCAAGACAATGCGACATGTCACATGGCTAGAAATGTCCGACAGTGGTTGGAAGAGCACGACCAAGACTTCCAAGTACTTCCCAAATTCGCCATACTTGAACCCAATTGAGCATCTGTGGGACCACCTCGATCGTCTTGTTCGCTGTATGGATCCTCCCCTACGCACCCTCCAGCAAATGTGGGATGCACTGCAGTCAGCATTACTACACATACCGGAGACAACCTACCAGCACCTTATTGAGTCACTCCCAGCCCATCTACCTGCTGTCCGTGCTGCACACGGCGGTTACTCTGGATATTAGTTGGTGGTCATAATAATGTGACTCGACTGTGTATTATTCTTTGATGACTGGTCTTAAGTCTATAAATAAGGTATAGTACCGGATTTACATCTCAGGAGTCTGTAGGCACAAGTTGTCCTGTGCATTATATTTTGCCCATCAGGTAGACCACACCTCAAAATAAAGCCGAGCATTGTAGTGCGCTTCTCATAACATCTAGCACCATTCCCCTTGTCCCTCCCTGAGTGTCCTCCTCTGACTGGCAAAGCAAAAGTAAAAGTGTATAATAAATTACACTCTACCTGGTTAGCAATGCTGAACCCTTTAGAAACTGTTTTATATAACAATTGTGCATACTTTTTTATTACTTGTTTTCATGTTTTCCTCATTTTAATCCCAGGGATTAAAAAAATAATTAGAAATACTTTTGTACATCATAAATAATTCAATCAGTAATCCATAGTCTAAGTATTTATAATGCTGCCCATCTTAGGTTTTCATTAATACACCATATATTACTGCATTTTAATAAGTGATTTTCACACTACAATTTATTAATTAGTGTAATTTGTTCTTAATCCCTACTTGATAAAAAAAAAAGCAACTGCTAAAATAATTATATTTACTTGTGAATATTATTCTGGGATAAAGAATGTGCATACAACTAGAAAATCTTAATTAAAATGCATCCTCTCTGCTTAGCAAAATGAAGAGGTAAGGGAATCGTGATGGAAATTTCAAATGCCTCAAGAATATTAAAAGATAATAGAAAGATGAATGCTAAATGAGAGGTCACATACTGAGGATGTAAAGTAATAGACTAGGGGAAAATTCACATAAATCCTCCTTCATGTAAAAGATGCGGCATTGAATAGTCTCTTAGGACAGCCTAACACATTAAGAGAAATCAAAGATAATAGATGCAAACCTATTATAGGCAGGGAAATCTGGAATACAAAAAGAGTTCATGCATACTCTCAATTTCTAACCACAAAAATACTATGTACTCATTATGTTAAACCACCGATCTTATTATTTTTCTCAATAAAGGCAAAAAGTTACAATGAAATGCAACATCTCATAGGGAGACATTGTGCTCGCTTCTGTAGCCTCTACATTATTCGAACTTCTACATTACCTTACATTTTATATATGTAGTATATGTGCCGCTGGGTAAATGAAACTATTTGAAGTGATAATGATAAAGTGGCAATTTGCTCCGAGTCAATGAATAAGGTTGGTTTCAGATGGTTTGATAGCACTGCGGTAATCTAATTTCATCTTATTAGAACCGCTCGAGGTCCAGGTATTGTGCCCATTCAGCAGATGCTATAATGCGGCCTAAACCAAGATATTTTTCTACAATATCAAAGAAAGTTGTTCTGCCACCTCAACAAAAGACATTCATCTTGTTCAATAAATTACTAAGCATAACTTTTTAGAATAATTATTCCCAAGGAACCATGTGAATAATCCTCTAAAATAGACCACAAAATGGTGGTTATAAAAGTAAGGCCTATAGGATGAGCTTCTAACATCATTGGCAAACATGTAAAAGTCAACCTCTCCACAGTCTGCGAGACAACACACTTTACTCAACTGTAGGTAGTCCATTTAACGATGATCTACTAGTTTTCATTAAAAAAAAGTCATAAACCGGCTTGTTTTAAGAAACGTTATAAATATATTTGTATGATCCTCCGTACTGCAACATGTGCACCATTGGCATAAGGTATTTCCCGTATTATGGTGTAATTGCGTGTTGTGCTGATTGGTTGGATGACGCTTGTAGAATGTTTAAATAGTCACACAGATTCTCAATAGGATTTAGATCGGGACTTTGACTTGTTCTTTGTAGAGCATTCCCCTTTTCCTTGCTCAATTACTCCTGTGTTGCGCTGGCCTGGTACTTGGAGATATTGTCTCGCTGATAGGGCAACTTAACAGAGTCACTGTGATGCTTTCCAGCAAACTACATGTGGGTATCAATGTGTCTTCTTTTTCTGGCCATCCTTCCGTACAGGCCAGTTTTATGCTGAGCTCTTGATATCATTGAGTCATGCACCTTCACTTCAGTCTTAGCCAGCAGCTTCAAAGTGTTTGTTGGCCTCCCTGATCAGTCTTGCTCTAAGGGTATGTGCACACACACTAATTACGTCCGTGATTGACGGACGTATTTCGGCCGCAAGTAGTGGACCGAACACAGTGCAGGGAGCCGGGCTCCTAGCATCATACTTATGTACGATGCTAAGAGTCCCTGCCTCGCTGCAGGACAACTGTCCCGTACTGTAATCATGTTTTCAGTACGGGACAGTCGTCCTGCAGAGAGGCAGGGACTCCTAGCATCGTACATAAGTATGATGCTAGGAGCCCGGCTCCTTGCACTGTGTTCAGTCCGGGACTTCCGGCCGAAATACGTCCGTCAATTACGGACGTAATTAGTGTGTGTGCACATACCCTAAGGCCACTTTCACACGGCAATATTGTGGTCAGAATTTACATCAGTATTTGGAAACCAAAACCAGGAGTGGTTCTAAATCACAGAAGCGGTACACATCTTTCCATTACACTTTTTCTATGGGCTTGTCTACACGTAAAGGATTTGCTGCGTATTTTCTGTCCAGAATTGCGGATGGAAAATGTGCAGTGAAATACAGTAGCAACCAAGTGGGTGTGATTGAACAAATGTCGTCCCAGAAATTCACCTGCGGTGCGTAATTTTAGTTTTTCAGCATGTCAATTCCTGCTGTGGAAAATGGACTCATTTCCTGCGTTTTTCAGAGGAGATATCACCATCACACAGCCGCAGTAAAAACGCATGAAATGGTGCTGATTTTCCGCAAACAGATTGATTGAAATTTTCTGCAGCAAATCAGTTACGTGCGGACCAGCCCTATTTATGTTCTACTCCTGCTTTTGTCTTAGGGCCAGTTCACAGGTTGCGTAAATACTGCGGATAATTCAGTTGCGGAAAATCCGCAGCAAATGCAGTAGCAGCATAGTGGATGAGATTGAACAAATCTCATCCACACACTGCGTAAATACTGAGCGTAAATACCTCTCAGAAATTGACTTGTGGTGCGGAAATTCATTCTGCAGCATGTCAATTGTCTTGATGTAAATCCCACATCAAATAGCAGTTGTTCTGCTTTTTTTGCGGCAGATTCGCAGTGATCACCCCGCAAAAAACGGAACTCGTAATTTTTTTTTTTACCTAGTAGTCTGTGCTTCATCCTCCTGGGTTGACGCTTCATCTTATGTGACCGCCGCTGCAGCCAATCACAGGCTGCAGTGGTGGTCACATGGATGAAACGTCATCCCAGGTGGCCGGCCGGCTTTAGTGCTGCAGTTTTTCACAGCGGACATTCTGGGCGGAAAACTGCACCACAGTTTGGTGCGCATTTTCGCCCGGTTTTCTATGCGGCAGAGGATGCGCTGCGTACTATTACGCAGTGTATCAGCCACGTGTGAACTCAGCCTTACAAATACTGATGCAAAATACTAACCAAAATAGGGCCGTGTGAAAGTAGCCTATGGGTGGATTCACACACACGGCAAATTTTGTTTCAGAAATTTTCTGCAAATGAAAATCAGTTTCATTCATCTGAATGGGGTTGTTTCTGCAGCATTTACATGTATTTCTGCAATTTCTATTAGGATGAAGGGAACTGATTTTTAGTTGCAGAAATTTCTACAACAAAATCTGCTGCGTGTGACTGCACCCTAAGGGCATGTTCAGACTGGCAGAATTTTTCGTTGCGAATTTGCAGCAACATTTTCATATTTGACAAGTAATTCAGATGTAGCGGATATTATTGCATTGCAAAGGCTGAAATCCGCAGTGAAATTCCGCTGCTTCTCCGCAACATAATCTGTAGAGTGAAAATTCTGCACCTCACCCTAAATACAGTTATTTTCCGCAATGTCTGACCTATGTTACCTAAAAATGGATGGAAACCAAGTAAACTGTCCGCAGCGGAGTTCAACAGCAATTCCGCCACGTCTGAATGTGCCCTTATGGTGCTTGAATTAGGCAGTCTTTTATGAAGATGCTAGTTGTAAGGGTATACTCAGATGTTGCAGTCAAATATAGCGGGTTAATTACCGTTGGTGTCAGGAATTTGTGGCAAAATGCCACAGTTATGTCACAATTTCACAAAAACTATAACGTTTTGTCATGGTTCTGCGGTAACCACGTCAATTAACTGCAATTTGTCTGAATATACCCTAGGCCAAGTTAGCGCAATATCATTCACCTGTGTAAACTTGGTTTATACAGCACAGGTGTTGAGAACTTATGCAAACAACATTTTTCCGTTTTTTGTTTTACTTATTTGTCAAAATCCCTTTGTTTGTTTTTAGTATCTGGTTTGCAATAAATATATTATCTGGAGTAGTTTGCGTAATTTAAAATCCAGACAAATCAGTTGACTTTTTAGGGGGTTGAATACTTTTGCAATACTCTGTATACTGTCATCAAATACTTGGATAACTTTTCCCTTTATAACACAATTTTTAAGTAGACTGCAACCCATTATTTTTTGTGTGTATGCTCTTGGCTGTTTAATCACGATTTTTGCCTGCATATTATTGAATACACCACCACCGCAGGTGCTGTAGATCTAGAGACAAGTTTACATCTAGCGGCAGAGAAACTTAGTGGCAGCTTGCTTGTGAATGATTGGGTTGTAATGCTTTATGATTATCTAATCAGATGCAGCTGCTTTTTCTGACACTGTTTCTGTGTTAATATGCAGCACTACATGAATTCATTTCTAAATATCACAGACACTTATAGACAAACTGCAGCTGCTTCTAAGTTTTTTTTAAGAAATATATAGTAATATATATTCAACTTGCATGCTACATGCATCTGTACAATCTGTTTGGTTATTTTTTTTATTTTTTATCAAATAGCTTCTTAGATACACAGCCTTGTGCATGATTCTAGACCTACTCTTTAAAAAAATTACATCTTAATATGAGAATGAGGATCTTTATTACGTTGCTATATTTTTATATATCAATTCTACTTGTTAGTAGTTGATCTACTTTATATTTTAAAACAAAAACACTTTGCTATGCTTTCTAATTTCTTTTACTATGTCATTGCATGAATATGGGGAATTTGTATTTGGCTCACTAGGACCTACAGTAGTGCTAAGTAACTGGGTCACAAGATAAACATTATCAACTTCTATTACACGTATAAGGGATTCTCAAAAGATATTTGTAAAATATTTGAGACAGCTTCTCTAGTCTACTAGGTGTCAGAGAATCACTACTTGAGCAATTACCCAGAGTGTAAGTTTATGGAATTGCTATTCGAGCAATTCCCCAAAGACAGCTGGAGACTGGATCAAGCGTGCAGGTAAATTAGCTACCTCAAGTTGGTCACCACTCTGGTCAGCAAATTCTGAGGCTACTCTATGGTCTTCACCAGAGCCCACCGCAAGGCAGGTTGGAATTGGCTGCATAGAACCCAGGTTGCTTTTACAGAATACATTGTTGGAAAGGAGGTGCAACTGCAGGAAATACCAGAACGGATAACCCCGCAAGCCAGAGGGGTAATGAGCAAGCAGAGTACAAAATCAGGAGAACCTAAAAGTCCAAATCAGTGAGCAGAGGGTAAATTCAAAGACAAGCTGATAAAGTCAAGGTGATACATGGTGTAACCAGGAGCTTGATCAGAACATGCATACACAAGAGAATCACAAGCAACAATGAGAAGACTGAACAGATTCAAATACGAGACTCTTGGCCCTGATAGGAAGCAGACAGAGAAATGAGATTGACTCTGCATCTCAAACTAGGGCCACCCAGAAGCTAGGCTAGTATTTATGACAACCTTAAAGTGGCAGATGTTTTCTAATACTAGGGACTAAATAATACACATAAACTATAAATATTCTAAAATAAATCTGTATATCTTTTATATGCCAGGATGTTTGTATATAACCCTATTTCCCCCTATTATGTTCTAATGTCTTTAAATATCCACATTATAGTGCTTTCTCTATTTTCTATAAAACCTTTACAATACGTACAGTGTCTTATGAAAATATTCAACCCCTTTGGTGTTTCTCCTGTTTATTACAACACAACCAGGAATTAAAATGGATTTTAAATTAAATTTTATGTAATGCACCTGATAAAGTAGTAGAAATTGTTAAAATGAAATAAAAAAAATATTTTGTTTAAAGAGAAAATTAATAATTAAAGACTAAAAAGTTGGGAGTGCATATGTATGGATTAAGGTCTGATCAAACAATTTAACCTCAAAAGTCACATAATTAGTTGAATAAGGTCCCCTCTGTACAAGTGTCACATGATGTCAGTATAAATACACCTGTTCAGAAAGGTCCCTGAGTCTGCTACTCCATTAAGCAACATGAAGACCAAGGAGCTCTCCAAACAGGTCAGAGACAAAGTTGTGGAGAAGTACAGATCAAAGTTGGCTTATAAAAAAATGGATTTAATGGAGCACCATTAAATCCATTATAGCAAAATGTAAAGAATATGGCACACCTACAAACCTGACAAAAGTATCTGTCCATCGGACCACTTTAAGCCACACACTTCACAAAATGGGGCTTTATGGATAAGTGGCCAGAAAAAGGCCAATGCTTAACCCCTTCAGGACACAGCCTGTTTTGGCCTTGTGGACACAGATGATTTTTTTCAAATCGGACATGTGTCACTTTATGTGGTAATAACTTGGGAATGCTTTTACCTATCCAAGCGATTCTGAGATTGTTTTCTCATGACATATTGTACTTTATGATAGGGGTTACATTTGGTCGATAAATTCAATATTTATTTGTGAAAAAAAAAAAAAATTTAGAGAAAATTTGAAAAAATTTGAATTTTTCTAAATTTAAATGTATCTGCTTGTAAAACAGATAGTAATACCACACAAAATTGTCACTAGTTGCCATTTCCCATATGTGTACTTTATATTTGCATTGTTTTTTGAACATCCTTTTATTTTTCTAGGACGTTCCAAGGCTTAGAACTTTAGCAGCAATTTCTCACATTTTCAAGAAAATTTCAAAAGGCTATATTTACAGGAACCAGTTTAGTTCTGAACTGGTTTTGAGGGCCTTATATATTACAATTTCCCAATAAATCACCCCATTTTAAAAACTTCACCCCTCAAAGTATTTAAAACAGCATTCAGAAAGTTTCTTAGCTCTTTAGGCATTTCACAGGAAATAAAGCAAAGTAGAGGGGAAATTTACAAATTATTTTTTTGCCGAAATTCATTTGTTATAAAAAAAATTCTGTAACACAAAAGGTTTTACCAGAGAAACACAACTCAATATTTATTGCCCAGGTCCTGCAGTTTTTAGAAATATTCCACGTGTGGCCCTAGTGTCCTAATGGACTGAAACACCGGCCTCATAATCAAAAGAGCACCTACAGGATTTTGGGGCCTGCTTATGTTTAGATTATTTTTTATGCATCATGTCGGGTTTGAAGAGGTCTTGTGGTGCTAGAACAGTGGAAACTCCCCAAAAGTGATCCCATTTTGGAAACTAGACCCCTCAAGAAATTTATCTAGGGGTATAGTTAGCATTTTGACACCACAGGTATTTTGCTATATTTATTGGAGTTAGTCTGTGAAAATGAAAATCTACTTTTTTTCTGAAAAAAACATAGAAATTTGTAATATTTACAGGGAATAAAGAATTGCACCACAACATTTGTAAAGCATCTTCTCCCGATTACGGAAATACCCCATGGTAATAAACTGATGTTTGGACACACAGCAGGGCTCAGAAGGGAGGGAGCGCCATTTGGATTTTGGATTTTACTGGTTTGGTTTTCAGTGCCATGTCGCGATTGCAACGCCCTGGAGGGAAAAAAAGAGTGGAAACACCCCAAAAGTGACCCCATTTGGGAAACTACACCCCTCAGGGAATTTTTCTAGGCGTATAGTAAGCATTTATACCGCACAGGTTTTTTTCAGAATTTAGTCGAATTAGGCCGTGAAAATGAATATAAGCATTTTTGTCCAATAAAATGTTGATTTTTTTCATTTTTACAAGGGATAAAGGAGAAAAAGTCGCACTAAATTTGTAACGCAATCTCTCCCGAGTATGACAATACCCCACATGTGGTACTAATTTATTTTTTTAATAGAAATTAATTAGCCTTTGCAGGACTGATCCTTTTTTACTTTTCCATTTTAGTTTTTTGCTCCACGACTTCCAAATGCCATAACTTTTTTATTTTCCCATGAATAGAGCGGTGTGAGGGCTTATTTTTTTTTGCGGGAAGAGGTATAGTTTCTATTGACACCATTTAAAGTACCATATAATGTACTGGGAAACCGAAAATAAAATTCTTTGCGGGGTGAAATTGAAAAAAACTGTGATTCCTCAATTGCTTTTTGGGTTTCGTTTCTAACACTTTCACCGTGCGGTAAAAACGTCAACTTAACTTTATTCTGCGGGTCAATACGATTACGGTGATACCAAATGTATATATATTTTTTTATATTTTACTACTTTTACAAAGAAAAAACTATTTGTTAAAAACAAAACTTATTTGTATCAACACATTCTGAGAGCCATAACTTTTTTATTTTTTGGTCGATTGAGCGGTGTGAGAGCTTAATTTTGGCAAGTTATCAGACTCAATATGAGGATTACTACATCTGTACTTCCAACACATCAACTTCAAAAACTGACTGTTCACTTATGGCCTAATATATCCCACCCCTTCACAGGTGTTATTGTAATGAGATAATCAATGTTATTCACTTCACCTATCAATAGTTTTAAGGTTATGGCTGAAAGGTGTATATATACACACATTATATATGGCCAAAAAGTATGTGGACAACCCTCCTTATTATTTACAGGTGCATAAATCAAGCACACAGCCATATAATCGCTATAGACAAAGTAGTATGGTAGTAGTTCGGGTCATATTGAAGAGCTCAGTGATTATTACTGTGTCACTGTCATAGGATAATACCTTTGCCACAATTCAGTTTGGGAAACTTCTGATGTGCTAAATCCTCCCCCGTTAACTATAAATGCTGTTTATTGTGAAATGTAAGCGTCCCTAACGTAACTGACGAAAGTACCAGTCCAGCAAATTTGTACCCACTGCCAGACTTGGCACTAGTTGCCTGACTGAGCAAGAAGTGGAGATCTAGCCTTGCGACCTCCTCAATGTACTAAGGCCTTGCCTAAAGCAGATAAACCATCCTGATGAGGGCGAACAACTATCAGGAACCTAGCTAGTAAACCCTGCATATCCCTATTGGAGATAAGGGATATGTTACTTTCACAGGCAGCTGCGGTCAAAACGATAACCAATATCATAAACAGAGTAAAGCCACATCAAAAACCAAAAGAGTCAAAACAGTACCAAATCAGCAGACAGAAGAATAGTCAAACACTCCAAGGTCATACACAGTAGCAGAAGTCGGAGAATGCAAATAATGGTTACAGGGAAAAAAACAAATCCAAACTGCTTACAAAAACGCAGAGCACACTAGAAGAAGGAACCAGGAAGATAAATCAATAACTAGCAAGGACCCAAGGAAAAAGCAGGATTATAGAGTGGACCTATCTAATTGATATGTTCTCAGCTAATTATGAGCCAAAAACAGTTGAGTGGCAAACAGCTCCCTCCCAGACTTAACCATCTCCTACCCTTCTGCTTAGCTACAGAAACAGGGAGTGTGACAGTGTCTAAGGGTATGTTCACACGACAACGCCAAATACGTCCGAAATTACGGAGCTGTTTTCAGGAGAAAACAGCTCCTGAATTTCAGAAGTTTTTACTAGTGCACGCGTTTTTCGCAGCGTCTTTTACGGACGTAATTGGAGCTGGTTTTCATTGGAGTCAATGAAAAACGGCTCCAATTACGTCCCAAGAAGTGTCCTGCACTTCTTTGACATGGCCGTAATTTTACGCGCCGTCTTTTGACAACGACGCATAAAATGACAGCTCGTCTGCACAGAACATCGTAAGACCCATTGCAAGCAATGGGCAGATGTTTGCCGACGTATTGGAGCTGTGTTTTCAGGCGTAATTCGAGGCGTAAAACGCCTCCATTACGCCTGAAAAGAGGTCGTGTACACATAACCTTAGAGTAACAACAGTTCAGCCATAAGTGGTAGACCACACAAACCCACAGAGTGAACCACCGAGTGTGGAAGCATGTGACACGTAAAAATTGCCTTTCCTCTGATGCATTGCTCACTACAGAATTCCAAACTACCTATGGAAGTGAAATCAGTGCACAAACTGTGAGTTGGAATCACCATGCGCAATGCCAAGCATCGGTTGGGGTGGTGTACACAACGTTGTTACTAGACTCTGGGGTAGTGAAGACATGTTCTCTGATAAATACATTTCACTATCTGGCATAGTGCCTACTGTAGTACCTACAAAGTACCTACTGAGGAACAATAATGGTCTGGGGCTTATTTTCACGAACACCTTTGGGATGAAATGGAACGCATATAGCGACACAATCCAAAATCTTGTGAAAAGGCTCCCCAAAAGAGTGGAAGCTGATATAGCAGCAAAAGGGGGCCCAACTTCATATTAATGCCCACGGAATGTGATGTCCAACAAACTCATAAAGAATGGTCAGGTGTCCACATACATTTGACCAGAGGGTATATATATATATATATATATATATATATATATATATATATATATATATATATTAGAAGAAAGCCACACTTTGGTGATTTCAACATGTTGTGAGCGCTAGCGTATCCGAACTTGATCCAAGGTCCAAGTCACACAAAATAGAAGAAAAGATCACAGCACTCCACGAATTTCAATACATGTGATGTGATTTAATCACCCATGTAGATAAATACAACGTTTCATCACTTTCACAGGGATGAAACGTTGCATATATCCTCATAGCTGAATAAGTCACATCACATGTATTCAAATTCCTGGAGTTGCACAATCTTTTCTTCTAATATATATATACATATATATATATATATATATATATATATATATATATATATATATACTGTATATATTGCAAAAAATGAAAAAAGCAGCACCGTTCAGTAAGTGCAGGGTGCAAA
Organism: Rhinoderma darwinii; assembly: GCF_050947455.1. Lineage (NCBI taxonomy): Eukaryota > Metazoa > Chordata > Amphibia > Anura > Rhinodermatidae > Rhinoderma > Rhinoderma darwinii. The sequence continues at coordinate 113,331,899 of NC_134687.1, forward strand.
GTTTCTGTTCGGACATACGACCAATGTCCCAAATAGCTAGCAAAATCCAAGAATACAAGACAGCACTCCAAATTTTGTGAAAAAATAGGATCACTTTAATCACCACTTGCGATGTTTCAGCCCTACTCCATGGGGCCTTGGAGTAGGGCTGAATTTTGAGTGCTGGCTTGTATTCTTGGATTATGCTATAAATATGTATATATATATATATATATATATATATATATATATATATAATCCACAGCTCAATCCACACCTCTAACGGATGCCATTCATCGCTCATAGGCTCCCATGTTAAAAAAAAAACCATATACATTTAATGCATACAGATGTAGATGTCTTTATCTTGACTTTTAACTCAATAAATACAGTGTAAAGATCCTTTATCTTGACTTTTTCAATGACTTTTCAATGGCTTTTGTTGTGTGATATCACGCTGCAGCAAGTTATCAGTCAAGATAAAGATGGCTACATCCGTATGTTTTTTTACTGGATGGCTGTGATAGAGGCCTCTGACTGATTTGTTGCCTATAGACTCTCATGTTTAAAAAAACATATACATTTAACGTATATGCTTTTATTTTTTTGCAGAATCTTGATTTAAAATATACTTTTACATTAGCGAGATTAACAGGCTTTAGGATGTGTTTTTAGGCAAAACATTACAGAACATACCATGATATATAATATCTCCAGTGATCAGGGGAGTCATATACCCTCTAACATTTAAATGAAATATTGAGATGTATATATCACATAGGTAAACACTATCAATGTTGCTCTAACAAAGTTTCAGAATTTTCAGTCAATATGTTCAGTAATTCATAAACTTAAAAACATTTGGAAATATCCTCCTGACAAAAGTCTGAACTATTCTGTAACATCTGTACATCGAAAGGGATTTGTCATGGGATTATAGACTTGTCTACTTGACCTTGCTAGTAACGTAACACAAACATGACACAAGCCGTCATTGTTTCCCACCCGGTTCTTTACTGTGCATTGCAGTTATTATAACGGTGAATTCCTCCTAGACCAAGTGATCCAGAGCTTTTTCTTTTCCTATCCTGCCCTCTCTCCCTCCTACCTGTTTGTTTTATCTTGAAGTCTCACTTGGGTAATGTTATCTATTCTTTCTCAGCTTGTTGCCTTTAGATGATCTAATCTTGATGTGTTCCTCATGAGATATTTCATCTTAACACAATATAGGTAAACTCTCTTCTTTTCTATAAACCATGGCAGTGCTGGAAATACTTCAGCTCTCTGCAAGATGTAAAAAAAAAATCCAACTGAATATTGTCTGTGCTTAGCAGGACAGTACTGACATATATCATGAATGTAAGATTAGCACTAAGTCAGTTTGCTGTGATCAAAATGATCAAATTTTTGGAGGAACAAAATTCCATGAAAACTCTTGTTGCATTTGGACCAATTATTTTCATAGGAAATGTTGTATTTACGGGAATGCCCCATTATTTAATTGTGCCAGCTAGGATGGGAGGCTTTTCACTATCTTCGACTCAGTGGTGTATAGCAGCTCATTCATAAATATCCATTGGTGCTCTATGGAGGGCTGCTGTTTCCTATAGATCAACATTGTACTAAGAGATGCAGAGAGCAGCCTGACAAGCAGAATATTGTAGATGAACTGATAGACACACATATTCCCCGCAGAGAGAACATTAGCTAAAACACAATCCTATGCCCCAGAACAAAGTCATCTTAATCCCTGTATGATACAAAGCAAAAGCTTTCAACTTTCAAGGTTGTAAAAATTGTGTATGGGCAATAGTTTGGCAAGTCATATTTGTTACATTTTGCAACATTTAAATTGTATACAGCATTCGGCTGGTGTTGCCATGCATCCAGCGGTGTATTGTAGACTGGCAGAAAAACTCACCGGCTCTAGTGGTATCATTCACTGGCTTATAATGGAACTTCCACTGGTGAACTTACTCCGTCTGTGGATAGACATTGCAAGTCCAAAATTGAATAGTCCGCCACCCAGTGGAGGAAAAAAATGATGTTCTTTATTCATCTCACCCCCAATAAAACTGACATCACATGAAACATTTAAAGCAACTGCTGTCGCGTTTCGAGTGCTGACTGCGCTTTTAATCATAGCCTGTTTTAAGAAGACTCCATATAAAATTTTAAAGAAAACCCACCAATCAAACGATACCAGAGTGCCTTGCATTTTACATCATCGCTATGGCGTGTTTCAGAGGTCAACGTTACGTGTTTGACATCTCATATAAAATACAAATAGAGTAATAAATGCGTATATATAAAACAGTGACCAGTTAGTCTATATATAGATTAATACAAAAGAGAGCTGACAAACTTGTTCTACAAAGTATAATGATATGTGTCAATACTACAAAGCAGGTACTTTATAATAACACAAACAATCTAATAATGGAACCTCAGTTCTCCTCTCATATGTATGGAAACTGGTGTTGAGGCAATACAGTATATCCAGAAAGTTTTGCAGTTTAATACCCATCTTCTCCCATCTCCCCCTCTTATTGGGCATCTCACTTTCTCGATACCCTGTATACAGAAATTTTGTGAAGACCTCGAATATGCCTCCAGAAAATATCAAGCTGCATTGGAAGTATTTAAATGATGCAATATTCTTGTTCTTAATCGGCAAATAGTGCATCCAACATACTGCTTCTTACATTCAATGCACAATATTATATATATAACATGGTCACTGTGAAATTATTGTAATCCTACATCACATTTGTGGAGATAATATATAGCATAATTTACATCTTGGGCTCCACACTTAGAAAATTGCTGCCAATGTAACCAGGTTTTGCTCGGTGTTTGGGACAGGAACAGATGGGGAAGATAAAATTCAACTTAAGTTAGGCGCTGTACATAATGACAAACAACAAATATCAGGTAAGTATTTGATCACTATGTTTTTGATATGTACAAATTCTGGACTATATTGAGAAACATGTGTGGGTCTGCAAGGATCCCTGGAGAAACTGTTACTTGTATTGATGTCTTTTCCATGTTTGTTCATTTCCATTACTTTATCATGTCGTGTTTGTGTATTTACGATTTTCTGAGCCACAACTGGGGATAACCTCTCTGTGCAAGTTTGTTTATTATTTTTGTGTATTCCCTATTCCGTGCTGCAGTTACGATTTGCCCTAAACAATTCTCCAACTGGAATTGCCTTAATTGTGTATTTCAGGTGACAGCTGTCTGCATGTTAAATTGTGTTACCCAGAACTTCTTTGCCATACAAAGATGTGTTTATACAATTCATCAAAATATTTCCAAAAAAAGACTTAAAGGCTATGTAAACATTTGAAAGGCAACATTTTTTTTTTTTTTTAATAAAAAGGTGTATCAGTGTGTTCTTTGTAACTTTGTAAGTACTTTTTATTAAAAATTATTTTTACTTGTTTAGATATAGCTGCTCTGTATTCTCTATATAGTGCAGCTGTATCTAGTGCTGTTCACTGAATCTATGTGAAAGTTTACAGGTGGATTTTGTGTGTCAGAGACACACAGGACCCGCCGACCCCGAAACCGTCAGGTCAGCAGGACTGACGGATTCAGTGAATAGCGCTAGATACAGCTGTTCTGTATAGAGAAAACAAAGCAGCTGTATCTAAACAAGTAAAAATATTTTTTAATAAAATGTATTTACAATGTTTATTAACACACACTAATACACATTTTTCTTTAAAAAAAATAAACACTTTCAAACATTTACATAGCCTTTAAATCCAGAAAATAATTTATTTTAGATGAAAGTGATAGGTAAATCACACATTTTTAAAATTGATGTAATGAAATCTGATATCCCGGACATATCCCCCTGATTTACAAGGCTTTCCTCTTGGCCAGACTTGTTATTGCCTTCTCTATGGTAATGGCTTAACATAATTAATAAAATAACTGTCCATGAATTAATTATTTTTCAGACTAATAAAAAAAAAAAGATATAGTCTTTTAAATGTTTTCCAAACCTGGAACACTGTAGATACATAGATCTGTAGTTATAAGATAAATATAGAAGCATTTTTTTCTCCTTTAGAAATTTTAGTTTTATTTTCCTGCTCGGTAAAGTGGGGACGGGACGTAGGGAAGAGAAGTTTTAAGATATAATGTAAAATTTAAATTATTTATAAAAAACAAACAAAAACATGCAAGGCACTCTGGCAGTGGCGTAACTACCTCTGTAGCAGCCATAGCTGATGCTACAGGGCCCGCGGCCTAAGAGGGGCTACGACGCATTCAGTAGTATCTGCATCCTTAGGACGCAGATACTATTGAACACTATGGCAGAGAAGGGAGACATCTCCCTGCTATGCCATTTACAAAGCTAGAGGTCATGTTCGACCTGCAACCTATCAGGTGCAGGGACAGGATCCATGCGCAGGCCGATGTGATGATGTCACTGGATCACGTCGCCCAGGATCCCATCAGCATTGAGGATGCTGTGGAGCAGCTCCTTTTATCACAGGAACATGACCTAGGTGAGTATAATTTTTGGGGGTTTATTTGTGAACGGGGCGCTATCTACAGGGGGGCTGTATGGCACTATCTACAAGGGGGAGGTGGGGTGTGCTATCTACAATGGGGGGCTGTGTGGTACTATCTACAAGGGGGAGGTGGGGCACTATCTACATGGGCAGCTGTATGGCACTATCTACAAGAGGAGGTTGGGGTAACTATCTATAGGGGGGCTGTATGGCACTATATTCAGGGGCGGCTGTGTGGCATTATCTACAATGGGGAGGTGGGGGCACTATATACAGGGGCAGCTGTATGCCACTATCTACAAGGGGGAGGTGTGGGGCAATCTCTACAGGGGCTGTATGGCACTATGTACAATTGGGATGTGGGGGCACTATCTTTAGGGGGCGACTGTATGGCACTGTCTACAAGGGGGGTACTATCTACAGGGGGATGGGTGTCACTATCTACAAAGAGGGGTGTGACACTATCTACAGGGGGGCTGTATGGCACAATCTACAGGGGGGCTGTGTGACACAATCTAGAGGAAGGCACTATCTACAGGGGGGAACTATCTATAAGGGGGGCTGTGTGTGGCACCCAGGGGAGGGGGCCCAAAAGTTTGCTATGGGGCCCAGTCTTTCCTAGTTTACACCCCTGCTCTCTGGTATGACTTGCTTGCTGGGTACTCTGTTAAATCTTATGGGGATTCTTGTTTGAACAGGCTTTGATTGAGAACGCAGTCAGTGCTCAAAATAAGAACAGTGACTGACTATTAGATGTTGTACTTACTATACAGTGGCAAACTGCATGCAATATATACTACAAGTATTTGATAAAATATACGAAAAACAATATGTGACACATACTGATTATTTGTTTTATGATATAAAGTTAGGGTTGTAAGACTATTGGCTGCCAAATAGCTCTCTTTCAGAAGGAAGAAAACGGTTCATATAGTGCCCCCTATAGATTGCTAGTTTTCTTCCTTCTGGAAGAGAGCTATTTTACATACATTTTACCCAGAAAGGATTGCCTTAAAGACTCTCCACCAGCAGGATCTCTGCATGGAAAATCAGTACCTTCCGACAGTGTTATTGGCTGTAATGTCAAAGATAATGAGGCAGATGTATTGCTGTGATGTAAAAAAATAAAAAAAATGGTATAAGGGGGTCAAAAAAACTGTTGCAGGCATTTTTGGGGACCTGTAACAATACTAAGTGCATGACTGATGTGCAAAAATTATATATCACAAATCAGGCATGGTGCAATGTTTGTGCCCGTTTAAAAGTATATGCCAATATAAGATGCATTTCAGACGACCCTATTACGGCTGCATATTAAGCTCTGTATTACGTCTGCAATGCTGTGACCTGTGCAGATATACTTAGATGGAACTAAGATGACTAGTTTTCTATTAAGGTCTATATTACAGCAGAACCAGTAGAACTGTTTGAGGTCTTGGTGTTGAAGACCTATTACAGCCATGTAAAATTGTACTTAATTGTACACTTATCATGAGTATTTAAGCGATAAGTCCTAGGTACCACTCAAGCTAATGGTTTTTATACAGCCTCAAAACTGGTCCTTAACCTGTTGATGACTCGACAAGTATTCTCGTCATTAGGTGCAGGCAGTTACCGCATCATGACAAGCATACTTATCATGTTTTGCGCACACTGCTAGTGTGCCAGTGCGAACAGGAGCGGGGCATCGGCTGTAATACCCAGCCACAGCTGTGGTCTGACTGTTTTACCCTTTTAATGCCATGATGAACGCTGATTGCGGCATTCAAAGGAACAGACCATTGACCAATTCGGTCCCATACCTTGTATAAACAGATCCCAGGGTCCAATAAAGAACCCCAGGGCTGTCTGACCATATTCCCTGTGGATAGGGCATTCTTAGCTCGTAACAACTACCTGTGTACTATTAGTACAGATATATGCCAGTACACTATAGATTAAAAAAATTAAAATACAAATGAAAACTCCCTTGTGTGTTTAAAAAAAGCTACCTACATAACATTTACCTCGTCCAGTAAAAGACATAGCCTCTCACTGCAATGTGAAATAATAATAAATATATGCCGGAATGCAAAGAGGAAAAATAATCTAATAATTTTTTTGGTCTTCAAGGCGAAATTGGGCAGTTTCTCAACCATGCTTTGACTGAAAAACAAAAAATTAATACAAAAACTGCACATTGTGGATAAGGTATAACTTGTGCTTATGCTGTAAGGAAGGAAAATCTTTACAATATTTGTGCAAAGGTTTTTTAAATAGGAAACGCAATGCAAATATGTTGGATTTTAATATAACTGCAAGCAACAAACAAAAGAACATAGCAGTAGACCTAATAAAGTCTTGCACCTAAGCTTTCTCTAGATTGTTTGCAAAATTATGTTAACAAGTAGGGCTTTTAGACATGCTTAGGGTATGTGCACACGATAACTGCATTTACACTACCGTTCAAAAGTTTGGGGTCACCCAGACAATTTTGTGTTTTCAATGAAAACTCACACTTATATTTATCAAATGAGTTGCAAAATGACTAGAAAATATAGTCAAGACATTGACAAGGTTAGAAATAATGATTTTTATTTGAAATAATAATTTTCTCCTTCAAACTTTGCTTTCGTCAAAGAATGCTCCATTTGCAGCAATTACAGCATTGCAGACCTTTGGCATTCTAGCTGTTAATTTGCTGAGGTAATCGAGAGAAATTTCACCCCATCCTTCCAGAAGGCCCTCCCACAAGTTGGATTGGCTTGATGGGCATTTCATGCGTACCATACGGTCAAGCTGCTCCCACAACAGCTCTATAGGGTTGAGATCTGGTGACTGCACTGGCCACTCCATTACAGATAGAATACCAGCTGCCTGCTTCTTCCCTAAATAGTTCTTGCATAATTTGGTGTGCTTTGGGTCATTGTCCTGTTGTAGGATGAAATTGGCTCCAATCAAGCGCTGTCCACAGGTTATGGTATGGCGTTGCAAAATGGAGTGATAGCCTTCCTTATTCAAAATCCCTTTTACCTTGTACAAATCTCCCACTTGACCAGCACCAAAGCAAAGCCAGACCATCACATTAGCTCCACCATGCTTGACAGATGGCGTCAAGCACTCTTCCAGCATCTTTTCAGTTGTTCTGCGTCTCACAAATGTTCTTCTGTGTGATCCAAACACCTCAATCTTCGATTCGTCTGTCCATAACACTTTTTCCCAATCTTCCTCCGTCCAATGTCTGTGTGCTTTTGCCCATATTAATCTTTTCCTTTTATTAGCCAGTCTCAGATATGGCTTTTTCTTTGCCACTCTGCCCTGAAGGCCAGCATCCCGGAGTCGCCTCTTCACTGTAGACGTTGACACTGGCGTTTTGCGGGTACTATTTAATGAAGCTGCCAGTTGAGGACCTGTGAGGCGTCTATTTCTCAAACTAGAGACTCTAATGTACTTGTCTAGTTGCTCAGTTGTTCAGCGGGGCCTCCCACTTCTCTTTCTACTCTGGTTAGAGCCTGTTTGTGCTGTCCTCTGAAGGGAGTAGTACATATTGTTATAGGAAATCTTCAGTTTCTTGGCAATTTCTCGCATGGAATAGCCTTCATTTCTAAGAACAAGAATAGACTGTCGAGTTTCACATGAAAGCTCTCTTTTTCTAGCCATTTTGAGAGTTTAATCAAACCCAAAAATGTAATGCTCCAGATTCTCAACTAGCTCAAAGGAAGGTCAGTTTTATAGCTCCTCTAAACAGCAAAACTGTTTACAGCGGTACTAACATAATTGCACAAGGGGTTTCAAGTGTTTTCTAATCATCCATTAGCCTTCTAACACAGTTAGCAAACACAATGTACCATTAGAACACTGGAGTGATGGTTGCTGGAAATGGGCCTCTATACACCTATGTAGATATTGCATTAAAAAACAGACGTTTGCAGCTAGAATAGTCATTTAGCACATTAACAATGTATAGAGTGTATTTCTGATTAATTTAATGTTATCTTCATTGAAAAAAAACTGTGCTTTTCTTTCAAAAATAAGGAAATTTCTAAGTGACCCTAAACTTTTGAACGGTAGTGTACGTCTGAAATTACGGAGCTGTTTTCAGGAGAAAACAGCTCCTGAATTTCAGACGTAATTGCATGTACTCGCGTTTTGCGGGGCGTCCATTACAGACGTAATTTGGAGCTGTTCTTCATTGGATTAAATGAAAAACGGCTCCAATTACATCCCAAGAAGTGTCCTGCACTTCTTTGACGAGGCTGTTATTTTACGCGCCGTCTTTTGACAGCAACACGTAAAATTACAGGTCGTTGGCACAGTACATCGGCAAACCCATTGAAATGAATGGGCAGATGTTTGCCGACGTATTGGAGCCGTGTTTTCAGGCGTAATTCAAGGCGTAAAACGCCTCCATTACGGCTGAAAATAGGTCGTGTGAACCCAGCCTATCTATTTAAAATGCAACTAGTTTGGTCTATGTTCAATGGAGCATACTTCAGCGCAGTACTCGTATATTTATTGTGGCAGATTTTTCTGAAGCTAAGGTGTCAATGAACAAGAATGAGATATTACATTTTTAGAGAAATTGGTTCATATTTAACAAAAACTGAAAAAAATGGGAAATGAAAGTTAGAAATAGATGCTATGCTATCACCAATAGGGGGAATGTATACAATTCTCAGTAAAATCTATTTTAACAGGGTTGTCCGACGAAATGAAAAACTATTTATTATACTTTCGTTTTCAAACCAGTACGTATTGCAGATTTTTAGGCTTTGTGGCGTGGCCCTGGAATTTCGGCGCTGCCGTTGTTGCTGTGATGCATCCACACAGGCTCTGGAGAAAGGAACTTCCCTTGCGCTCTATGTTTCGATAATGTGTATGAAGGGACAGGCTGTCTGGCTCAATTCATCAGCTAAGCCAGTCCCTTCACCGTTACAGCTAATTCAGTGATCAAGAAGGGGGCAATTCGTGTAGGTTTGAAAACTAAAGTATGTTAGAAAGTTTCTTTAATTTTACAAAAGTAATAAATAGTTTTCCTTTTCATCAGAGAAGCCCTTTAAACCTATCTTCAACTAGCTCCTAAACTCTGCGGATTTAAAGCTCTGTAACAGACAAAGGGATCTTCGACCCCAATGAACATCTTTCATGAAATTATTCCACACAGAACTGTGGACCTATTTAGCTAGTTTTTTTTTTAAGAACATAGCTGAAGGCGGTTTTATGAAAAGCATTTTCTGCTTTAGGCAAACCTTATCAGTATACCCTATTATGCAATATGAATGTAAAAGGGAGAATTCCCTAGCTTTAGACTTCATCCTATCAGCCAGAGTTTAAAATAACTTACAGTGAAGATCAGCTCTATTTCTTGAGGAAACTTCTTGTCCGGGCATTACACGGAATGGTCCATTGTTATAGGCCCCATGTAATGATTCATTTCAAAGGCAGAGGGAATTAGGACTCAACGGTAGCTATACCCCAGTGATAATAGCATATCAAAGGTGGTCCTGGCAGCAGGACCCCTGAGATAAACTGGTGATTAAGGGACATGTTCTCTGTAATGGGGTTATTCAAACCAGACAGACACTTTTAACCCCTTAGTGACCACCAATACGCCTTTTTACGTTGGTCACTAAGGGGCCTTAGGCTAGGCTGACGCCTTTTCACGTGAGCCTAGTCTAAGTCCTGCACGGGTCTCCCGTGCAGGCTGGAGCCGGGGCTCTGCTGTCTGTCTGGTGACAGCTGAGCTCCTGCTCCAACGCCCGTGATCGAAGTTTAACCTGTTAAATGCCACCGTCAATAGCAACCGCGGCATTTAACTTGTTTACAGAGGGAGTGAGCTCCCTCTGTCACCAATCGGCGGCCGGCAAATGCAATCGCGGGTCTCCGATGGGGTGTCATGGCAGCCGGGGGCTTGATGAAAGCCCCCAGCCCCCAGGTCTGCCCTAGACATATGCCTATTAGGACGCGCCGGAGGCACATCCTAATAGATTGCCTGTCAGATTTACACTGACAGGCAATAATGCTCTGGTATACGAAGTATACCAAAGCATTATAGCAGCGATCTGAAGATCGCACAGTAAAGTCCCCTAGTGGGACTGATGAAATAAGTAATAAATGTGAAATAAAGAATAATAATAAAAATTACAGTAAAAAAATAAATAAAACCATTTTTTCCATAAAAAGTGATTTTATTTAGTAAAAGTGTAAAAAATAAATAAAAGTACACATATATGGTATCGCCGCGACCGTAATGACTCAATTAATAAAGTTAATATGTAATTTAAACCGCAAGGTGAACACCGTTAAAAAGCACCGCAAAAAACAGTGTTGAAATTGCAATTATTTTCCATCGCCCCCCAAAAAAGTCATAATAAAAATGAATGAATAAGTCCCATGTTCCCCAAAATAATACCAATCAAAACTACGTCTCGTCCCGCAAAAAACAAGCCCAAAAAATCACTACATTGATGGAAAAATAAAAAAGTTACGGCTCTAGGAAAGCAACGATGCAAAAACAAATAATTTTAGTTCAAAAGTGTTTTTATTGTGCAAAAGTCGTAAAACATAAAAAAACCTGTACATATGTGGTATCGCCGTAATCGTACCGACCCATAGAATAAAGGTAACATGTTATTTACGCTGCAGAGTGAACGGCGTCAATTTAAAAACGCATAGAACAATGGTGGAATTTCAGTTTTTTTTATAATCCCCCCCAAAAAAGTTAATAAAAGTTAATTAAAAAAATTATATGTACCCAAAAATGGTGCTATTAAAAAGTGCAACTAATCCCACAAAAAACAAGTCCTCATACAGCTATGTAGATGAAAAAATAAAAAAGTTATAGCTCTTTGAATGTGACTATAGAAAAACGAATAAAATAACTTGGTCATTAGGGCTTAAAATGGGCTGGTCACTAAGGGGTTAAGTATTGTGACATCTTTAATTTGTATTAATTATTGAATGAATCTATCAACCAATGTAAATGGAACGGAATCTAACGATTTTGTTTAATTTGTTGCATCAGTCTGACCGTACTACAAGTTAGAGGACAGATAGTTAAAAATACTATGTAACAAAATATAAATAATTGTACTCTAATACTTTGCTGGATCTGTATGATGACTCTATTTATCATTCATGATTGCAGTTAGTGTCTTGCATTGCAATTAATGTGCCAAGTTGAAGAACATAATTAATGTTACACTATTAAGATAATTACAATAACCTTGTTTTTCTAAAATTATTCCTTTAGGATTTTGGAGATGATGGATCCTTATACATTACCAAGGCTACCACAACCCACATGGGGAATTACAGCTGTCATGCTGATGGCTATGATGAGCTTTATCAAACTCATATCCTCCAAGTGAATGGTAAGCAGCTAAAATTTAATTACAAGTATACAAAAGCGAACTGTGTTTAGGAAATATATATTCCACCTAAAATGTTACCATTCCAGCAATTCTAAAGTGATGCATTAACGACTGTGTGCAGAAGAGGGAGAATTCAAGAAAATTGGCAGAAAGTTTGGATTTTGAATGAGAATCTGGTTGCTTAGTCTCAGTAGCACAATGCATTTGGAAAACCATTTCCTGTGGATTAATAAGACAGTAGAAATGTGATTGAAGCCTAAGACACATGGTATAAACATGCCCCCCAAAATAATCCAAAATCCAAACTTTCCTTATGTCCCTGTGTGTGGCACGGTAACGCATGACAATTTAGCAAGAAAATTACAAGGTAGGTTTTCTGCTATCAGATACCTCAAAATGTACTTCCTAATGGCGAGTAGAATTAAACCTATTATGTTCCATGGAAGTTTCTGCCGTTGCCACAGCACAAATATAATGAATGAAGGCTATGAACCTTCTGCTCAAGAAGCAGAAACAGCTCCAGGAAATGTACCTTTAAAATCCCTAGACGATCAAGACCAGAGGGAAAATAAGTCAAGGAACATAGTTGGAACCTTCCCTAGCACAAATATACATAAAGGGGGTTTCCTACTTTAGATAGATATATCATATCCCCAGGATGTGCCATAAATGAGTCCCTAATGCATATGCGTTGCTTTCTCCATTGTAGTTTATGGGAGGTACAGAAACAACCGAGCACAATTGCTTGTTTGATTTTTTTTAACTTCCTAAAGACTCGATCACCTCTCCATTTGTGCTCTTCACATATCTAGCCGTTTTGGCTTGCTGGATGGAGGTCAATAGACCCCTGTTCTCTCTTAAGATGGGGATTTTGTGGATATGCAATAACTGTCTAAAGTAGGGAAATATATAGATGTATATTTTAAAATTGCCTTAATCTGTTTACCAACAGTACTGAGCATATGCTACTTGTCACAGATAGTGGGACGTGTATAAAAGACTGTCACATACATTTTTTATTTGAAAGTATGGTGCTGAAAATGGCACATACAAGTGCTCCATTATTGTATGCAGGTTATAGGGAGGGCAAAAAGGGCAATTGCTCAGATGTCTCCACCACCCAATTCCCTCCATTCCTTAATAGACAGTTTTTGCAGCAAGACTTGGATGTTTTAATATGTGACAAAGAGGCAATTAGGCACCTTTTACTGATATTTGTTACTAATGGACAGAGCTTGAATCTCCTGCCCGCACTGCTCACTAGAGGAAATGGTGGTCGGCCATGCGTGTTTTTTGCCATAGAGAAAATGGAATAAGCAGCTGCCAGGTAACTTTGGTAAAGCTTATCTCCTGGTTGTACAAAGGATCAGGCATGTTATAATCCAACATACCAAACCTTGTCTCGTCCAAAAGCAGACACCAGGAGACAGTTGGGGTGCCATCCTACCCATTAGATTGTCGTCAGATCCTGTTGAAACTTTGGATATGCTGGCAATAGTCTAATATTTATGTTCAACTTGGTACAGGTCAATCAAGCAGCACTCTCAGCTGATGAGGATTTAACGGGTGCCAGGGCCTCTTGGTTAAACCCTTTACGACGTACACAGTAGACAGTAGAAAGGAATCGGCCGGTACACCAGCATGCAGTGAATTAAATAAAATAAAATATTTTCACTTAACCCATATCATGAATTGCTCCACTGGGTTAGAAAATCAAAAATTTTAACATAGCTACCATATTTGGTAAATTTTGCATCACTTTTATTGACACTAAGCTGTTGGCACAAAAGCTATTTTTATGTATGCTCGAGCATAAAATAGCATAGGCGCATGACTGTAATCATATCTGTTCCTTTTCTTTTTTTTAAAGGTACCAGTACATAGAAAAAAGAGAAGTGAGGCTCAGGTGGTACAGTACATTATTAAATTTTCCAGTTTCCTTAATTTCCACTTTTGCTATCACCTCAGCCCACAACATGTGCTATTCACAATGTGTGCGCTTCTAACATTCACAAGGGATTTGATCATAATAACATTTAATACAGATGTAGCCATCTTTATCTTGACTTTTAACACATTAAATACAGAGTCAAGAATCAGCATCCCAATTCTAGGGTTCAATGTCAAATGTGACTAATTTTTTAACATAAGGTTACGTAAAACCTCCCAATGAGAGCCATACCTGGATATGAAACGGACCCTATCATCTTTACTTACTCTTTTTTCCTTCTTTTTTTCTAAAACTTCACCCTTATCCATTCTCAAGGATCGGTTATATCCACGTTTTATTATCTTTTTAGAGTACCCCCTTGATTGAAACCTTTCCGATAACTCCATAGCCTCAGTTTTAAATCTATCAAAATTCGAACAGTTCCTTCTAATTCTAGTAAATTCTGCCACTGGTATTCCCCTTATCTGAAGGGGGGGGGTGACTGCTGGCTAAAAGTAAAGTGTTTCCTGCTGTCGGCTTACGATTTGTCGATGTCATCAGCATATTATTTTCTTTATATATATTTAAATCTAAAAAACTTATTGATACCTCACTATGAGTACACGTTAGTGAGATATTTAAAGTATTCTGATTTAACTCACTCAGGAAGAGTTCTAATTCTGAGACTGATCCTTTCCAGCAGACTAGGATGTCATCCATAAATCTGTACCAGCAGGCAACATACTTTTTGAATAGGGCATTTCTATAAACAACATGTTCTTCCCACCAACCAAGAAGAAGGCAGGCATAAGATGGGGCACAAGATGAGCCCATCGCTGTCCCTTGAACTTGGCAAAAGAATTTACCATCAAAAGAGAAACAATTGTGGTTTAGAGCAAAATCCAGTATTTCAACTATAAATTCATTCTGATGTGCCCAGTCACCACCTCAACCCTCAAGGAAGGAAGGAAGCGGAGGCTTTCAGGCCACATTCATGAGGAATGGAGGTATAAAGAGATTCCACATTCAAACTTACTAATAAGAAGTTACACCCAAGTTTCAGATTATTAATTTTCCGCAAAAGAACCCCAGTGTCCAAAACAAAGGATGGGAGTTGGCGGACAAAAGGCTTGAGTTTCTCATCCACATACTTCCCAAGGTGATCAGTCGTCCCCCCATTCCAGAAATGATCGGTCGTCCCGACCCCATTTTGGAAACTACACCGCTCAAGTGCCTATTTTTATGCACCTTGGGAAGTATGTACATGGTGGGCATTCGTGGTTCCCTTACCAGCAAGAAATTATATTCATGACAATTTATCAAGCCCTCATCTAGTGTAAACAATAATTTTCTATTTAACTTATGAGATATGTTCTCCATGGGGTTATCTTTTAGACAGACATAACAGTTTGAATTTAATTGTCTTTGGATCTCGTTGACATAGTATTCCTCCCTGAGAAGGACAACATTTCCACCCTTATCACTGGGTTTTATAACCACATTTTCAAGTTTACATAGTTCCATTAGGGCTATTCTCTCCCCTTTATTAACCCCTTCAGGACTGAGCCTGTTTTGGCCTTCAGGACGAAGCCGATTTTTCAAATCTGACATGTGTCACTTTATGTGGTAATAACTCCGCAATGCTTTTACCTATCCAAGCGATTCTGAGATTGTTTTCTCGTTACATATTGTACTTTATGTTAGGGAAAAAATGTGGTCGGTAAATTCAATATTTATTTGTAAAAAACACCAAGATTTTGAGAAAATGTACAAAAATTTGCATTTTTCTAAATTTAAATGTATCTACTTGTAAAACAGATAGTAATACCACACAAAATACTTACTAGTTTATATTTCCCATATGTCTACTTTATGTTTGCACCATTTTTATGAACATCCTTTTATTTTTCTAGGACGTTACAAGGCTTAGAACTTTAGCAGCAATTTCTCATATTTTCAAGAAAATTTCAAAAGGCTATATTTTCAGGGACCAGTTCAGTTCTGAAGTGGCTTTGAGGGCCTTATATATTAGAAAGTCCCCATAAATCACCCCATTTTGAAAACTGCACCCCTCAAAGTATTCAAAACAGCATTCAGAAAGTGTTTTAACGCTTTAGGCGTTTCACAGGAATTAAAGCAATGTAGAGGTGAAATTTACAAATTGCATTTTTTTTTTGCCAAAATTAATTTGCAATAAAAAGAATTTTGTACCATAGAAGGTTTTACCCAAGAAACACAACTCAATACTTATTGCCCAGATTCGGCAGTTTTTATAAATATCCCACATGTGGCCCTAGTGCGCTAACGGACTGAAACACCGGCCTCAGAAGGAAAGGAGCAACTAGAGGATTTTGGGGCCTCATTTTTTTTAGAATATGTTTTAGGCACCATGTCAGGTTTGAATAGGTCTTGTCGTGCCAAAACAGTAAAGACCCCCAAAAGTGACCACATTTTGGAAACTACAACCCTCAAGGAATTTATCTAAGGGTATAATTAGCATTTTGAAACCACAGTTTTTTTGCTAAATTTATTTGAATTAGTATGTGAAGATAAAAATCTACTTTTTTCTGAAAAACATAGAAATTTTACATTTTTACAAGGAATAAAGTAGAAAAACACTACAACATATGTAAAGCAATTTCTTCCGATTATAGCAATACCCCATATGTGGTAATAAACTGCTGTTTGGACCCACAGCAGGGCTCAGAAGGGAAGGAGCGCCATTTGGATTTTGGATTTCTGATTTTGCAGGAATAGTTTTCAGTGCCGTGTCGCGTTTGCAATGCACTAGAGGGACCAAAATATTCGAAACACCCCAAAAGTGACCCCATTTTGGAAACTACACCGCTCAAGGAATTGTTTTAGGGGTAAAGTTAGCATTTTGACCAAGCAGTTGTTTTGCTGAATTCATTGTAATTAGTCTGTAAAGGTAAAAATCTACTTTTTTGCTGAAAAAACTTAGACATTATTAATTTTTACAAGGAATAAAGGAGAAAAAGCACCCCAACATCTGTAAAACAATTTCTCCTGATTACGTAAATACGCCATATGTGGTAATAAAGTGCTGTTTGGATCCACAGCGGGGCATAGAAGGCAAGGAGCGCTATTTGGCTTTTGGAGCTCAAATTTAGCTGGAATAGTTTTTGTGTGGCATGTCGAATTTGCAAAGCCCCCGAGGGACCAAAATAGTGGACGCCCCCCAAAAGTAACCCCATTTGGAAAACTACACCACTTAAGGAATCTATCTAGGGGTATAGTGAGCATTTAGACCCCTCACGTCTTTTGCAGAATTTATTAGAATTAGGCCGTGAAAATTAATATCAACATTATTTCCACTAAAATGTTGAATTATTTCAATTTCACAAAAGATAAAGGAGAAAAAGCCGCCCAACATTTGTAAAGTAATTTCTCCCGAGTACGGCAATACCCCACATGTGGTCATAAATGCTTTTTCATTAGAAAGTAATTAACCCTTTCCGGACTGGTCCATGTTTTGCTTTTTCTTTTAAATGTTTCCCTCCCCGCTTTCCGAGAGCCATAACTTTTTTATTTTTCCGTCAATAGATCGGCGAGAGGGCTTTTTTTTTGCGGGACGAGCTATTGGGTTTTTTTTTACTATTTTTTGGTACATACAACTTTTTTAGCACATTTTATTAAATTTTTTGGTAGAGCCAAGGTAACCAAAAAACAGCGTTTTTTCAGTTTTAAATTCTTTATTTTTCACCGTGCGAGTTAAAAAATGGTATATTGTAATAGTTTGGACTTTTATGGATGCAGCGATACCAATTTTGTGTATTTTTTCATTTTTTTACATTACTTTAGAGAAAAAATGTGAAAAGGTTGTTTTTTTTGGGTTTTAAATATTTATTTAATTTTTTCCACTAATAATAACTATTTATTTTTGTTTTTACACATTTTATTAGTCCCCATAGGAGACTTGAACCAGCGATCGTTAGATCACTGGTAGAATGCACTACAATACTAATGTATTGCAGTATATTGTCATTTTCACATGATCCTGTAACAGCGCAATCGCTGTTTCTGTCCGTTAGTCCCGTGTGTCAGCTGTAATACACAGCTGACACCCGCAGCGTATGGCACGGGCTCTGTGTGTGTGAGCCCGCTCCATACATCCCCCCCCACACCACAACATGCTATTAAGTCATGGTGCTCAAAAGGTTTCATGCGCAGCAGATGGTGCAAAGAGAAAATTAAAATTTTCGACTGATGTGCCATTTTAGTGCACTATATGTTGTGCCCAGTTTGTGCCACAAATACCACAAATAAAATATTAACCGGGTTCTCCTGGGTATGGCGATGCCATACCGGTGGACGTAAACAGCCATTTGGCTTTTGGAGCACAAATTTAGCTTGGTAGTAGCTCTGGCATTTTGCTGGTATTTCATTTTATAATGTGGGGGTACATGTAGGCTGGGCAGAGTACATCAGGGGCATAATAAGAGGGTATAATAATGGGATAAATAAATAATAATCCGCAGATATGTGGCCAGTGTCGCACTTATAAATGGCGCCCGATCTTATCCGCTTTTGGAACACTGCACATTTTGCATTGCTATATTCTGGGAGCCAGAACTTTTTTTATTTTTTCACCACCGGAGCCGTGTGAGGGCTTATTCTTTGCGGGACAATCTGTAGTTTTCATTGGTACCATTTTGGGGTACATGCAATTTTTTTTTAATCAC
This sequence comes from Rhinoderma darwinii, assembly GCF_050947455.1. Taxonomy (NCBI): domain Eukaryota; kingdom Metazoa; phylum Chordata; class Amphibia; order Anura; family Rhinodermatidae; genus Rhinoderma; species Rhinoderma darwinii. The sequence goes on from NC_134687.1 coordinate 113,350,398, forward strand.
TTTTTATTCAATTTTTCGTCAAGCAAGGTGACAAAAAAACATCAATTCTGACAATGTTTTTTATTTATTTTTTTACGGCGTTCACCCTGGGCTATAAATGACCATTATACTTTATTCTGCGGGTCGATACGATTACGGCGATACCATATGTGTATCGGTATTTTTACATTTTGCCGCGTTTGCACAATAAAATAACTTATTTATAAAATAAACTATTTTTTCTGTCACCATATTCTGAGAGCCATAACTTTTTTATTTTTCAGTCAAAAAAGCTGTGTAAGGACTTTTTTTTTTGCGGAACGGGTTGTAGTTTGTATTGATACCATTTTGGCGTACATGCGACTTTTTGATTACTTTTTATTGTATATTTTGGGAGGGGTGGTGACCAAAAATTAGTGATTCTGGCATTGTTTTTTGTTTATTTTATTTGCGGTGTTCACCGTGCTGGAAAAATAATATTATAGTTTTATAGTTGGGGTTATTACGAACGTGGTGATACCAAATATGTGTACTTTTTTCTACGTGTTCATTTTTTTTCCTATAATAAAAGACTTATTATAGGAAAAAAAGCAGTTCTTGTTTATGTCACTTATAACTTTTATTTTGACACTTTTTTTTTTAATATTTGTATTCTTTTTTGTACTTTTTTTTACTTGTCCCACTAGGGGACACTTAGACTTGCAGCTCTGATCGTTGCTGGAATACATTACACTACTTATGTAGTGTAATGTATTCTAACTGTCATTGTGACGTGACAGTCACATTGACAAGAACCCTATGATGACCCCCCTCCGGCTGGTCCTCATAGGCTTTGGTACATGTCTAGCGTCCGGTTGCCATGGGTACCATCGCCAGCCCCCGTGATTTCACGTGGGGGATGCCGATCTCCGCTAAACTCCTTAGATGTGGCGATCGGAATCGAAGGGGTTAGCTGCCGAAATCAGTGGCGATGGGCCGCTGATCGGCAACAGGGAATGCAGGGCAGACACCTTGCACAGTTAACCGCCGCTGCGGTGTAGCTCCGCGCGGCGATTAACTGTCAAAGCACTGACGTAACTGCACATCGAGCTGCACGAAGTTACTGCTCACCTCTACGTGCAATAACGGCAAGGTGCGGGAAGGGGTTAAGGTTGTCCATACCCATGAAGGAAGACCAGTCAACGAGACCCAAATCTCTCTGCATGGCTTCCATAAAAGCTTGTGTGTATCTATTCAGACTAACACTGGGCATAGTGCTACTCTTTTGACGCAAACTAGTGAATTCTGGGATCAAGTCCTTCTCATAGGTTTCATATAGTGACTTAAGTTCATCTATTTTACCCTCTTTATGTAAGTCCTCCAAATCCTTTAGAGATGTATAGTCTCCCTGAGTTAAATTTTCTATAGGACCCAAGTGACTATCTATAACAGATTCCTCATCCAGAGGTCCTCTTTTCCCACCTTTATCCTCATGCCACAGTCGTAATAGGATTTTCCTCACAAAGAGATGGAGGTCCGTATATATTTCAAACTAATTTCCTGTGTTAACTGGGGAGAATCCCAGGCCACGGGTTGAGCAAGCTTATGTGGAAAGGGGACAAGGTTAAGTCTGTCAGATTTATAATATTATTAGAGTTATTCATATGCCCCTTCTCTGCCTTGTATTTGGCTTTCCTCCTTTCTCTACTATCTTGGCCTCTTCTGATCTGCCTCCTGTTCTGTCCCCTAAAAAAAGACATCCTTTCCTGGCTATTTTCGGTGTTTCTCCCTCTATATGTTTCATTATCACTCGAGGGGTCACTAGTAGTATCCCCATCAGTGGAAATGAAGGAACCTCTTTTAGGGAAAAGTCTCCGATTGCCCCATCCTTTTTTTTTTTTTTTATTGAGAAAGGAGAAAATTTGGTTATTATCAAAGTCTTGTAAGTCTCGCTGATATTTCCTTTTTTTTTTGTATATCAATTTATTTTTATTCTAATTCCACATCCTTTTTTAAATTGTTATTTAGTCTGTCGAAGTCTGGGTGTGTATGGAACTCATCTAATTTAATCACACTTTCATCAATCTCAGAGGTGAGGGATTTCAGGAGGCTCCTTTCCTCCTCAATAATAATCTCCATTAGATGTTTGAAGTGTTTTAGGCATCCCATTTTTTCAAAAATTCCTCACCTCTCAGATGCAATGCAGGAAACACTCTCCTTTAGTGGTGATGTTAGATGTTTTATATGCCTCAAGGCTACTGATATCCAATTTTCTCCTAAGATGGCCTAGGACTAATTTTCTATGTGTTTTAAAGAGACCAAACAAATCCCTATTCGATTCCTCCATATTCTTATTGATTTCACAATTTAAAAAAGCTGATATGTGGGCATCTACTTCCGCGTCTAGACAATATGCCTTTTTTTTTTAAAGAGAAAAGAAAAATTTAATAATTAATAAAAAGCATATAAAATAAAAAATAAAAATAAAGAAAAAAATTAAAAAAAATTGAAAAAGGAAATATAAACAAGAGAAGGAAGAAAAAGGAAAATGTAAAAAAGAAAAGTTAATAAGAAACACCTGTCCATCGCAATCCAGAGAAAAAAAATAATATCACTTGGACAAAGAAAAAGAAAAATTTTGGGAAAGAGGCAGAAACATCCCCAAAGCACAAATATAACAAGAAAGATAATTATCCTATTAAATAACCCAAAAAATGCAAGACCAATAAATGCACGGTGCCGTCCAATATTAAATATAAACCAAAAAAAAAAAGAAACAAAAAATGATTGAACAAAACCGGCACACTTTGGGTAAGATATTAGTAACAAAATACTAAATATTTAATTATTACAATTATTGACATTGGTCAATGAAATCAGAGACTACAAGAAACACATGTCCATCTTATAATAAACACAATATTCTGATATCTCGAACGATATAAATGCATGCATCCAAGCAGTCTTTATCCTTTCCAGGACATAGAAAGATGTTGGGCTGGTGGATAAGTCATCCACACGTAGGTGAGAATAACAGGATTGTGTAGATATGTGCCAAGGTGAAAAGGCAGATCAATCCCTTTAGGAGATTAATACCATCAGGTTCACTTCATGTATTTGCGGGAGAGATGTAAATAAAAGCATACAAGTGCAAATGAACGCAAAAAAGAGAACACACACAGACAGGAGGGAAACATCGACAAACCTGATGTCACAAGGAGGTATATATTTCTATACATGTAATCATATATACCATGTAAAACAAAAGCAAAGATGCTGCGAATAAGAATGTATGGATAAAAATCTCTCTAGTAGAAGAGGTATTAATCAACAATGAGGCCAGTGCTCACAAAGTAATGACCCCCAAGTGAACAATAGTAACTAGACACATGTAAAAATGAAGTATATTTATAAGGCTGGAGATTAAACCCTAGATGAGATGCCAAAAGAGTCCAGCGGTGCACATTTTGCAAGCATTTTTCTCCAAATTTTCATGTTCACAGCGTCTCTTTAATTTAGAGGCAGGAGAAGGCGACAGGGCAAAACACAGGGTTGGACGAGTGCATGGCATGCCACATTTTTTTATAATTTGAACACTATTTTATATTAAATTTGTAAGTATAAGAAAGTTCCTGTCTTTTATAACTATAGAGTGATGCGATCTAGGATATGGATTTGCTTTATCCTCTGGTATAGAAAAGACGCCCAAGCAGTGCATATGCTGGTGGAGAATAAGGAGCGTTCCATAAAAGAGAGTTAGGGTGTGCATGGGCTAGCCATAGTTTCTCAATTTCCATCCATTTATTATAAGCTAGCAGAGTGGACCATGAAAGGATTCTATGTAGGTGAGTAGCCCAGTAATAAAATATGACATTTGGATCATTTTTAAACTTGTCCATTTGGTCAGAAGGTTCCCTAATTTCCCTAAACAGCAGTGGGAAATTGTGAACATTCAAGGATTTGAACAAAGAGGTCAAATTAACTCCTAAATACTGAAGGACGGAGATCTGTCATTGTTACAGAAGTTGCTTATTAGGCTCTCTAAGCCGTCAGGAGAAATATTCAGTCAAAGAGGTTAGTCATATTGACCATGTAGTCACAAAGTCTACCAAATTCTCACAGAAGAACATGTAGATTAGGAACAGAGACATGCAGATGAGTACGTGTGAGTATAATTTAAAGTTCTTAGAACGAATAGCAGCTCCTAGCGGTTATATGCACAAAATAAATAAAAGGGGAACATGGGACAGCCCTGCCATAGTGCAATTTTTTATCTGATAAGCCAGGTTGAGGTGTGGGGAAGTTTAATCACAGCTGTTGGGGAAGAATAAAGGTTTTGAATACCTGCAAAAAAAAAAGGACCTATAATCCCATAAGCATTTAACGCAGAGAACATGAAGGGCTAACCCAGGCAATAAAACAACTTTCCATACTCAAAAGGAGGGTGGACAATTCAGTTCTGTGTGCAATGTCTATCAGATTTATTGCCCTCCTAGTATAATCTCCATTTTGTCGGCAGGGTACAAAGCCTACCTGATCCTTATGGATTAGTGTGGGAAGCCAGTAATTCAAGCAGGTAGTAAGAATCTTTGAAAAAATCTTAAGATCAGAATTAAGAAGGACAATCGGTCTATACTGTAGTTCTTGCACTCCAAGTGATCCTTGTCTGGTTTGGGTATGAGTGTTATAAATCAATAGATCATTGAGGAAGGGATAGGGGAGACTTCCAGAAAGGAATTATAAAGCTAACCAGCCTAGGTATCAGGTCAGACGTGTAAGTCTTGTAATAAAAATATGTACGGCCGCCAGGGTTTGGGGACTTCCCTACCGGCAATCTTATAATTATAGCTGAGATCCCGAGTCCTGAGTCGGGCTCATTGAGGGAAGTAAGGGCCTCCAGATGAAGGGTTTGTAGGCTGCAAGACTGTAAAAATTATTGCAACAATTGTTTCCATTCACCAGGGTTGGCAGGTAGATTAAACTGGAGAGCATAAACTTAGACTAATAATCATGTAACATTTCCGAGATAGTGTTTGGATCATACACCATATTTCTATTGTCACTCATAAGGACATGCAGGGTAGAATGTACAGTTTGGTCGCAAAGTTGGTGAGCCAAAAAGGTATGAGGTTTGTTGCCCCTTTGATAGTAATTTTGGCTTGAATATACTGTACAAATTTATTAACTCTACGAAGTGTCAAATCTTTAAGGCTCTAATCTCAATGAATTGCCAACGAGTTTGCCCCGATGAAGAATTTGACATAGAGGTTTCAAGTAGACGCTGTTTTGTTTGGAGATTGGTCATTTTATGAATGGCAGTTTTCTTTCATCTAGAATTTAAGGCAATACAATGCGCCCCAAACACTGCCTTATGAGCTTCCCACAAAACTGCTTCCGAAGAGACAGAACCTTATTAGTAGCAAAGTTATTCTGCAAATGTGCAAGAAGCTCCTCTCCATGATCTGTTTTTTTTTTTAAGCAAGGTTTCATTAAGTCTGCAATGGCACACACGGTATCAAGGCATCAAGAACCGAAGAGAGGCTGTCATCAGGGCGTTGTCAGACAACATCAAACAACCTATATGAGCATCAGTTAACATACGCAGAGTGCGCATCTTGTCCAAAAAGTTATCAATGCATGTATGGGTACTATGACTCTGTGAGTAAAAGAGAAGGATTTATCAGTTGGGTGAGTAATCCTCCATAGACCATAGAGAGAGTACTTATAAATAAGTTTGCAGAAGTTTCTAGACAATCTAACCTGAGAAGTGTGAGGGGGTAAATGAAAGGAGCAAGTTTTATCAAAGTGGGTCTCCTGTAGCAACACCACATCAACCTTAAAGACCCCCCACAAATTGAGAGCAAGTCAACTCTTTACATTGGAGTTAAGGCCCGTAAGGTTGAAGTGACACAGTGACTCATCATACATAAAGATAAAAGGTCAAGGCAACTCTTGGGAACTTACCTAGGGAAGGGAAGCGATTCTAAGATAGGTACCTGAACATAGATCCAGGGTATAATACCAATAGGCTACTCGTTGCAAAGCAGTCTCTGAAGATTGATCCGACAACAGACCTGAGATTCAGTAAAAAACACAAAAGGGGAGGGGGACACAACACAATGAACAAATGGAAAACAATAAAATACAATCACAAAAGTATTACCTGTTATGGAATCACTGGTTGAGCAATTCCCAGGGTTGAAGTTTATGGAATTGCTATGTGAGCGATTCCCCAAAGGTTGTTGGAGACTGTCAGGAATGAGCGTGCAAGCAAATCCGCAACCCCAAATTCGTCACAACTCTGACCAACAGAGTATAAGGCTACTGTATGTTTTTCGCCAGAGCCCACTGCAGGGCAGGTTGGATTTTGCAGCATAGAACCAAGGTTGCTTTAACAGAGTTTGGTGTTGGATAAGAATTACAATGCAGGCAAAACCAGAACAGATAAAAAGACAGCCAGAGGGTAAACAGAAAGTCCAAATAACAAAGCTAGGGAATATCAGGAATTGCAGAACCCAAAACCAGCCTGGAACATAAAGTCCAAATCAGTAAGCAAAGGGTAATGCAGAGACAAGCCGAGGTCCAGTTCCAAAAAGTCCAAATAGTCAGAGGTACAGGGTATAGTCAGAAGCTTGATCAAACACATGCAGCAAGGAAAATCACAAGCAAAGAAAACAAAACCAACCCAGCTTTAAATACTCCACCCTTCAATCAGATAGGAAGAAAGACAGAGAAGTGGGATAGGCTCAACAACTAAAACCAGAACCGCCCAGAAGCTAGACTAGTAGTCATGGTAATCTTAAAGGGATGGGCTTTTCCTAACACTACAAAATCCAGGGGTCCAAAGTCTCTGAGAGGAAAGTTGCCAGTGTAAGGCAGTCCTAACTATCACCACAGAAATAGCAATAATAATTTAATACTTAGTACTCCTTCACTAGTGAAGGGAGAAATACTATCAAGCACCCTCAAAGGTATAGAGAGGAGCTCGGAAGAAAAGTCAACTAACCAATCAGAGCAATTAAGTGTGCCTGGACCGGCCGAGATCCTGGTCCAACATCTGGAAGCCAGCGAAATGGTGCTGGGAGGTAGGAGGCTTACGGGCAAGAGATGTTCTTCCAATTAGGTCCGATATATTTAGGCTAAGTCCTTAATTAAGGCAGCATAGAGTGGGAGCCTCTGAGTTAAGAGTATATTACCTCAGGCTTCCGAGCACGCCCTGTGCCATTTGTATTCTAAACAATAAAAAAAAACATTAAAAAGAAGAAAAATTGTTCCAATCCAACCAGGGTATGATCTTTGGGGAATCTGCAAGCTCTTGTTTAAATACCCTCGTAATATTAATTCTTCCCCTGATTCCAACGAACCCTTAAGCTGGTTAAGTTTGGCAAACATGATTTAGCATTTTTTTTATATTTAAATTTTAAGTAGATCTTTTTCTAATGTAACATTTCTGTAAAGTTCAAAAACATTAAGGTCTGTTTATATAACCACAATGGATTAAGTACTTAATATTTCCCTTGGTAAAAAAAAAGGACTGACAATGTACAAGCCACTGATATCTGGGCATATACAATGTATGAGACCCTGGGTACCAGGAAAGGTTTACAAACTACGCAATTTAGAAGGGCTGCAATGTTAACACTACTCAATCAGTAGACTATTGTCATTGTATTTCTCATTGGAAAATCTGATGTAATTCTTTATAAAATAATAAACCTAGATACTTCTTGTGGGTTATTATTCTAAGGAGCCTGTAGCTACATTTTTGACTCCTCTCATTAAGAAGGCCACAGTTTACATAGGTTAAGCCATGTATGGCTTTAAAGATGACCTGTGACCTCTCCTAATAGATCTGTTTTAGTAAACAAGTTTTTTCCTGATAAAATAACAGTAAATAGACATATTTTCATAAAATTCTGCTTTGTGCCATTCCTCTGGTATTTCTCTTGGAAATGTATACATAAATTGACAATTTGGCATTACCATATTTCCCGTGACATTTTTAGCACTCATTGGACAGTGTCAGAATTTGTAGGAACACAACTATTTGACAAGGAAAATGGTAACACCCAGTTGTTAATTTATACGTTTCCAAGAGCAATCATAGAGGAATGGCACCAAGAAAGTATACTCCAGAATTATTCTATGGAGAATGCAATATTTACTAAATAAGACATGTCAGAAGATCTGACAAGTCCTTTTTAAAATGTTTATCTGCACCCTATGCAGTATACTCTGCAATTCACTTCCACAGCCCAATAATTGCCTATTTAAGATATAAATACACAGTTCTTACAATGGTCAGCGTATTATTGTGTGCAATTTTCCTTCAGCATGCATTCTTCTCCCGATGCCGTATAAAAAAAAAAAATATAGCTATAGCTAAATACGGCCCTGTTCTTGTTGGTATGACAGTAGGCACATAACTAAAGTCCTTCCAGGCACCACTCTTGATCACCCAGCATAATTATTTTAGTACCATGCAGGAATGTAATCTTTAGAAACAGGTACAAAATGTAAATCTATAAAGAGCTTAACACAGTTTTCTTGACATAGAAGTGCATTGACCTCATTAGCTGAACCCGAATCCCATTAACCATGTTTCGGTTACATGTGTCAATTTTTCAGCTGTCCTGTTCATGTTTGCTGTAATAAATGCTGGCAGGAGGCATAGGGCAATTATTCAACTGAGAAATATAATGTATAAGATTCACAGAAACACAGACTGTAATTGCCAAGGAAAACTTGTCAGATATAGTATATGTTGAAAAACTGAGAATAATGGAAATGGCCAAACTGTATTACAGATTCGTGTTGTACTGATCCTTATATTATGGTGTCCAAAGACTTCTATGGTGTACCTCCATGTGACTTTACACAGAGGCTTACAGAGGTTTATTTTCTCACATATTCATAGGGGATTTATCAGAAAAAAAATTGTGGCATGTTCCATCGACGCCATGTTATGGAGCTACTCTTCCCTAGACGCATTGCTTCAAACAGAGAATACAGTAACTCACAAAGGCTCTATAAGGTGGTACAAGGAGTGGTTAAGCCCTTGGCGAATTATTGGAAAAATTGGTTAATGGAAAAATTAGACTACTAGAACATTAATCATATCTATTTTCTGGCCTTAAAAGAAGTTACAGTGCTAATAAACTTATGGACTTACATACTTTACTCTGTTTCACACAACAATATAGAAGTCATGTCTTCAATAAAGAACATCACTCTCACATGTCTGACATATCGATTTTACTGTATTGACTTCAGGGTGACAAAATATAGATATAGAATTTTTTTTATTTTCATTTAAGTTTGGTAGTATTTGCCATATTACTAAAAGAACTACAGCTATGAAGTAATCAAAGTATTTTATGACTAGTTGTAGTGTTATATTGACTCATAGCCACTTTATTTTCCTGGGCTTGTACAGAGCCCTGATATTTTAAACAGTTTTTCTTTATATGTTTGTAAAAAGGGAAGATAATATCAGATACATTTACATCCTCAAACTCATGCACAAGGACCAAATTCCTTGTGAGTGATTTATATTTCACTCAACTAATAACCATGAAAAAGAAAACAGGGGACAGCAAGACACCTTTATCTACTCTTCGCTATTTTTTTCAACTGTTTATCAATTTCCACTTTTTTTTAATTATTTTTCTCTTTCATAGTGACCATACATAATATACCTGTACATTACAAAGAAGAAGAAAAAAATTACACATCCCAACACAATTACTAATAAGCACGCAGGCCCTCAATCAATCACTTATCAAAGACTTATCAAAAAACTTAAAATTATTGGAATACAGGAATCAAATCGGAAAATCCCCCCCACCATCCTGGCCAAAAAGTATAATAAAAAATAAAATAAAAAAAGTAATTTCTCCCTGCCTCCCCTGCCCGTATACCATCCTCCTGTTGTATTCATTAGTTCCCCGAAATTCCACCCATTGTTCCAAGATTTATTCAAAACTTTCTTACCCATTATATATTTGAGATGTCAAATTCTCCATCTGCTTCAGCTCATCTATTTTATGAAACCTCATCTTCACCGAGGGTGGTACTAGCTTTTTCTACAGTACTGGAATACAGTCTATGGTAGCATTTACCAGGTGTAAACGGATAGAAGATATCGAGGCACTCACCGGACTTGCAACAAAATTTCTTTATTCAAGGATCTTGGTCAGGATGTGGAATTAGCCCATGTGCGTACACGATTTCTCAAGGCCCTGGCGTCACTTCCTTTACCTGCCTTTTTATTCACAAATAAGTATAGACTGTTACGTAACAGAATACTAAAAGACAGGAAAATACACAATATACAATAGTGAATGATACACCATAGTTATATCAAGCTAAAATAACAATATATTTATATTTATTCGTTACATTATTTTAAAACAAAAAGGTTTATGTTATAAAGGCACTTAGGTCGTTTCGGTCATTAAGACCGAGAGGTCCTAGTGCCCCTGTCTGTGAGATTATTTCTGCCTATTTTTGCAGTAGAGTTCTGTCTATCTCCTCCAGACAATAACGGCTTAATGTGAACTATACCCACAAACCGCATACATCGTGCGTTATTTTCATGTTCTTCCTGCATGTGTTTTATCAACCTAGTGCATCCCTCACCTGTAATTAATGATCTTATATGTTCACAGAATCTTATGTACATGGATCGTATTGTTTTTCCTATATAAAATCTACCACAGTTACAGATTACTGCATATACCACGTATTGAGTTCTACAGGTTATCAGCTCATTAATTTCAAACGCACAGCCCCCTAAATTAAGGTTCCAAGTGTGGATAATGGAATTGCAATAATTGCATTGTCCACATTTGTGATTCCCTTTCAGCCCTATAGCTGATAGCCAGTTCTCATTTACCTTTTCTCTTTGGGAAAAACGGCCCCTGACCAATATGTCCTTTAACAGGTTCCCGACCGCTGGCTGTATTTTTACGGCCAGCGGTCAGGGTCTCTGAAGTCCGCCGTATAGACTAATTACGGCGGCACTTCAGAGACTGTGCTGGCGCGATCGCGTGCACACAGCTCTATGCCCTGGCTGTTGCTAACAGCCATGGGCACTGGGCAGAATGTCAGGGGCCAATCTTTTGGCCCCTGAACATGTGATCGCTGTGACAACCAATCACAGCGATCACATGCATTTGTACGTATAAAACAGTGTGCACGCAATCGCGTGCACACAGCCCTGTGCCCACGCTGTTACCAACAGCTCTGGGCACAGGGCAGAGTATCAGGGACCAATCTGATGGTCCCTGAACATGTGGTCACTGTGAAAACCTATCACAGCGACCACATTTGTTTTATTTTGACTTTTCTGGCAGCAAATCTCCTGCCTCTTTTCTTCTCCTCAAACATTGTTTCAGTTTGAGGAGAAGAAGAGACTCGAGAGACTTGCTGCCAGAAGATTACAGTTACAAAAAAATACAGTTACACTATAAAACATTCTCTGTATAGATAGATTTATATCTATCTATACAATCTATCTATCCATCTATCTTTTTTTCTATCTATCCACCTTTCTTTCTTTTATTCTATTAGAATAGGCAGGTAGGGAGTATATAATTATATATATATATATATATATATATATATATATACACATATATATATATACACATATATATAATATATATAGCAATAGAGGTTTATTTTTTTGTTAGCAGTAGTGTAGATATATATACCTGTTAGTTTGTGTGTTTTATAAAAAAAAATAAAAAAAAATTCTTTAGTTAGTGGTAGTGTTAGTGACGTTATGGCGAGGAAGTTGTTTAGCGCCGAGGAGGCATACGCCATGCTGTGGTCTGAGTCGGAGACCGCATCAGAGATGGCATCAGAGATGGAACCTGTTTTGGGCAGTGACGATGATAGCGTCACTTCAGGTTCATCTTCAGGGGACGTTGTCCCTGATGCAATTGAAACTGCAGAACATGAAAGCGCAGGGCCAAGTAGCGCTGTAGCACGGGACAGCCTGGTCCCTCCAGTCCAGGCTCATGTATGGGCACCTGCCCCATCTTTTGGGCCTAGAATCCACGTATTTACTGCCACTCCTGGCATAACCGTGGACAATACAAATTTTGTCCAAATGGATTACTTCCATTTATTTATAACGGACGACATCCTAAATCTGATTGTCCACGAAACAAATTTATATGCCACTCAATATATAAGGCAGAAACGTTCATCCACCCATGCCAGAGATTGGACGCCCACCAATTTGCAGGAATGAAAAAATTTTTTGGGGCTCACTCTAAATATGGGTATTGTCAAAAAGCCCTCCATTAGGTCTTACTGGTCAACAAGACCCGCCCAAGCCACCCCAGTATATTCTGCAGTAATGCCCAGGTCTCGTTATGAGACAATAATGAGGTTCCTCCACTTCAATGACAACACACAGGCCCCCCCAAGTACCGATGCAAACCGGGATCGGTTGTTCAAAATTAGACCACTGATAAATTCCCTGAATAATTTATTTCTGCAACTCTACACCCCTGAGCAGAATGTAAGTGTGGACGAATTCCTCCTCAACTTCCATGGAAGACTTAGCTTTCGCCAATATCTACCTTCCAAAAGGGCAAGATATAAGAGCTTTATAAATTGTGCGAAAGCGGGTCAGGATATACCACCGCCTTCAGGATTTATGAAGAGCGGGACCGCTCAATAAATGTTCCTGGATGCCCCCCTGATCTTTCCACCAGCAGAAAAATTGTGTGGGAGATAATGCAGCCTCTGCTTCACAAGGGGTACCACACGTACTGCGACAATTTTTATTCCAGTGTGCCCCTGTTTAGGCATTTGCATGCTGCAAGGACTGGGGCATGTGGTACCATGTGCAAAAATCTAATTGGTTTTCCACAGCAATTAGTGGGGAAGCGCATGGTAAAGGGGGACTCCTGTGCTTATGCATCCGAGGAATTGCTGGCGGTCAAGTTCAGGGATCGCAAAGACGTGTATGTGCTAAGCACGATTCATACCGCAGGAACAGTGGCAGTGAGGGAAAGAGGGGCAACATCGGACAAGCACAAACCAGTGAGCGTGTCTGAATATAACAAGTACATGGGGGGGTGGATTTAAGCGACCAGGTTTTACAGCCCTATTTAGTAAAGCGAAAAACAAAAACCTGGTACAAAAAAGTGGCCATTTATTTGTTACAGGTGGCCATCCACAATTCATTTGTGCTCTACAAAAAAAAACAGAGGCAGAGACACATACCTGGATTTCCAGGAGAAAATTATTGAAGGCCTCATATTTGATGTTCAGGACACCCGAGAATGCCCCCAGTCTGAGGATGTCACGCGACTGACTGAAAGACACTTCATCAGTCGGATTCCCCCAACACCAACCAGAAGCAACACCCAAAAAAAGTGCCGCGTCTGCAGAAAAGACGGCACCGCAAAGATTCCCGATATTTCTGTCCCTCATGTCCCTCGCAACCAGGCCTGTGCATTGAGCCATGTTTTAAAAAATACCACACTGTTCTGCATTATTAGATTTTAGTTAATTTGTTGAAAATATATTTGCCCTACATTACTTTTTTATTTTCCCCCTGATTTTACTCCAAGGGTGAGGGAGGGAATGGGTGGGGGGTGGATGTCATGTTTGCTTATTTTCTAAAGTTCATCTGCTGGAGAGCTCCATTTGCATAAACCTGCAATTTCTTATTTTAGAAAACCCAAAAAAATAAATTCCCATTATACCCCTAGATGAATATTTTGGGATTTCTGCTTCAAGAGCAGATATTTTGGAAGTGTTATAGAAACTCTGTTGAGTTTTGTAAAACCAGCTTTGAAAAAAAGCGATTTGTGAAATAAGCTTCTTCTATCGTCCGCCCTCCTACATCTTTATGTGATAATAAGGCCCACATATTTGGTATCCCCATGCACAGGAGAAGTGGCAGAATGTGAAAGGAGATTAATTTTGTCCGTGGTCTATACCGTGTGTGAAAAATACTGGCATAAACTGACGCATTTGCTAAAAAAAAGCTAATTTTATTTTGTTCCATCTTATTCAAGAAACTTTCAGAAGAAAACTGGACTGTCTAAAAATATGATAAACCCCTTGAAGGAAACCTTGTTGGGTCTACTTGTGTGAATGAAGTCATTTATGGGGTGTTTCTAATGTTTCAGCAGCATTACGCCACCCAGAAAACAGCATGCAGCTATAAAATCAAATGCAAAATGCCTGGACCGAAAAGGCCAAAACGCCTCCTTTTATGCCAAGCCCTGGCACATGCCGACACAGTGAATAAGGCACATATATTTGGTATCCCCATGCACGGGAGAAGTGGAAGAATGTGAAAGGAGATTAATTTTGTCCGTGGTCCATACTGTGTGTGAAAAATGCTAGCATAAACTGACACAATTGAATTTTTTTCCTATTTTGCCCACTTTAGAGAAAAAAATGTAAAATGATATATACTGACAAATGCCACTAAAACAAAGCCCTATCTGTCCTTTAAAAAGGGTGTAAAATTTAAAGATGAACTTTATTCACCTGCAGAGTTATAGTCATCTAAAGAAGCGCATAGCAAAATTGTGAAATTTGCTCAGGTCATTTAGCTGTAAAACAGCCTAGTCCTTAACCGGTTAAATTCCTACATCTACGAAAAGATACTATTGGTTTCCTAACTGCGACCTCCTTTAATAATGGGTCATTCTCAACTAGGTGCCAATTTATCCTAATGCTCATTCAGATCACATCACTCATTGGGCTGTGACCAAAGGATAGAATGAACCTTTTATCCTCTTTAACATTACATTTTTTCCTCTTTTTATTGTGTTGTAATAAAGATATCTGTTTATTATTACTTGCCTTATTCAAAGCTTCCCCTACAAAATTCTGACGGATATCCCCTTAATTCTAGCCTTTTTCTCATCTCATCTGCCTGTTCATAAAATGTCATGTCACTGCTATTAATTCTTCTTAAACGTAAAAATTGAGCATATGGTAAAGATTGGGTTACATGCTTCGGGTGTTAAATATCATATCGTAGAAGTGTATTGGTGGCTGTAGGTTTCCGATATCCTTTTGTCTGTACCACACCCCCTTCTAATGTTACATGTACATCTAAGAAATCAATTTCCTGATTTCCAAACTTGTGTGTAATACTCATATTCATAGTATTTTTATTCAAATATTCGACAAATTCCAAAAATTCCTCCTGTGTGCCAGACCACACTATGAAAATGTCGTCTATATAACGCAAGTATAACTGAAAATGTATAGCATAAGGATTAGATAGGTTATAAATCATTTGTTCTTCAAGATCAGCTAAAAATAAATTAGCAAAAGTTGGGGCCACTGGGGTACCTATCGCCGTTTGTGACTTTTGACGATACCAAATGTCATCAAACTGAAAAGAATTATGACTTAACACATATTGCAGTGCTTCACAAATGAAATCAATAAACATAGGATCACCTTTAGTATACTGTAATTGGCGTCTAACTGCCTGTACACCCGCATCCTGTGGGATGCGGGTGTATAGGCTTTCGAAGTCAATACTAGTAGCGTGAAAGTGGCTCAGTAACTGACCCAATTCCTGCTACAATTGGACGTCCCGGAGGGACTTCAATAGATTTATGTATCTTTGGGATGAAATACCAATATGGTATTTTTGGTAATGGTGTAATTAATTTTTCTGCGAAGCTTTCCGAGAAAAAGCCACCCTCAACTCCCTTTCTTAATAATGATCTCAATAGCCTTAAGTACAACGATGTTGGTTCTTGTTTAAGGATCTCATAAGTCATGTTATCATCTAATTGACGATGAGCTTCCTGTATATAATCCTCTCTTGACAGCAGCACTATATTACCTCCCTTGTCTGCCGGTTTTAGAATAACATTTTTATTGGAACTCAACCATTTTAATGCCTTTCTTTTACCCACTGATAAATTGGGAATGGCTGGTGGATAAATCAGACATTTTACATTGCGTAAAACTTATTTTTGAAATAAATCCAATTGTGTGCCGGCAGGCAAGGGAGGGTTAAAAGTAGATGGTATTCCACCCTGAAATTTCTCAGTGTTCTGCAATTGTGGCTCATAATCTACTTCCTCTAATGGAACATCCATTAATACATGTAAAATGTTTCTATCTTCAGCTGAAAAATTATCACTTAGGCTAAAACCTAAGGTACCTACAGTAACTTTCCTTTCCCCAATAGGGGGTATTTTTGTTAAAATATTATTTGAAACACTTGATGTAGATTTATTTTACATATCGATTTATAGAGATCTATCTCAAATTTGGTGAAATCGAATATAGAATTAATGCAATAATTAAAACCCTTGGAGAGCAGAGAAATACAGTCTGAGATCAGTGTGAGATCTGAAAGATTAATCATAGTGACCTCATTTGTTGAATAGGGTATCTCTAGACCAGACATAGATGTAGTGTCATTGGAGGGACAATCTCTTATTGTCTCCAAGAGACCTGCTTTCTTTTGACACCTGCATTATTGTCTTTTCTGCCTCTGGTGACCCCTTCGGTTATGCCTCCTAAAGGGTTACTATTCACTTCAGTCACGGGACTGATAGAAATGTCCATCAACGGACCATGCCTGGTCCCTTCTTCTCCATGGCTAGAGTCTGATCCTGAATCAGTAGTCCAATAATCGGACGATTTGTGTTGGATCTTCTGGCGTCTAAACTTTTGGATTCTCCGACTACCCCAATTGAAGATATGACCGGTATCAAAATTCTCGAATGAATTTATCTTTCTTTTGTTCCTTAGTTTCCTTCTTCCTACTGATTTACCAGGTGTCTTACCATAAATTTTTGATAATGTTTCATTGGGATATCACTATGATGTAATAATAAAAAAAAAAAATATGTAAAAAAAATTCCTGGTGTATTAGGAATGGGGTACTCTGAAAAAAAATGCTACAATTCTTCAAACCTCTCTCCGGTAAGATGATAATTTAGAGCATTCACAAAAAATATGCAAAATAGTCCCTTCAGATCTATGGCATCACCATCATGTTGCAGGACTTGTGGGAAACATTGCGTGTAACTTAGAGGGCACTCTGTACTACCTTGAGAGTATTTTCTAACTTGCCTCTTGAATGTGACTTGAGATCGAGGAACTATGGCCCGGTTTGTACACTCTCCCCCTCTGTTTCAGAAAAAGATGTAATCTTTGTTTTAACACCATATGGTGATGACAAATTAGAGCAATATTTTTTTAAGGAAGGACTCTGTATCCTGCAGACCCTGTAATGTATTGCCAAAAGCTGTGAAAAGGATCTGGGTTCATTTTGACAACTATGCTCCTTGTCATTTGGATTCCATTGAAATAAAATAAGAGGGTTGAAATATTATGTTTAAGTCTAACAAACATAGATTTAAAGCCAGTAGGATATTGTGATGTATTAAAAGAGGCATGGAATCGCCGGACAGGGACATAATAATACAACTTTATAATTCATTAGTGAGGCCTCATCTAGAATATAGTTCAGGGGCATGAGGAATGATGAAAATAATTACATTTATTTAGTCTTGAGAAGAGACGCCTAAGGAGGAAATTATAAATGTATATAAGAATATTAATGGCCCATACGGGGGGCGTACATGCCATATGTGCAGGTTGTGCAGCTACACAAGGACTCAGTAGGTAAGGGAGCTTATTGCCACCTTAAAAGCAGCTTAGGGCACATTCACACGTGGCGGAATTGCTGTTGAATTCCGCTGCGGACAGTTTGCAGTGGAATTCTGCAGCAGCTGTTTTTTACATTTGTTTCTATACATTATTAGGAAAGTTAGTTCAGACGTTGCAGAAAATAACTGTGCGGACATCAGGCTGCGGTGCAGAATTTTCCCTCCGCAGCATGCTTATGACGTGGTGGAGAAGGAGCGGAATTTCACTGCAGATTTCAGCATTTGCAATGCAAAAAATGAAATCTGTGGCATGTCCGCTGTGATATCCGCAATGTCTGAATTACCTGTCAAATATGCAAATGTTGGTGCAGATTAGTTGCGTAATTGCCTCAAATCTGCACAAACATTTGCAACGGAAAAATTCTGCCACGTTTGAACGTGCCCTTAGAGTCTATTAGTTTGCATGTAGGGACCTGAGCTAAGTTAAATCATATTTCACAATTAATAGTGGATTGTTAGGGCATGACCAGACGTGCCCGAATTGCTCTGGAATTCCGCTGTGGACAGTCCGCAGTGGAAATCCGCAGAGTACACGTTTCTCCATTGCTTTCCACAGCTTTTTAGTTGGGTTTGTTTACACGTTGCGGACAATTCCGCTGCGGAGCATAGGCTACGGTGCGGAATTTGGTGTCCGCAGCATACACTGACTGTTGCGGACGTGTAGCGGACCTGTTGCGGACTCATTGCGGAATTTCTCCATTGACTTCAATGGAGAGTCAAAATTCTGCAATGAAGTCCGCAGATGTTATGTGTGCTGCGTAGCGTATTGGTTTTACTAACATGATAGTTCTTCATTCTGGCTGGACCTATGTATTTCTAGGTCTACAGCCAGACTGAGGAAGTCTGCACCCGTAATTACGGGAGTGTTGCCAGGCAACGTCAGTAAATATTCACTGTCCAGGGTGCTGAAAGAGTTAAACGATCAGCAGTAACTGTTTCAGCACCCTGGACAGTGACTTCCGATCACAATATACACTCCCTGCTTCTTCCTCCAGTCCGGCCTCTCGGGATGACGTTTCAGTCCAAGTGACGGCTGCAGCGGTCACATGGACTGCCGCGTCATCCAGGGAGGTTGGGCTGGATGTCAACGGCCGGGTAAGCATGCATTTCTTTTACTTTTACTAGGGAAAGGGCTGTCCTTTCTCTCTATCCTGCACTGATAGAGAGAAGGGAAGCCCTCTTCCCCTCAATAGTCAACGGCTAGTCCGCATCAATTTAATGCCGATTTTAGGCAAAGCCACAACAGAATCTGCAACGCAGATTCTGTGCGGCATTGATACGGACAGTGTATGTAGAACTCTGCCATGTCTGGTTATACCCTTAGGCAATGTTCACACAGGGCGGATACGCTGATAAAAGTACACAGCGTATCCCCCTGGTCCTCGCAGGGAATTCCGGCCGAAAAAAATAATAAATTGACATGCTACAGATTAGAAAACCTGCACCGCAGGTCAATTTCTGAACGGTTTTTAAGCTGAGTTTTTACGCAGGATCTGGATGAGATTTGTTCAAATCTCATCCACTCTGCTGCTATTGTATTACACTGAGGATTTTCCGTAATTAAATCCATTGCGTGAAATCCACAGTGTCTACGCTACGTGTGGACATACCCTTAGAGAGGCATAAGGAGGTACTTAATAATGAGCTATTAGTGACAAAGAGACCCATTTACTGTTCTTGCACAGGGATACACTGCTGTCTCTGTGCACCCCTGGCCCATACAAAGAAGATGTAGAAAAGCTGTTCCATGGAAAATCCCCTAAGAAGACAAGGGATACTTCCTCCATCTTGAGGAAAAAAAGATTAAATCTGCAATTCTTTTACTTTTAGAACTGTAAAAATATGGAATAGTCCACCTCAGCAACTGGTTTTAGCAGAAACAGTTGTTAGCTTCAAGAAAGGATTTGATTTTTTGTTAGTACAAAGTAACATCAACTTCTATCTAAATGTATCGAATGTTGATTCAGTCTGAAAACCACTGGGGATCTGAAAGGAAAACATTTCCCTATTAGCTTACCTTTAGTGGCTGAAAAAGATCTGCTTTGTTTTATTACCTTGTATTTTAAAACCCTTTTCTTTATCAACGTCTTTATTTTTAATTGTATGATGGATTTACATAATTCCTGAAACTTTTCTTTATTTTGTAAGCAAATAATTTAAACAATCTCTTTGTTTTTCTTCTAGTTCCACCTGTCATTCGGGTCTACCCAGAAAGCCAGGCAAGGGAGCCCGGTGTGACTGCCAGTCTTAGATGCCATGCTGATGGAATCCCTCAGCCCCAACTCAGCTGGCTTAAGAATGGAATAGACATTACAACAAAATTATCCAAGCAGTTAACATTACAAGGTTTGGTAATAATCTATCACTTTCAAAAATTCCTGTATTACTTATAGGATGGGAGCTGGGAGATGTATAATTAGAAAAAGATTTGATACATTTATTTATGTTTCCTTTCCCTTGAGTAAAAGTAAAAAAGTAATATTTTTTTATTTTTTGTTCACAAAATAGAAATATTTTGTATTTATTTATTTATTTATCTTTTCAACTGATTCTGAACTGGTCTTTTGACTGTGATCGTAAATGTTCGTAATGGTATCACCAACAAATACAAATAGTCCAATTTAGAACTGTGAACACTTTAGAGGAAATTCATCGTACACACAGATTAACCTTTTAGAAAAAGAGGTAACTTTTCTGCGCTCAGTGGTTGAGCAAATGCAAGAGTGTGTCCTCACATTGAGCCAGCTGGAGTAAAATATCATTGGAGCTAACTGTCCCATGCCAATTTAAATTTGCATGCAAAAGTTGCAAAAGAGCTGCTCTCTTTTTAAAGGCTCATGTACATTACCATAGTACAGCTCCATAAAATCTTCTGTACAGGGTCATAATACAGCGCCCATAGAAGTTAATAGAGCCCTATTGTACCTCCATACCGTATGTCTGATTTCAGATAGAGGCTTTTTCCTGTGGAATTTTATGTATTAATCCTGCCATGTTCCATTGGATGCTGTTTTACAGAGTTATTGCCGTGTGCATAAAGCCTTAGATTGAACAAAAACAGTACAAAGCAATACAACATTTTGCTAACACTTACTAAGTTGCAAAACAATGTTCTGTCTCAGTAGATCAAATAATATGAATATTTAATTTTGCAGCATTTCTCTTAAATTTGACATGGTTTCAGAACAAATGTAAACTGCGACACCCACTTCTAGTTCTAGTGTTTGTTGTTCGTATTATGTGGTGAAAATTTTAGTACAACTGTGGCAACTGACAAGTCCCTGGTTTTATATAGATACAATAATACTCAATGTGCAATTGGACCTTTACATCTACAAGTTCCCGCAAACAATATTGTAAAAAAAAAAATCACAAAATAAATGTAATAAATACAGTGGCGGTTCAGTCCTTTGCTGCATCCCTTTGATATATTTTTATGCTAATTTACACGTTCTTTAGAAGTCATTTTGCAGGTTACTATTCATAATCAGCATTAATTTATTATATTTTTTGACCAAATACTCTAGAACTCTACTCACATAATCCTAACTAACCAGTCTTACTCTTGCTCCTCTGTCACACCAAGAGAGGTCTCATCTTTGTACTTTTTTCTTCTTTGATGTCCTAAATCCTTTTTACTCATCCCTCCCTTCTTATGGAATTTCTTAGACTGAATATTCTTCAAACATCTCTTTCAATTTATAAAATCCAATTGAAAATATATTTCACTGAAAAGTCTTTCTTTAAATTATTGATTCTTACACTGACTCCTCCGGATGTACTTCATCTGTCTAGCTTGCACTTTAATAAATAGATATTCACTCTGTTCCTGAGTGAAGCTTTTAACCTTTTAATATATTTTATAATATTTGTGTTTAATGACAATATATATGTTAACTATCTTCCTAAAAACAATTGCAAACAATTCACTCTGCTCTTAATCTTGTTTCACAACGTTTGATGGCCTTACTGTTCATACAGAGACATTGTACAGGTGATACAGTACATGTAACCTGTTATTGCATTGCTTTTTTACATGACAGCTGACTTGTTTTGTGTTGTTTTTTTTAAAGCTATAAATAGTATGTAAAGAAACTGTAAGATATAACAGACAGAGAAAGTGCCATAAGTAAAAATAAAAAGTGACGTTGTAAAGTTAACTGTAGTTATAAGATGTGAACAAATCTCAACGTAAATTTTTCAAGTCAAGGTCATACACATTAGATAAAAGTGGGCAGAAACCCCAAATCTAATCTGTATAGTAGTCTGCCATATGTGCCCTAATGTTGAAATCCAACAAGGGAGATAAGCCACAGCCAGAGGTATCTGACAGTCACGTGTTCACGTCTCTATTAAAATAAACATGCACACTCTGCTGATCTGAGCCTGCATGTTCATGGTGGAAGTGATGGCCAAAAAATAGTTTGGTCGACAGCTATCTTCTGTGCTTTATATAATGCTTTCGGAAAGTCTTCAACCCTTTCATTTTTTTTCACATTTTGTTAAGTTGAGGCCTTGTACTAAAATAAAATGAAAAAAATATTTTTTCCCCATCATTCCACACTCAATACACCACAGTGACAAAGTGAAAACAGAATGTTCGTAATCTTTGCTAAATTATTGAAAAGGAAAAAACGGAAATATTGCATTGACATAAGTATTCAGACCCTTTACTTATGGGGGAGCTGGAGGCCTTGATACTGGAAGAAAATACAGATATTGTAAAGGATCTGCCAGGCACAGCTTCTGTGTCATCGCCCATAGGTAATCAGTCTGCACCTGCTTCTATGTCTGTGAGACTGACTCCATCTTCCACCACTCAGGATGGCAGGCTTAGGAGTGGGAGAGCCTATCACAGCCTGGCCAGACGGAGCTAGCTCCCGCCCTCTGTCTATTTATACCTGCCTTTCCTGTTCCTCCTTGCTTGTGATTCTTCTCGTTTGGTTTCCTGGCCCTGCTGCAGCTTCTTGAACTATTTGTCCTTGCTTCATACTGACCCTGCCTTACTGACTACTCTCCTGCTCTGCGTTTGGTACCTCGTACACTCCTGGTTTGACTCGGCTTGTTCACTACTCTCCTGCTCTGCGTTTGGTACCTCGTACACTCCTGGTTTGACTCGGCTCGTTCACTACTCTTCTTGCTCACGCTGTTGCCGTGGGCAACTGCCCCATTTCCCTTAGCTTCTGTGTACCCTTGTCTGTTTGTCTGTCGTGCACTTATTGAGCGTAGGGACCGTCGCCCAGTTGTACCCCGTCGCCTAGGGCGGGTCGTTGCAAGTAGGCAGGGACTGAGTGGCGGGTAGATTAGGGCTCACTTGTCTGTTTCCCCACCCCATCATTACAGATATACTGTAGTTGGTGTTGCTGAAACATGGCTAGGCTCTTCACATGACTGGGCTGTAAATCTACAGGGTTTTACACTTTTTCGGAAAGACAGGACAAATAGGAAAGGCGGTGGTGTATGTCTGTATGTGAGAAATGATATGAAGGCGAGTGTGAAAGAGAGAATAGTGGGTAAAGATTGTGAGGAAGTTAAAACCTTGTAGGTGGAACTAGAAAGGGAGGTAAACACTGAAAAAATTACTTTTGGTGTAATCTATAGGCCCCCCAATATAACTGAGGAGATGGAAGGTCAGCTATATAAGCAGATGGAGCGGGCTGCACAGGCGGGTACAGTAGTAATAATGGGAGATTTTAATTACCGGGATATTAATTGGTGTCATGATTCGGCTTCAACTGCAAAGGGGAGACATTTCCTCAACCTGTTGTAGGAAAATTTTATGGGCCAGTTTGTGGAAGACCCGACTAGAGGTGAAGCTCTGTTGGATCTGGTCATTTCTAATAATGCAGAGCTTGTTGGGAAAGTCAATGTTCGTGAAAACCTCGGTGACAGTGATCACAATATAGTTACATTTTACCTATACTTTAGAAAGCAAACACAGGCTGGGAGGGCAAAAACACTTAATTTTAGGAAAGCCAATTTCCCCAGGATGAGGGCTGCAATTCAAGATATAGACTTGGAAGAACTAATAATAAATAATGGGACAAATGTTAAATGGGAGATTTTCAAATCTACTTTGGGTAATTATCGTGCAAAATTTATTCCTATAGGTAACAAGTATAAACGACTAAAATTAAACCCCACATGGCTTACACCTTCCGTAAAAAGGGCAATACATGGCAAAAAAAGGGCATTTAAAAAATATAAATCTGAGGGTACATCTGTAGCCTTTTTAAATTATAAAGAGCGTAATGAAATCTGTAAAAATGTAATAAAATTAGCAAAAATACAAAATGAAAGGCAGGTGGCCAAGGATAGTAAAACAAATCCCAATTTTTTTTTCAAGTATATAAATTCAAAAAAGCCAAGGTCTGAACATGTAGGACCCCTAGATAGTGGTAATGGGGAGTTGGTGACAGGGGCTCAAGAGAAGGCAGAGTTACTAAATGGGATCTTTAGATCTGTATATACAACAGAAGAAAGAGCAGATGATATAGCTGGTGCCAGTGCTGTTAATATATCAGTTGATATACTAAATTGGAAGAATGTAGATATGGTCCAAGCTAAATTAAATAAAATAAATGTGCACAAGGCCCCGGGACCATATGGGTTACACCCTAGAATTCTTAAAGAGCTTAGTTCAGTTATTTCTGTCCCCCTTTTCATAATATTCAGAGATTCTCTAGTGACTGGTATAGTGCCAAGGGACTGGCGCAGGGCAAATGTGGTGCCTATTTTTAAAAAGGGCTCTAGGTCTTCCCTGGGTAATTATAGACCAGTATGCTTAACATCCATCATGGGGAAAATGGTTGAGGGGCTATTGAGGGACTATATACAGGATTATCTGACAAAAAATAGCATTATAAGTGACAGCCAGCACGGTTTTACTAAGGACAGAAGTTGTCAAACTAATCTGATCTGTTTTTATGAAGAGGTAAGCAGAAGCCTAGACAGAGGGGCCGCTGTGGATATAGTGTTTTTGGACTTTGCAAAGGCATTTGACACTGTCCCTCATAGACGTCTAATGGGTAAATTAAAGACTATAGGTTTAGAAAATATAGTTTGTAATTGGATTGAGAATTGGCTCAAGGACCGTATCCAGAGAGTTGTGGTCAATGATTCCTACCCTGAATGGTCCCTGGTTATAAGTGGTGTACCCCAGGGTTCAGTGCTGGGACCACTATTATTCAACTTATTTATTAATGATATAGTGGATGGGATTAATAGCACTATTTCTATTTTTGCAGATGACACCAAGCTATGTAATATAGTTCAGTCTATGGAAGATGTTTGTGAATTGCAAGCAAATTTAAACAAACTAAGTGTTTGGGCATCCCTTTGGCAAATTAAGTTTAATGTAGATAAATGTAAAGTTATGCATCTGGGTACCAACAACCTGCAGGCATCATATGTCCTAGGGGGAGCTACACTGGGGTAGTCACTTGTTGAGAAGGATCTGGGTGTACTTGTAAATCATAAACTAAATAACAGCATGCAGTCTCAATCAGCTGCTTCAAAGGCCAGCAGGATATTGTCGTGTATTAAAAGAGGCATGGACTCGCGGGACAGGGATGTAATATTACCACTTTACAAATCATTAGTGAGGCCTCATCTAGAATATGCAGTTCAGTTCTGGGCTCCATAGAAAGGATGCCCTGGAGTTGGAAAAAATACAAAGAATAGCAACAAAGCTAATAAGGGGCATGGAGAATCTAAGTTATGAGGAAAGATGAAAGAATTAAACCTATTTAGCCTTGAAAAAAGACGACTAAGGGGGGACATGATTCATTTATATACAGTGAAGGAAATAAGTATTTGATCCCTTGCTGATTTTGTAAGTTTGCCCACTGTAAAAGACATGAACAGTCTAGAATTTTTAGGCTAGGTTAATTTTACCAGTGAGAGATAGATTATATAAAAGAAAAAAAAGAAAATCACATTGTCAAAATTATATATATTTATTTGCATTGTGCACAGAGAAATAAGTATTTGATCCCCTACCAACCATTAAGAGTTCAGCCTCCTCCAGACCAGTTACACGCTCCAAATCAACTTGGTGCCTGCATTAAAGACAGCTGTCTTAAATGGTCACCTGTATAAAAGACTCCTGTCCACAGACTCAATTAATCAGTCTGACTCTAACCTCTACAACATGGGCAAGACCAAAGAGCTTTCTAAGGATGTCAGGTACAAGATCATAGACATGCACAAGGCTGGAATGGGCTACAAAACCATAAGTAAGACGCTGGGTGAGAAGGAGACAACTGTTGGTGCAATAGTAAGAAAATGGAAGACATACAAAATGACTGTCAATCGACATCGATCTGGGGCTCCTTGAAAAATCTCACCTCGTGGGGTATCCTTGATCCTGAGGAAGGTGAGAGCTCAGCCGAAAACTACACGGGGGGAACTTGTTAATGATCTCAATGCAGCTGGGACCACAGTCACCAAGAAAACCATTGGTAACACATTACGCCGTAATGGATTAAAATCCTGCAGTGCCCGCAAGGTTCCCATGCTCAAGAAGGCACATGTACAGGCCCATCTGAAGTTTGCAAATGAACATCTGGATGATTCTGAGAGTGATTGGGAGAAGGTGCTGTGGTCAGATGAGACTAAAATTGAGCTCTTTGGCATTAACTCAACTCGCCGTGTTTGGAGGAAGAGAAATGCTGCCTATGACCCAAAAAACACCGTCCCCACTGTCAAGAATGGAGGTGGAAACATTATGTTTTGGGGGTGTTTCTCTGCTAAGGGCACAGGACTACTTCACCGCATCAATGGGAGAATGGATGGAGTTATGTACCGTCAAATCCTGAGTGGCAACCTCCTTCCCTCCACCAGGACATTAAAAATGGCTCATGGCTGAGTCTTCCAGCATGACAATGACCCGAAACATACAGCCAAGGCAACAAAGGAGTGGCTCAAAAAGAAGCACATTAAGGTCATGGAGTGGCCTAGCCAGTCTCCAGACCTTAATCCCATCAAAAACTTATGGAGGGAGCTGAAGATCCGAGTTGCCAAGCGACAGTGTAATGATAGGGGTAGGGAAACGGACAAGTGAGCCCTAATCTACCCGCCACTCTGTCCCTGCCTACTTGCAACGACCCGCCCTAGGCGACGAGGTACAACTGGGCGGCGGTCCCTATGCTCAGTAAGTGCACGAGACAAAACATACAAGGGAATATAAAGCAAAGGGAAAGGGGCAGTTGCCCACGGCAACATCGTGAGCAACAGAGTGGTGAACGAGCCAAGTCAAACCAGGAGAGCACGAGGTACCAAACGCAGAGCAGAAGAGTAGTCAGAAAGCCAGGGTCAGAATGGAGCAGGATCAAATTGTTAGGAGCTGTAGCTGGGCCAGGAAACCACACGGAAAGAATCACAAGCAAGGAGGAAAAGGAAAGGCAGGTATAAATAGACAGAGGGCGGGAGCTAGCTGAGTCTGGCCAGGCTGCGATAGGCTCTCCCACTCCTAAGCCTGCCAGACTGAGTGGTGGAAGCTGGAGTCAGTCTCAGAGAGATAGACTCAGGTGAAGACTGATTACCTAAGGAAGTTAACCCTGAAGCTGTGCCTGGCAGATCCTTTACAGACAGCCTCAAAATCTTCATCATCAACTACAAAAAATGTCTGACTGCTGTGCTTGCCAACAAGGGTTTTGCCACCAAGCATTAAGTCTTGTTTGCCAAAGGGATCAAATACTTATTTCTCTGTGCACAATGAAAATAAATATATATAATTTTGACTATGTGATTTTCAGTTTTTTTTTTTATATATATATATATATATATATTCTATCTCTCACTGGTAAAATTAACCTAGCCTAAAAATTCTAGACTGTTCATGTCTTTGACAGTGGGCAAACTTACAAAATCTGCAAGGGATCAAATACTAATTTCCTTCACTATATATATATATATATATATATATATATATATATATATATATATATATATATATATATATATATATATATATATATATATACATACATACACAGTACTGTGCAAATATTTTAGGCAGTTGAGGAAAAATTCTGCAAAGTTTTAATTATTTCAAAGATAGAAGGATTAATAGTTTTTTTTTATCCGTTAACAAAATACAAAGTGAATGAACAGAAGATAAATCTAAATCGATCAATATGTGGTATGACCACCGTTTGCCTTCAAAATAGCATCAATTATTCTAGGTACACTTGTACACAGTTTTTGAAGGAACTCGGCAAGGAGGTTGTTCCAAACATCTTGGAGGACTAACCACAGATTTTCTGTGGCTCTAGGCTTCCTCAAATACTTCTGTCTCTTTATGTAATCATAGACAGGCTTGATTATGTTGAGATCAGGGTTCTTTGTGGGCCATTTAATAACTTCCAGGGCTCCTTGTTTACACTGAAGATAGTTAGTAAAGACATTGGCTATATGTTTGGGGTCGTTGTTCTGCTGCAGAATAAATTTGAAGCCAATCAGACGCCTCCCTGATGGTATTGCATGTTAGATAAGTATCTGCCTGTATTTCTCAACATTGAGGACGCCAATAATCCTTACCGAATCCCCAACTCCATTTGCTAAAATGCAGCTCTCCAGCTCTTTGACAAACTGTTCTCTGTTACAGCAAAATATGTACAATTTTAACTCATCAGGCCAGAGCACCTGCTGCCATTTTTCTGCACCCCAGTTCCTATGTTTTTGTGCATAGTTGAGTCACTTGGCCTTGTTTCCACGTTGAAGGTATAGCTGTTTGGCTGCAATTGTTCCATGAAGACAACTTCTGGCCAGACTTCTCCGAACAGTAGTTGGGTGTTCCTGGGTCCCACTGGTTTCTGCCAGTTCTGAACTGATGGCACTACTGGACATCTTCTGATTTCAAAGGGAAGTAAGCATGATATGTCTTTGATCTGCTGCACTAAGTTTCCTTGGCCGAGCGCTGCATCTACAGTTCTCAATGTTGCACGTTTCTTTGTGCTTCTTCAAAAGAGCTTGAGACGTTGCTGATCCAGTATAACTACCCTGTGTCTTGTTGCTGTGCTCAGTCTTGCCATGGTGGACCTGTGACATGAAACATTGAACCTCACCTTTGTAGCAGAGTTTGGCTTTTCCTCACCCAGTTTTAAGCCTTCTACACAGCTGTTTCTGTTACTGTTAATGACTGTTTTAACCTACATATGAAAATTATGATCATTATCACCTGTTTGGTATAATTGGTTAATCATACAATTGACTATAATCTTACAAACTCAACAACTTTGTGCAATTGTACCTAGAATTGATGCTGTTTTAAAGGCAAAAAGGGTGGTCACACCAAATATTGATTTGATTTTGATTTCTCTTCTGTTCATTAACTTTGTATTTTATTAATTGATAAAAAAAAACTCATAACATTTCTAATTTTTTTAAAACATTCTTACTTTGCAGCAATTTTCTACGACTGCCTAAAACTCTTGCACAGTACTGTATATATATATATATATAACTACCAGGATCTGTTGGTGCACAAATATATATTTTCCCACTGTTTTCTGCAACTAGAGGCAATTACAGAAAAACCTGAGATATAAAAATTCATGCATATTTCTGCATATTGTACTATGTGCTGTTTCATTAAAACAACTTGGGTTTTAGTTAAAGAATGCCTTAGATATTGATTGACAGGTAATTACAACACTTTTAAAAGTCATACAAATTATATGCATTTAATTTATTGCTCAGCTGCTTCTCTCTTCCTTCACTGATGCCTACTCCAAGATATATTAATCTTTGCAACAAATGAAACTCAAGACCTGTCATATACCAGATGTTAGGAAACAAGCAGGATTTCATGGTATGACACCTGCTGTATAGAGTTTCCGACTTTTGCGCTTTTCTTTTAGTGATTATCTCATATGATAAATAGGTAATTTATTTTCTGACTAACAATATATTTCTTGATGGAAAAATGCAATCAAAATATGATTGTGTATTGTTGGTCACTTGTATTAAGACTGAAGTCTTAAGTGGAATAATGCCAATAATACGATACAGTGGAATGTCAGTAGTTCAACTTTTTTTTGGTACATTATTAGAAATGTCATCCTCGTCAATCAAAAGTACAATTTCCAATCTCATCACAACACATCTTATTTCACTACAGTGTAACGTGCATGCTTTTCACACGCGTCGCACGAACCTATGTTAGTCTATGGGGCCGTGCAGACTGTCCGTGAGTTTCACGCAGCGTGTGTCTGCTATGTAAAACTCACGACATGTCCTAGATTTCTGCGTTTTTCGCGCATCACGCACCCATTGAAGTCCATGGGTGCGTGAAAATCACACGCAGCACACGGAAGGACTTCTGTGTGACGCGCGTGATTCACGCAACAGCAGTAAAACTATGAATGTAAACAGAAAAGCACCACGTGCTGTTCTGTTTACAAACATACAAACAGAGTGTCATAATGATGGCTGCTGCGCGAAAAGCACGCAGCCACGCATCATACGCAGCTGACACACGGAGCTGTTAAGTGCCTTTTGCGTGCGCAAAACGCATACACTTGTGGAAATCTGGCCTTAGACTGTTAAAAATGGTTTTGAGGGGATGATTAGAAATTAGTATATCTTTAACAAAAAAAACTCTATTCTTGATTTTTTAAAAAGGTGAAGCCCTCTGATTTGACTTCTTTAACCCCTTCCTGTTTGCCACATATAAATTAATAGTCTAATGGCACAATCCCTGTGCCATTAACCTGTTAATTTTTGTGCTGCCTTTTATGGCACTGTGCGCTCCAGCATGCAGTTCCATCAAAAGAATTGGGCTATCACACTGACAGCCAGATCCTGTACTGTGACAGCGAACTGACATAATAAGTACTCTTTCAGTAAAAACTCCTGAACACAACACTTATATTTAGTACTGTGTCTCCAAATGCAGAAGTGCTGCTTTTGCATTCTGGTGGGTGCTAGGGAACCTTGTGAGATCATTAGTGACATCACTACCTGTAAAGACGGGACACGGGCATGCAGAGTGATTTGTACATGGGGACAGCAGGAAACACAAAGCTGTGTTTCCCAAATAAATAAACAAATAAATCAATAAATAAAATGAGAAAAATATAAAATATAAATAAAAAACTTTCCTCCGAAAAAAAGTGCACCGCTCTCCATACCCACATGCAATAGTATATTATATTATACCAAAAATTAGGTATTCATCATCTATTTTCATGCCAGATGAAATTTTTTTCTTCTTCATTTTATAGAGTAGTGTTATCACTCATGCACAGAAGCTAAGAGAGGGAGAAACATTTAAAACTACAATTAATTCTTTCTTTTTGACACTATAGTGATGCCATGTGTTACACAGTGTACACATATTTGGCATTACTATGTTTGGGAGAATTAGAGTATTAATTTTGGGGTAAATATTATTTGAACAAAATATTTAAAGGATAGCAGCCTCAATTATAAATAATAATAAATCACTGTGTCCCACAAAAAAAAAAACAAGAAAAAAACTGGACGTAGTCTAAGGGTATGTGCACGTATTTCGGCCGCAAGTACCGGACCGAACACAGTGCAGGGAGCCGGGCTCCAAGCATCATACTTATGTACGATGCTAGGAGTCCCTGCCTCGCTGCAGGACAACTGTCACGTACTGAAAACATGATTACAGTATGGGACAGTTGTCCGGCAGCGAGGCAGGGACTCCTAGCGTCGTACATAACTATGATGCTAGGAGCCCGGCTCCCTGCACTGAGTTCGGTCCGGAACTTGCGGCCGAAATACGTCCGTATATTACGGACGTAATTAGTGTGTGTGCACATACCCTAAGAAATAATAAAACAAAAATTTGTATGCAGCATTCCAAAAAGGTGACATTTTGCTCTGGGTATTACCCAGTTCAGGACCGGGCTATTTTGAGTCTGCAGGACCAGACACCGTTTAGCCATTTTTAGCACTCGTTAGTTAAATGGCTCTAACTTTTTTATTTGTTGGGCTAGTGATGTGATTTTTG
This sequence comes from Rhinoderma darwinii, assembly GCF_050947455.1. Taxonomy (NCBI): domain Eukaryota; kingdom Metazoa; phylum Chordata; class Amphibia; order Anura; family Rhinodermatidae; genus Rhinoderma; species Rhinoderma darwinii. Next base: position 113,382,030 of record NC_134687.1, read on the forward strand.
CGATGTTTTTTTTCTGTAGACAATGCAGATTTCTTTTTTATCCGTTTTATACACATTATTTTTGCTATTTTAGAATTTTTAGGCTTAAAGTTTGAAATAATAGTAAAAAAATAAGCTTTTTTACATTTCAGCTATTTTTTTTTTTTGGTAATAACATAGTTTTACCCTAAAATAGACCTTTTATTTGCGATCGTCATTGTCTACCATAAATGTTAATATCTTATATGTCTATATTAGGGTAATTGGCTCAGGGCTAGCGTTAGGACAATGATTGGCGGGGGGAAAGTTTTTTTTGGGCTGGGTATTTTATGTGTATTTATTATTAATTTTTTGCACTTTACTTTACTTTTATTTTTTTATTACTATGGTCTGTCCCTCAAAGGTCAAAAAAGACCTTTGTGTAACTTTATATATATTTTTTCTTTGTTTTACACCATCTTTTTCCACTGTAACTGGGTCTGCCGCTGCCTCTATTCCTATACACAGCGCTCATTGAACGCTGTGTAAAAGAGATCGGAGAAGACAGAAGCAGCAAAAGCTGCTTCTATCTTCTCCTCAGTGTCCCCGGCAGTGACTGACCTACGGAGACCCGACATTCAGCTGCCAGATCGCTCGGGCAGCAAGTTAAAACCTGTGCCATAAATAGTCTATGGCGCGGGTTTTAAGGACCCTGACCGGGAGCCAGTTAAAGGGGTTGTCCCATTCAAGTGAATAGGATCAGAGCTGCAGTTCTGCAGAACGGCCGCTATGCAGTTGTCGGAGCAATTTGCTTCCGGGTCCAACTACTGCACACCATTCAAAACATTCGGCGCCCGGAGGCAGCCGGAGCAGCTGATCGGTGCGGGGTTCGGGTGTCGGATCCGCACTGATCCTGTGGATAGGTCGCCCACAGGAGAAGTATACATTTTTCCTTTATATTTCCCATTTGTGGCTTTGGCTCAGAAATCTGCATCAAAATCTGCAAAAAAATCCTCTACAAATACGCGATTTGTGAGTCTTGCCGAAGACTATTTCAGGAACATGCAGAATATCATATAGACTGACAAACATTTTATGCAATTTTATCTCCTGTTTAATTTACGGTGTTATTAATTTCTAGGTTTATTCTTTGTTTTACGATACCAAGCAATACAGTATTAGTTACACATGCCTTACATCCAAAAAACAAACAAACAAACAAATGGAATTAAAATGTAAATAATTATATTTTAAAGCAAAGAAATAAACTCATGGAGAAATTTTAGGCATTACAGATTTGTCAGTTCCATTTAACTTTAGTAGATACATCCAAACTTCTGTACATAAGCACATTACATAAAGAAATGAATAGGTCTTGACTACAACATACTTGACAAATGAACGTAATTTATTTCTAAGATCTTTATTTTTTTCCCTAGCAAATGGCAGTGAAGTGCACATCAGCAATGTGCGCTATGAAGACACTGGTGCGTATACTTGCATAGCCAAGAATGCAGCTGGAGTGGATGAAGATATTTCTTCCCTCTTTGTGGAAGACTCAGCCAGAAAAACACGTATGTAATACAATATAAAGTCCATTTTTCTGCCTTTATCACTGGTACATTGGTTAATTTTGTAGCCCCAGTATGTTGCAACAGATATATTGTTATCTCTGGCTTATCCATTGTCAGTATTACTGATATTGTTATGATTATTACACAACTATTCCATTAAACTGAAGTTTGAACATTTATCATATTCTGTTGAGACTCAATAAGCAGGAGAGGAAATTAAATATATGTAATGTCCTGACACTTTGTGCTATGTATTATATCTTTAGCTTATCTCTTCAAAAATGAATAAAAAGACTTGTGAATTTTATGTGGGCCGTGAAAACGAGACAGCTAATTTTCTCCTTTCACAAAGAGAAATAATTGCGTATGTATGGGGGCAAGCGCCCATTATTCAGATCGCTCGTCCCCTTACATTTTCATCATGTTGGCAGCACATCTCCCTATTCACACAGGGAGATGTGCTGCCGACAACGATATATTTAAATTCTGCATAAAAGAGCAGATCAGCAGATGATCGAGCGTTTTCTTGTTTATCGGCTGATCGCTGCCCTGTTTACACAGGGAAATGTTCTGGAACGAGCCTTCACGTGAACACTTGTTTGCCCGACAATTGGCCCATGTAATAGGGCCTTTACTCTACTATTTTAATAAGTATACAAAGCAACAATAGGGTATATAAATATAATAACATAGTGAGAGATAAGTCAGCAAATTGTCTAATTCAATAATCAATTTTAAAAACAATTTATAGTATGCAATCTAGTTTTTGAATTAAAGAATATTTGTGCTCTAATATATTAATGTGTTCGCACAAAGTGTATTTTTAGAGGTACTTTCGATAAAATATTAATTAACATTGCACTATGAGCAATTCCCACGATTTTTCTATTAACCAAATATGAGTCTAGACTATTACGTGGTACTCTATAACAGTGCTTTTATAACATTGAGGCATGCCTCACTGGAGAGGCGTCCCCGCGTTTCTGGTGAGGGATGGTTGGAGAAGGGGTTTTGATGCGTTTGCTGCCATATGCTGGTCACTCCTGCTGAACTGGACATTTTCTGACTGCAACAATCCTTGATGAAGACAAAAAATTGGCTCCTGATGTGCTTATTTTGATGTTATACCTGCTTCCTAAGACAAATGAGAATTTTTTTCTTGATTTTGGCATGGACTTCAACCACAGACTTAGGACATGACCACACGTGGCGGATTTCCTCCGCAACTGTCCGCATCAATGCCGCACAGAATCTGCGTTGCAGATTCTGCTGCGGATCTGCACAAAATGTGCAGTACATTGATGCGGACTAGCTGCTGCGGACTGCGGGAAAAGTGCTTCCCTTCTCCCTATCAGTGCAGGATAGAGAGAAGGGACAGCACTTTCCCTAGTGAAAGTAAACGATTTTCATACTTACCGGCCGTTGTCTTGGTGACGCGTCCCTCTTTCGGCATCCAGCCCGACCTCCCTGGATGACGCGCCAGTCCATGTGACCGCTGCAGCCTGTGCTTGGCCTGTGATTGGCTGCAGCGGTCACTTAGACTGAAACGTCATCCTGGGAGGCCGGACTGGAGACAGACGCAGGGAGTTCTCGGTAAGTATGAACTTATCTATTTTTTTACAGATACATGTATATTGAGATCGGTAGTCACTGTCCCGGGTGCAGAAACAGTTACTGCCGATCGCTTAACTCTTTCAGCACCCTGGACAGTGACTATTTACAGACGTCTCCTAGCAACGCTCCCGTCATTACGGGAGCCCCATTGACTTCCTCAGTCTGGCTGTAGACCTAGAAATACATAGGTCCAGCCAGAATGAAGAAATGTCATGGTAGTAAAACCAATACGCTCCGCAGCACACATAAGATCTGCGGACTTCATTGCGGAATTTTGACTCTCCATTGAAGTCAATGGAGAAATTCCGCCATGAGTCCGCCACTGCTCCGCAACAGACAGAGCATGCTGCGGACACCAAATTCCGCTCCGCAGCCTATGCTCCGCAGCGGAATTTTACGCCTCGTCTAAACAAACACTGCTAAATTAAAGTGTAAGTCAATGGACAAACGGCTCCGCTGCGGATTAACGCTGCGGAGTGTCCGCAGCGGAATTTAAGTGAAATTCCGCCACGTGTGAACCCAGCCATAGGTATGGTCATGTTTTGGCTAGTGAGGCTTGAGAAGCTCTGGTCTATAGTCATATAGCGAAAAATCTTTAGACTATAATAACAAGTTACATGCAACAAACAACATTGAATCACCGTGATTTTATATTTTTTAGTGATCAAACATAAAAATATTAAATTCAAAGTGAAAACGAATCTCCACAATTAAGGCACATTAATCACGAATACAAAAACACAAAATGATTGATTACTATTCAGCCCCTCCAGTTCATTATTTCATACAGACCACTTTGGCAACAATTAGGGCACGGCCAGATGTGGTGGAATTGCTTTGGAATTCCGCTGCGGACAGTGCACAGTGGAATTCTCCAGCGGCCGTTTTTGACAATTGTTTCAATACATTTTCTGGCAAGTCAGTTCAGACGATGCGGAAAACTCCGCTGCGGACCATAGGCTGCAGTGCGGAATTTTCCCTCCGCAGCATGCATTGACTGTTGCGGAGAAGAAGCAGAATTTCACTGCGGATTTCAGCCTTTGCAATGCAAAAACTGAAATCTGTGGCAAGTCCGCTGTGATTTCTGCAACGTCTGAATTACCTGTCAAATATGCAAATGCTGTGGCAGATTCGTTGCGTAAATGCCCAAATCTACACCAACATTTGCAGCAGAAAATCTGCATGTCTGGCCATGCCCTTACAGTCTTGAGTCTTTATGGATTATGTCTATCAGCTTTGCACAAATGGACAATGCAGTTTTCCCTATTCTTCTTCTACAAAAATCTGTTCATCCTCTGTGAAGTTCTATGGAGACCATAAATGACCAGCCATTTTCAAGTCAAGCCAAACATTGTTAAATGGATTTACATATGTAGAGATTAACAATGGTGGTTTTTTATGTTATTCCTATGTCTTTAGTCTTAGGGTATGTTCATACGCAGTGACAAAAAAACGTCTGAAAATACGGAGCCGTTTTCAGGCGAAAACAGGTCCTGATTTTCAGACGTTTTTGTAGCAAATCGCGTTTTTCGCTGCGTTTTTACGGCCGTTTTTTGAGCTGTTTTTCAATGGAGTCAATGAAAAACACCTCCAAAAACGTCCCAAGACATGCCCTGCACTTCTTTTGATGAGCCGTCATTTTACACGCCATATTTTGACAGCATGAAATAAAGGCTCGTGGGAACAGAACATCGTAAATCCCATTGCAAGCAATGGGCAGATGTTTGTAGGCGTAATTGAGCCATTATTTCAGGTGTAATTCGAGGCGTAAAAAGCCCTAATTACGCCTGAAAACACTGCGTGTGAACATACCCTTATGCTTGGGATTGTTGTCTTGCTGGAAAAATCAATCTTCGTCTGCAGAAGGTTTTCCTACATAAATCTCCTGTAATTTGCTGCTTTACCCTTTACTTCCACAAGCCTTCCAGACATGCTGCACAGAGCTACCCTCACTTGATAATACTGTCATCATTATTCTTTGCATTGGGGATGCAATGTTTGGTTTCAGCAAGCACAGGTTTTTTGGGGTATTTTTCATTGCCAAAAATGCTATTTTGTTATGATTAGAGCACAGAACCTCTTTCCACTGGATGTCCGAATCTTCCACAAAGATGCAGTTACCAGGGTAGCAGGCATGCCAGCTGGGGCTCAGCAGCTAAAGGGGAACCACATTAGCTATAAAAGAAGGCTCAGAGGTGAACAATCAATGTTTCCATTCGAAGTGTCATAGAGATAACAATCACATGAAGCTACAACTTGGAAGCTGATAGAGGGATTTTTATTTTTGACTGGAGTTCTAACTTTACATAATTTATTGATAATTTTTATATTGTTATTTTATTACCATTGAGAGAATGATAAATGTAATCCGCCTCATCTTATTACTACCATTTCATTTAGCTTAATTTGCACAAGTAAAAACATATTTACATTATTTTATTCATCAAAGTTAAAACTGCTTTTTATTTCAAACTGATTTAGTTATAATAATGACCACATCAGCATTTTGTCTCACTAGAAATTAAAGTACAATTTTTTTACTGGAAGCTGCTGCCATTTCGCTGTTTTTTATTTTACTTTTAAAAAATAAACCTGTCATCTTAGCACTTAACAATGCCTTTTTTGTTAATTTCCTAAAACATAATATATACAGATATCTAATTTTATGTCTGCGTCTGTGCTCTATATGTAAACAAAATTATTTCTACATTATGGCTTCCTGAGACACTAATGTATGCAAAGAAAATCTCTGAAATATAGTAAATCTTTTTAAAGAGCTTTTACGAAGTTAGTGTAGAAGTGTCTAATCAATCACATCAGTTTTATATGCAAACACCTTCACATTTGAAAGGGCCAAGAGTATTTATGTGGAATTAGTATTGTTCCCTTTATACACATAGTTTCTTCTATGAGAATTATAGCAGAAGGTTCATTTTACAATGCAGAAAAATGTTTAGAAGAGAAGCCTGACAAAGTGAGATTGATTAAAAGATAATTGCTTTAACCCCTTAATGACCAAGCCATTTTTTACGTTTTTCCATCGTCGCATTCCAAGAGCTATAACCTTTTTATGTTTGTGTCGACATAGCTGTATAAGGTCTTGTTTTTTGCGGGACAAGTTGTACTTTTTAATAGCACCATTTTGGGGGACATATAATTTATTGATTAACTTTTATTAACTTTTTTTGGGGGGGGGGATAGAAAAAAAACTGAAATTTCGCCACTCTTTTTCGCGCCTTAAATCAACGGCGTTTACCGTGTGATATAAATAACACTAACTTTATTCAGCGGGTTGTTACGATTGCAACAATACCAAATTTGTATAGTTTTTGTATGTTTTACTACTTTTACACAGTAAAAACTCTTTTTTTTCCAAATTATTTGTTTTTGTGTCTCCATATTTGAAGAGCCGTAACGTTTTTATTTTTTTTGCCGATGCGGTTGTACCATTTTGGAGTAGATGCGACTTTTTGATCACTTTTTATCACATTTTTTTAAAGTCAGGATTCACAAAAAACAGCAATTTTTCCATAGTTTTTTTATTACATTTTTTACGGCGTTCACCGTGCGGGTTAAATAATGTAATACATTTATAGTCGGGGTCGTTACGGATGCGGCGATACCAAATATGTGTAACTTTTTAACTTTATTTTGTTTTTTTAATAGTAAAGCATTTTGTAAGGGGGAAAGCTGGGTTTTTCATTTTTTTTCACATTTTTTTTTAAATTAACTTTATTAAACTTTTTTTTTACTTTTTTACTAGTCCCACTACTGGACTTTAATATGCGATTCTCCGATCGCTATTGTAATACACTGCAATACTTTTGTATTGCAGTGTATTACTGCCTGTCCGTTTAAAACGGACAGGCATCTGCAAGGTCATGCCTGCGGCATGATCTAGCAGGCATACACTACATGCAGACCTGGGGGCCTTTATTAGTGCCCCGGCTGCCGTTGGAGACACAGTCACTCGGCGATATTATCGCCGGGTGTTGGTGGGAGAGAGAGGGAGCTCCCTCCCTCTCCCCAAAACCACTCAGATGCGGTGCACGCTATTGCGCACCGCATCTAAAGGGTTAAACGGGTGAGAGCGATACTTATATCGATCTCACACGGCAGAGCAGGGATGCTCCCAGCCCTCAGCTACGTCTGGCAGCTGAGAGCAGGGAGATTTGACGCTCCCTGCTCTGTTTACTTTATCCTGATGCAGCGCCGTAAAAAGGCATATGCATCAGAATAAAGCCCGTTAGTGGCCGCCGTCTAAAATTGGCCCCATGTTGTGGGTGGGGCCAGGGAAAGTAGGCGGAGTCAGCAAACCGTTAGCTGTAGCCACATTGGCGATAGATTTAATAATGCAGCCTTATTATTATTGTCAGCATTGGGCTGTGTTCACATCTGCATTGGACGCTCTTAGGACGCTGCATTGGACGCTCATTCACACCACAGTATTTCTATTAATATAATGTATGTGCTGATAAAGCTCCCAGGAGATGCATTAAACAGTTTAACAATGGATGTCTCTGCTGTCCATCCTCCATAGACGCCCATGTTAAAAATAAAACACATACATATACATGGAATAGCGCAGCCTTCAAAACTATTCCACGCAGCAAAAAAAAGCTTTTTTTGCCTCCGTGGGGTGTATGGGGGTCTATGTATCCAATTATCGTATGCGCCTGGACCTTTCCCGCCACATACAGTAAACTGATAGAAATACTGCGGTGTGAAAGACGCCTTAAAAGCTCCTATTGCAGAGAAAAAAATTGTGACCAAAATAGTGCAGCATGCTGGGCAGCAAGTGGTAGGGGTACTATGGGGAACAGAAAGTGGCAGGGGGGTCTCATAGGATCAGGGGACACTAAAGAGGATTTTGAACCTTTATTTGTGGTGGGGAGACAGATGGGGGCAGAGGCTCTGTGGGAGGAGGGGGAGAGGGTCATAGGAGGAGGCAGAGATTAAGTGGGGGCCAGGGGGGAGAGTGTAGGTGAAAGCTGGGCCGTATATAGTGCTGATGCCCTCTATAGCTCCCGAAGTTACGGAAAAGTGCAGGACCCAGGAAACGTAAGTATAATAATTGCTTTGCTTTTTTATGTGTTACTAATTATTTATTCTTTTGTGTTTTTTTACAGGTTCGGTTGTTGGACTACTTCAGATTCGAGGACTACTTCAATGATGGCGTTTTTTTTAATTCTCAATAAAATGGTTAATGAGGGTTGTGTGTGGGGGCTTTATTTCAATCAAATATATTTATGCCTCTGTGTTTTTTTTAACTATATTACTACCGCCTTAGCAATGGCCTCTGGCTGATTGACAAAGTCCATTATTAAGGCAGGCTTAGAGTTAGCCGGTGAAAAGACAAACACTAATCCCCCCCATTATTACCCCAGTACCCACCGCCACCAGGGGTACTGGGAAGAGCGGGGTATGATCCAGTACCCAACCATCTTTAGCGATGGTCGGGTACTGGGGTTGCCGCATGCTGGTATTATTAGGCTGGGAAAGCCCAAAAACAGTGGACCATTCCCTACCTGGTAACGCTAGTAACTGTATCGTACCTGGCTCTTCCTGGTACACCTGGTTGCGGTGGGTACCTGGGTAATAATGGGGTTAGTGTTAGCCTTTTCACCAGCTAACACTAAGCCCCAGCCTTAGTAATGGATACTGTCAAACAAACAGCGGCCATTACTAAGGCGGTAGTAATAAAGTTAAAAAACACAGAGACATTGAAAAAAATATTTTATTGAAATAAAAAACCCCAACACAACCCTCGTTAACTATTTTATTGAGAATTAAAAAAACACTGTCATCGAAGTAGTCCTCGAATCTGAAGTAGTCCAACAACCGAACCTGTAAAAAAACACAAAAAAACAAATAGTTCCACATATAAAATCAAAACAATTATTATACTTTCCTTTCCTGGGTCCAGCGCTGGAGCGATGGGAAACTAATGACGTCACTGCCCATATATGGATAGTGACGTCAGGAGCAGCGCTGGAGTCCCTGGGCAGTGCGCTAGCTGATGCTCTGCTCGGGGACTTCAGGCCGTGTGAATAGCCCCATTGGGGTGAACAGATTTTAATGCAGCCGTGTGATGGCCCTTAAAAAAAATGGCAGTCACATGGCCATTAAAAACTGTCGTTTAATTAGGGCCTTAAGGGTGTACTGAAAAACAATGGCTATTTTAGACTTACTGACTGCCCCCACTGTTTGGAGGCAGCCTAGTCTCTGAAATCCCCTGCAGTCCCCTCCCAGCTATGCCCCTACGTAAGGCACACAGCACTCAGTCTCACAGCACACACACACACCCACACACACACACACTCACACATGCTAATGATGTAACATTGTTATGGACGACAGACATGACCCCAGATAACAAATAAAGAAGCATCAGGGGACCCAGGAAACCATCAGTGGTGGAATAGCCAAGAAACAGTAATGTAAGTCTATGGTCTGTATTTTATGCACAAGATTTATCAAAACAGAAACACAGAAACCCCTTTAATTAATGCATTTCTTTAGATTATTTGAATATTGAGCCTGTTATAACACATTGAGTGTTGGGGACAGGGCTGCCAAGATAAAATATTGGGCTCCATACAGTTCAATGATCAGGGCCCCCCTGCGCTCATTACAATATAAGCTTTTTCATCCGGATACTTGGCATTTGCAAATTCTATGATACACAGATTTATAGCCCCCCACTACCGACACAGAATTTTCCCCCGATACATAGCATCTAGGCTAGGGCTCAAAACCGGCAACAACTGCTATATGAGTTGCAGGAAAATTGCAGAATTAATTTCCTAAGGCTGATTTCACACACAACGTTTTGATGTGTTTTTCATGGCGTTTAGATTCACGTTTTTGTGACGCGGCCAGATGCTACATTAAAAGCTATGTATACCTTTGCAATGCGCATTTTTATTTTATTTTTTAATAAAAAGGTGTATCAGTGTGTTTGGTGAAACTTTACAAATACTTTTTACAAAAAATTATTTTTATTTTTTTAGATACAGCTGCTTTGTATTCTCTATACAGAGCAGCTGTATCTAGTGCTATTCACTGAATCCATCAGTCCCGTGGACCTGACGGGTTCAGTGACAGCGTGTCCTGCGTGTCTGACATGCAGGATCCACCTGCAAATTATCACATAAAACCTTAGGTTTTATTCACACATAGCGGTTGAGGTGTGGTTGAAAACTACATTTGAAAAAACACATGCGGTTTTACTGCAGTTTTGCGATGCGTTAAATGGTCGCCAATTTTTTTTCCGGGTGAAACATTTATTTGATATGTTTCACCTATGAAAACTGTGGCCAATTACTGTATCAAAAAACCACGACAAATTGAAAAAAAAGTGTGCATTTTTTTTTTAACTGCACCTCAACCGCTACGTGTAAATATACCCTAAGGATCACGCCTCCCTCCCCCACACAAAAACCTAGAACAAACAGCAAAGCCCCCTTACCCCAAACAGATGATCTATTAGGGTCTCTTCTTACGCCATACATTAAGTTTTTTACAGCAATTTTTGGGCAACTTCTTTATAACAATATCATTGTCCACTGTTTTGGGAAAATCGCTGCAAAAAAATATGATATGACCGTAAGCTGTGAATAGATGATAAATAAGTCCCCCCACATACAGCGTTCACAGCCAAGTCACCCCCCACAGAGCGTTCACAGCCAAGTCACCCCCACACACAGCATTCACAGCCAAGTCACCCCCACACATATCGTTCACAGCCAAGTCACCCCCACACACAGCGTTCACAGCCAGGTCACCCCCAGACACAGCGTTCACAGCCAAGTCACCTCCACACAGCGCGTTCACAGCCAAGTCACCCCAACACAGCGCATTTACATCCAAGTCACCCCCACACAGCGTTTATAGCCAAGTCACCCCCGCACACAGCGTTCACAGCCAAGTCACACCCACACACAGCATTCACAGCCAAGTCACTCCCACACAGCACATTCACAGCCTAGAGTACCACCACAAAACACAATCACAGCCAAGTCACCCCCACTCACAGCATTCACAGCCAAGTCACCCTCACACACAGTGTTCACTGCCAAGTCACCCCTACACACACAGCGTTCACAGCCAGGTCACCCACACAGACAGCGTTCACAGCAAAGTCACCCCAACACACAGCGTTCACAGCCAGGTCACCCCCACACACAGCGTTCACAGCCAAGTCACCCCCACACAGCGTGTTCACAGCCAAGTCACCCCCACACAGAGCATTCACAGCCAAGTCATCCCCAAACACAGCGTTCACAGCCAAGTCACCCCCACACACAGCGTTCACAGCTAAGTAACCCCACATATAGCATTCACATCCAAGTCACCCCCACACACAGCGTTCACAGCCAAGTCCCCCCCACACACAGCGTTCACATCCAAGTCCCCCCCACACAGCATTCACAGCCATGTCACCCCCACACGGCGCGATCACTGCCAAGTCACCCCCACACACAGCGTTCACAGCCAAGTCAACTCCACACACAGCGTTCACAGCCAAGTCACCCCCACACACAGCGTTCACAACCAAGTTACCCCCACACACAGCGTTTACAGCCAAGCCACCCCCACACACAGCGTTCACAACCAAGTCACCCACACACACAGCGTTCACAGCCAAGTCACACCCACACATAGCGTTCACAGCCAAGTACCCCCACACACAGCGTTCACAGCCATGTCACCCAAACATGCAGCGTTCACAGCCAAGTCAACCCCACACATAGCATTCACAACCAAGCCACCCCGAAACACAGCGTTCACAGCCAAGTCACCGCCACACACAGCGTTCACAGCCAAGTCACCCCCACAAACAGCGTCCACAACCAAGTCACCCCCACACACAGAGTTCACAGCCAAGTCACCACCACACACAGCGTTCACAGCCATGTCACCCCTACACGCAGTGTTCACAGCCAAGTCACCCCCACACATAGCATTCACAACCAAGTCACCCCCACACACAGCGTTCACAGCCAAGTCACCCCCACACACAGCGTTCACAACCAAGTCACCCCCACACAGCGTGTTCACAGCCAAGTCACCCCCACACAGAGCATTCACAGCCAAGTCACCCCCACACACAGCGTTCACAACCAAGTCACCCCCACACACAGAGTTCACAGCCAAGTCACCCCCACACATAGCGTTCACAGCCAAGTCACCACCACACACAGCGTTCACAGCCATGTCACCCCTACACGCAGTGTTCACAGTCAAGTCACCCCCACACATAGCATTCACAACCAAGTCACCCCCACACACAGCGTTCACAGCCAAGTCACCCCCACACACATCGTTCACAGCCAAGTCACCCCCACACATAACATTCACAACCAAGTCACCACCACACATAGCATTCACAGCCAAGTCACCCCCACACACATCGTTCACAGCCAAGTCACCCCCACACATAACATTCACAACCAAGTCACCACCACACATAACATTCACAACCAAGTCACCACCACACATAGCATTCACAACCAAGTCACCACCACACAAAGCATTCACAGCCAAGTCACCCGCACAAAAAAATGTATTAAGAATTCCCCCTCCCCAACGAACAGCATTTACAGTAAAATCCTCCCTCCCACAAAAACGATTTATAAAGAACCACCCCCCCAGCCACCACATCACACTGACAGCCCCCCCGCCTACTTGCACATGCACATCTGTACTCACCAGTCCTCAGCTCCGTGGGGGGATCTTTATATTGTCTGCGGTCACACGTTGCAGGCAGGGGAAGAGCTGTGTGTAAGACTGCTCCTCCCCAGCCCTCTCTTCCTCCATCGTCCTGGCCTGTCTGCTGGGTAAACACTTACACGATTTTCTCCTCACAGGCAGTGAATGGCCGGCTGCATTATATGACGTCTCATCTGATGTATAATGCAGTCGCCTAGAGCACACACGCTCTGCCTGTGCAAGAGAACACATTACACTACACTACATTACACAACTCCTGTCCCCAGCACTCCCCTGCTCTGTCCCAGCTATTTAATAAAGTTTGCAGCAATGGGCGGTGTCACGAACACCACTCCCGACACACATGACTTGGATGCTACTGTAAAGGGGAACTCCTCTTGTCCAGTCTCACTCTTACACACGCCTATCGCAACAGGCTAACAATGAGTTAAAGCGCACCCCAAAACCAGTTCACATATCCACACAAAACGCTGCCACCACTTGCCGTATTAGGCCGACAAGAGCCTCCCCCTGGTAACGCACACGTTCAAACAGGCACACACTGAATCTAAATAGAATTCAACGGGTTATGATTTTCCTCTTCGAGGTTTTGGGTAGGTTTAGAGCAGCAAGGAACAAATTTATTAATTTTAAGGTTTAATATACGAAAGTACAGTGCTTACAAAAAAGGTTACAAAAATGATGTAAATAAAATGACATACATATAAGCAAAACAGTTACAAAATAAAAGGGAATAAAGCAAAGAATAACAGACCTCTTACGTATTTGATAGGTTAGAGATCCCGCTGAGGAGAACAGCTTGAAGGTGGAGAGAACTGCAATGTGGTCGCATCTCCTGTGGTCTGACACTGTCTATTTCTTGGTATGCCATTATAAAGGGTTCAAACACCCCTCCTCCTGGTCAGGTGGAAGGAGGATGGCTAATTACATGCAAAACAGGGAAAGTTTCTGGACACAATTCTAATCGGTCTTAACTCCCTATACTGTATGAATATCCTAGTGAGATACAATGTCCGACAAGTTCCCAGGCATATATTTACCATTCTTGGCATACCAAACATGACTATGAAATATTAATAATTTCAACCAACATTCAGTTCTGGTGTTTCTCATGGCCGAGAATCCCTGCGCTTGAGACCCAAGGAGCGTCTGAGGTCCTGGATCATATACACGTAGCTGGGTTATATACAAGATGAATTATGACAGGGGGGCTGACTTTGAAGGATTATATTTCTTTTGTCCTATACAGCCATTTCTGTAGACATGTGGATACTGGAGTCTGGCTGTCTGGCTTCCAAAGCATTGACATTATTAGCACCCAGTTGTGATGGGAGCCCCACAGAGGCAAATTTGGTCCTTGTGTTGACATGCAAACTAATTTGATTATGTCTCTGGGAAGGGACATCCTGATTATCCCCCACAGTCAAGGAGATTTACCTAATGCCTGGGTTTTTAAACATAACTCATAACACCTCTCCCTTTTATAGATGGCATGGGAGATTGATTCACAACCTGAAAATTAAGAATATTACATCCCCCAAAGACTGGTTTATCACAGGCAACCTCACTGTCCCCCGACCCAGCCCTCCCCTGGCCCCTGAGCACTGGAGTGGCCGGCCCAACAAGAAAAATTCCCAGTAAAGTACATGGCCAATGCCCCTCAGACCGTGGGAACCCGGCGTGGACTGACAGCCAGGCTCCTGCAATGCCTGTGGCTCCCTCTGTTACTCATCGGTGGCCTGTGAACACAATAGTGGGCCGCCGATAAATTGCCATCACAGCCGGGACCTAACAAAGCGTGCCATGGCTGTATGTCTATTAGGACGTGCCAGAGGCATGGTCTAATAAATTGCCTGTCAGTTTTACACTGACTGTCAGTAATGCTTTGGTAGACTAAAGCATTATATAGGCGATCAGAAGATCACTTTTTGAAGCCCATTGGTGGGACAAAAAAAAAAAAAGGGAAGTAAAATAAAGTTTGTTAAAAAAAAATGTAAAAATAAAATACACATATACACATACAGTATATGCTATCGACACGGTCGTAACAACCTGAGCAATAAACATAACATGTTATTCAAACCGCATGGGGCACGCCGTACAATACAGAAAACAGCGGTGGAATTGATCTTTTTTACCATCCCCCCCTCAAAAAAACAAATATTAAAATTGAAGTCCCATTTACAGATGTCGCCATCTTTATGTTGACTTTTAACGCACTAAATACACAGTATCAAGCAACTTTAACTTTTACTTTTTGAATGGCTTTTGTTGTGGGAAATCCTGCAGCCGCAAGTTATCAGAGTCAAGATAGAGATGGCTACATCCATACTCCAAAATGCTACCAATAGAACACTAAGGGCTTGTCCGCACGTAACGGAATTGCTGCGTATTTTCCGTCCGGAATTGCGGATGGAAAATATGCAGCAGAATACAGTAGCAGCAAAGTGGGTGATACCGGCAGTGCATATTTTCTGTACCGCAGCATGTCAATTGTTGTTGCGCAAAATGGACTGAATTGCTTTTTCAGAGGAGATCTCACCATCTCCTAGCATTGAAAAAAATGCAGTCAAATTTTCTGCAGCAATTCCGTTACATGTGGACAAGCCGTAAATCTTGTGCCACAAAAAAACAAGCCCTCATACGGCTACATACACATAAAAATAAAAAAAGTAATGGCTCTTGAAATGCGGCACTGAGGAAATTTTTATTTTTATTTCGCAAAGGTAGTAAAACATTAAAAATCTATACATATTTGGTATCTATTCATAATTTTACCGACCCAAAGAATAAAGATAACATTCTAGTAAAAACATAGAGAAACAATGACGGAATTGCTGGTGGTTTTTCATTCCCCCCAAAAAGAGTTAATAAGAATTAATGAATATGTTTTATGTACCACAAAATGGTACCATTTAAAAACATAACTCATCACGCAAAAAAATCAAGCCCTCATACGGCTATGTTGATGGAAAAAAAAAAATGATGGCTCTAAATGCGGCGATGAAAAAACAAAAAAATCCTGTGGGCTTTAAAACCAATATAGGCTTAAAGAGGTTCTGTCACCACATTATAAGTGGCCTATCTTGTATATAATGTGATTGGCGCTGTAATGTAGATCACAGCAGTGTTTTTTATTTAGAAAAATGATCATTTTTGACGTGGCTATGACCTATATTAGCTTTATGCTAATGACTTTCTTAATGGGCAAATGGGCGTGTTTTACTTTTTGACTAAGTGGGCGCTGTGGAGAGAAGTGTATGACGCTGACCAATCAGTGACCAATCAGCGTCATAAACTTCTCTCCATTCATTTACACAGCACATAGTAATCTTACTAGATCAATATGTGTAGCCACATACACACACATTAATGTTACTCAAGTTTCCTGACAGTGAATATACATTACCTCCAGCCAGGACGTGATGTCTATTCAGAATCCTGACACTTCGCTAACCTTTGTGTGAGATTTACAGCAAGGCAAGCGTAATCTCGTTTTAAATGACAGTTTACAGCATAATCTCACAGGATTAAACTTGTCTTGCTGTAAATCTCACACTAACGTTAGCGAAGTGTCAGGATTATGAATAGACATCACGTCCTGGCTGGAGGTAATGTATATTCACTGTCAGGACACTGCAGTAATGTTAGTGTGTGTGTATGTGGCTGCACATAGTGATGTAATAAGATTACTTTGTGCTTTGTAAATTAATGGAGAGAAGTGTTTGACCCTGATTGGTCAGTGTCATACATTCCTCTTTACAATGCCCCCTTGGTCAAAAAGTAAAACACGCTATTGTCCATTAAGAAAGTCATTAGCATAAAGCTAATATAGGTCATAACTCCGTAAAATGATAGTTTTTCTAAATAAAAAACACTGCTGTAATCTACATTACAGCGCTGATTACATAATGTACGAGATAGGACACTTATAATGTGGTGACAGAGCCTCTTTAAAGGGGTTTTCCCACGAGAGACATTTATGACACATCAACAGGCTATGTCATAAATGTCAGATAGATGTGGGTCCCACCTCTGGGACCTGCATCTATCTCCAGAACGGGGCCCCTAAACCCCGTTCAGCCGCTGTGTGTTGCAGCTGAATGAGGTGTTTTACGACAATGAAAAACTTTATATGGTCGTGAGTTACGTAAACAGCGTAACTCACGGAGCTACGCTGTTTATGTAAGTCTCATAGAACTTAATGGTAGTTACGGAAACAGCGTAACTCGCATGCTACGCTGCTTCTGTAACTGCCATTCACTACTATTGGAGTTACGGAAACAGCGTAGCTCAGCGAGTTACGCTGTTTAAGTAACTCACGACCATATAACGTTTTTCATGGTCGGAAAATACCTCATTCAGCCGCAACACACAGTGGCTGAACGGGGATTAGGGGGCCCCGTTCTGGAGATAGTTGCAGGTCACAAAGATGGGACCCGCATCTATCTGACATTTATGACATATCCTGTGGATGTGTCATAAATGGCTCTCGTGGGAAAACCCCTTTAAGGGATAAACAATATTTTGGATTGAACAAACAGTTCAAAATACAGTATACTAAATACGATAGTAAAGGTTAGCAATTAATTTTTTTTAAATGTGTTTGGAGAATGTACAGTATTACTTACTTTGCATGTAGAAAAATTTGGATTTTGTTACATGAAACACCCTTCAATGGAGAATCTCCAATGAAAAGTCTATAAACAATGTCTGCACAATCAAGTCATTCTGATGTTAAAATACATCAGTAAGGCTCCTTTATAGCGTATGACATACCCATAGCTTTACACAGCACACAAGAAAATAGCGACCGCACACTGCAAACACTAATGCCACCTAAGCCACTAAATATAAATAAATATGCATTACAGCTAAATCTACTTACAATAGGGAGGTTCTTAGCGCACATTTTGATCAAATTGTGTGAGCCCACCTGCCACAAAAAAGCGACCCAGAACTGGGACTAAACCTACATATTCTTGGGGCTGGTAGGAACCAGCATTAAACTAATTAAAATCACCAAGGGCAGAATGGGAGGAGTGTAAGATCAAAAAATGGAGGCAGTCACTAACCCCACATATCTGAATCACATGAATCTTGTGTGCTGTATAAATTTGCAGTCACATGCAGTCTTGCACCTGTACACACATTTTGTTTCATTTTGTAGGAATGTGCTGTTCAAACTTTTGTGTTGTTTATGTGATTCATAAATGTGTTGTTTATGTGATTCATTAGTGACTGCCTCCATTTTTTGATCTTGCACTCCTCCCATTCTGCCCTGGGTGATTTTAATTAGTTCAATGCTGGTTCCTACCATCCCCAAGAATATGTAGGTTTAGTCCCAGTTCTGGGTGTATGTGCAGCGTAGGTTCCCACCTCATAGAGGACGCCTTGTCGTAGCAGATGGGCTCACACAATTTGATCAAAATGTGCTCTAAGAACCTCCCTATTGTATGTCGATTTAGCAGTAATGCATATTTATTTATATTTAGTGGCTTAGGTAGCATTAGTGTTCGCAGTGTGCTTTGCCATTTTTTTGTGTGCTGTATAAATTTGCTGTCACAGGCGTTCTTGCACCTGCATACACATTTTGTTTCATTTTGTTGGAATGTGCTGTTCAAACTTTTGTGTTTATGTGACCCATAGATTTACAGATTTATCTTGACTTTTAACGTATTAAATACACAGTGGGAAGAAACTTTATCTTGACTTTTTCAATGACTTTTCATTGGCTTTTGTTGGGTAATATCAAGCTGTAACATGTTATCAGAGTCAAGATAAACTGGGCTACATCTGTATATGGGCCAAATTATGCCAAAAGAGTGTCCGTTTAGCACACATTTGCCGTTTAAAGAGCTGTGTATATATATATATATATATATATATATAAATATATCATATATAATATTTAAATCTATATATTTTTTTTGTTTTATTTATTGCATTGAAAAATGTAAAAAATAAATAAATTACTGCATGGTATACAGTATGTTTTTTGCAATGAGTGTCAATGGCAGACATATGCATTTGTGTATAACAATAAGAATTTTCATTTATATAGCACCAATTTATTCCGCAGTGCTTTACAAATAGGGAAGTAACAAAAGTAAAATGACAAACAATTATACAAATGGAGAGCGGTTTCTGCCCATAAGAATATGCCTACAGTTGCATATGTCTAGGGTAGTTTAAATAGTATTATGCAAAAATTGAGGTGGACACTGGTCAGAACTTGACAATTGAGCAGTTCACTCCATGCAGCATCATATGGCAGGAAGCCAGAGGCATAAGTTGAAGCTCCCAGGCACCAATGCAAAATCCATAACAGGACATCCACCTACCATGTTCCATTAACAATACTGGTGTTTTCTTATGTCGCAGAAGGGTCTGTGGGCCCTCTGAGGCACCAGGACCCATGTGCGACTGCACCCCCTATAGCTGCGCCCCTGCAGTAAGCCCCTCATACCCTCTGTATCTTCTTCCTTTTCCTGTTTCTCTAATGCTTTGTGGCACAACTAGTATCTCCAACTTCCCTTTTCACTCTTTTCACCCTTTTCATATTTCTCTTTACTAAATGTTTTAAACCAGTAAATTATAAAATCTCCACGTATCCAAATGTGCCTGCTTATTTAACTACAGTATGCTGCTAGTTCTTCATCCATATACAATTTATTGCCACTGAAATATAAATCTGCTACAAAATAATCTATCACCAAAATGCTCTTTCTCTTAGTGCGGACCTGTCATTTTAGAATGATATTATAATATATATATATATATATATATATATATATATATATATATATATATATATATATATATGATATATATATATATGTTGCACTCTGTGAGGGCCAATGGCCAATCTTTTCATATCTACAAAACAACATCATTTTGCCTAACATCGTGACATGTCTTCGTATTGCTGTAAAAGTAATTAGCAAGTCATTTTTCAGTTGGTTGAAGTTGGCACACATTGCAAGTAATGATCATGTGTGTCATCCTATGACGACAATATTATTGATTACTGTTGTCTTAATATAATAATTATCTACCGCAGCTTTCACTGAGTTATAACATTAATCAAATGTTGGTCATATTCCAAATTTATTTTGTCATTGAAGTGACTGGAGATGGAGTGAGGAAATGACCCTTAGACGGATAAGCTGTTACAGGCTCTTTCACTGCTAAAAATGGTAATTTCTGCAAATTATGTGTCTGAAATAGCCATGTCATCTAGATACATTGCTCACTTCTTAATGGCTATAGACCTGTAGATGTCTTCTTACCAGTGAGTGCCAGTCTAAGAGTATTTAGCATTAAAGTCAATAGGTGATTACATTCCAATATGTCATCAGACAAAAACTACCACTTGACTGCTCCTTAGGCTTTAATCATATGACTAAGCAATGTGCACAAAGCCTGTGAAATCTCTGTATGCCGCTGTAAAGTGCCTCCATACGAAGAATACATCCATTATGCAGCCTAAGATGGATCATGCCACATTTTTTTCATAGGATCATACCTATGAAATCGGAGGCATACGGAGGTACATTATGAACTCCAGTGGCGTTGATAGGGTCTTTATTTATTATTATAATGTATTATTTATTATTTTTGATGTAATAGTAAATATTATTTTTACTTGTATAAATTGCTTCCCCTTCATTATGTGCTATATATATTCATGTATGTACATGGTTCAATATGTGGTCTTCTTTGTATTGATGGATGTATGAAGTGATGTTTAACATACTATTGAATTATGTATATATATTGTTCCATATGTGCATTATTGTCCACAATTGTAGACGCTACAGTCCCATAGTTTTGTATTCTCTATGTGAAAGTTCGGATTGTGTTACATATGCCCTACATTTGTTTTTGTTTTTTGCCCTATAACTAGATTCTTTGCCCATACTCAAAGTGGCCACCACGGCGCGATACGTCATTTACATGCTATGACATTTGTTCTCGACGTTTGTGGGTTGATGCGCACGCGCAGGTGCGTTCTTCATCCTTGTCTTTGCCCATACTCAAGATGGCCACTATGGCGCGATACGTCATCCATATGCGATGACATTTTTTCTGCGGTGCTTTTGGATTGATGCGCATGCGCATGCGCGGTCTCATCCCTGTGACGTATACTTGACATCGGTAATGGCGTCTGTTGCTGCCCACGGATTAGAGTTCAGGTAATTGTATGGCAGTTTGACTCACTAATGCAGAACGCCTGATATATTTCAGGTGTTAGGCATTGGTGATTTGTACTGCCATTGGCTATTTTCGAACATATCTCCCCTACCACTGAGTACAAATACAACGCTGGTCACCTCACTAGTTAGTACCCCTTGAAAAAGCTTCCGCGAAACGCGCGTCGGGGCTCTTGCTGTGGAAATTCATTTTTTGGCTTGATATGCAACATACGGGTTGGTATGGCTTCTGGGACCTATTCTGATTTTTGGTGATATCCTGGTGTCTATACCACTTCATTTACACTGACCATTCAGTGTTGGTTACTAGTTTTTCCTGCATACCATTCTTCACATTACATTGTTCTGTTTCAGCATGTGTTTTTAGAGACACATTTTTAGGTGTCTGTTATTTTTGTAATACATACATTTATGGCATGACTATCAGAGCGACCCTGTATGGCATTATTGAATATTGTATATATGCCATTTGTGAGTAGCCTTATGTTTTCCACATTGCGTATTTTAATTGTTTGTGGTTTTTAGGTCCTGATGGCCAACATGTTCATATGTATATTATAATAAAGAGTGTATATTTTTTGCAAGTTACTGATTGTACTTGGTGTTATTCTTTCCCTTTGGGGAGGTATGATCTGTCCTCACATACAGCTATAGGTATTTATTGTCTGTTCTTCTTTGATATGTGTGGACGTTTACTATAACGTTTATCGTTAGGTCTGTTTCAATATAGGTATTTATTAAAAACTACCACTTGACTGCTCCTTAGGCTTTAATCATATGACTAAGCAATGTGCACAAAGCCTGTGAAATCTCTGTATGCTTCTGTAAAGTGCCTCCATACGAAGAATATATCCATTATGCAGCCTAAGATGGATCATGCCACATTTTTTTCATAGGATCATACCTATGAAATCGGAGGCATACGGAGGTACATTATGAACTCCAGTGGCGTTGATAGGGTCTTAAAAGATCGGGGGCACAAGCGTGTTTAGTTGTACTTTTTAGTGGCACCATTTTGGGGTACCTATAATTTTTTTATTAACTCTTATTAACTTTTTTTGTGGGAATAGAAAAAAACTCTGAAATTCCGCCATAGTTCTATGCGTTTTAAATTCACGCCATTCAGTGTGTGGCGTAAATAACACATTACCTTTATTCTATGGGTTGGTACGATTAAGACAATACTACATATGTAGAGGTTTTTAATGTTGTACGAATTTTGCACAATAAAAACTCTTTTGAACTCGCATTCCAAGAGCCGTAATTTTTTTATTTTTTCGTCACTGTAGTGATATGAGGGCTTGTTTTTTGCAGGACAAGGCGTAGTTTTGATTTGTACTGTTTTGGGGTATAAGGGACTTATTGATTCACTTTTATTATGACTTTTTAGGGGGGCAATGGAAAAAAATAGCAATTTCGCCATTGTTTTTTGCTGGTTGTTTTTTACACCTTTTTTTATTATCAATGTAGTTATTTTGTATTAATAATTGATATTTGATTAAGGGTTCATATTCTATCTCCAATTTTGGATATTTATTTTTGTATGTCGTTCAGAACTGCTTTTACGTGTTAGTCTTTATCATTTTTTTTCTTATCTTTCTTGTGCTAAAAACTGATAAATCCTTAATCCCCTCCTGACCACCAACTGCCTTTTTATGGCAGCCGGTGCAGGTCCAGAGTCTACAGCAACGTATTTTATCGTGGCTGTAGAAAAGGCTTATGAGTACTGCAATGAGAGCTCATTCTCTTAAGCAGAAGTTGTTGCTAACAGCTCTTGTACTTAGAGAAGTCTGCTGAATAGGAAACTCCGACCACAGCTGTTTAACCATTTATCCCTTTAAGCCTTTGGAACTCCCCTCTTCGATCACGTCACCGGAAACCTGGTGATCCAAAGGGAGGCTGGTAGAACCGTCTGCAGTCAGCCCCGGGGACCTAGAAATAGCTGTCTGTTCAGTTTGCCTGCTGTTAGGGCACACTATGTGTTGCTCTGATAGTAGCCTGTGTCATAGTGACACAGTGTAATGTCTTAGTATACAGCAGTATGCTAATACATTCTAAGTATAAAATAAAGTTACTAAAAATGTATCCCTTCATGGGACTAAAAAAAAAAATAACAAAAAATAATAATAATGAAATGTCCACAAAAAACCCTCATTGTTTAGTATTAAATATATTTTATTGCCCAAACAGTATATAAAAACAAAAAACCTACACATATTAGGTATTTACATGACTGTAATAACCTTAAGGCCTAGTTTACACTGAGTTTTTTTGCAGGCAGAAAAAAATCTGTCTCAAAATTCTAGAAGGAATTTTGAGGCAGATTTTGGCCTGCCTGCGCTTTTTTGCAGCGGTTTTCGCAGCGGTTTTAGCTCGCGGCCATTGATGACCGCAGGCAAAAAATGCTTGAAAGCCGCATGGAAACGAGAAAGGACATGCTGCTTTTTTTTACCCGCGAGCGGCTAAACGTCCCCCGGGAACACAAACGCCTCTGCCTCCCATTGAAATCAATGGTGGGAGTTTTCGGCAATTTTTTGGCGCTGATGCGGACGCGTGTTTCACGTCAAAATTAGCGCCAAGAAACTCTGTGTGAACTAGGCCTAAGAATTAAATTAACAGGTTATTTAACATGAAATGTGAACGGTATAAATAAACAAAAACTCAATGCCGAAAATAAATTACAAAAATTACACATTCATTTATTTATACAACCCAAACTGCACAGGAGAAAAATAAAATTTCTCCCTGATAAAACAAGGCCACATATTGCCACAACAATGAAAAAATAAAAAAGTAATCGCTGATGAATGGCAGAGGGGCAAACACACCTGATCATTTAGGGATTAATAAAAATCACTGAGAAATAAAAAATAATATTTGATATTGTCGCAAGCATAATGACCCACACAATAAAGTTAACATATTATTTATACCACACAGTGCATAGAGTAAATGAAAAACCCAAAAAACATTGGCGAGTTATCCCATTCCCCCCAATTTTTTTTATAAATGTTGATCAGTAAATTATATTTATCCCAAAATGGTGCAAGTAAGAATTACAACTTATCCTGCAAAAAGAACAAGAACACATATGACTATATGGACAGAAAAATTAGAACGCTATGGCTCTTAAAATGCGGCGACATAAAACAATTTTTTTCTCTACAACATGCCTTTATTCTGCAAAAGTACTAAAATATAAAAAAAAAAACTATACATATTTTGTATCAAATCGCAAATAATGATGGCGGAAATTGCTGGGTTTTTTTTCCATTGGCCCACCCAAAAATAGTGATGCTCTTTTTTTTAACCGCTCTCCATTTTAGTAAAGAGATCAGGATGGATTCTAAACAAAGGACCCTCCTCTATTAACTCAGAATTACATAATAGGGTATAAGAATATGGGTTCCATAAACTGAACAACCCCAGTGAGTCCCGAGATAGGCTAGTCCTTAAGGGGATAAAAAAAATTCTGTACATCCTTGTATTTTTACGACCACAGCACTGGCTGTGCTTACAGAATCATGAATTTTCAACATTAGAGACAGTTGTCATGTATTATTCATTGTGCATATTGACATTTATTCTGGAGCATGATGGTACTTCGCTTAACATATAGATATATATTTAAGAAAAGAAAAAGGTTGTCTGGTAAATCATAAAGTCCAAATTAATATTTCAATATGAGATAAAAGCCTTGTTTTTTGGCAGTCAGAAAAAGGTTATGCCATTGCAACCATTTTTTTTTTATTGCTCCAATGCATCTAAAATGTAAAGAAATGATATGTAGACCTATGTGTTTCTATGGTTACAGACTAGAAACAAACCCTTTGTAGTCTATTCTTGCAGTCATATTCCCTTCGATCTTACGACTACTTCTTCCTATTTTACAGTATTTGAAGTCTTTACAGGTTCTGTGATGAAAATCTTTCTTTAGTCCTTTTCTATTTTTTTATGGTCTGTGGCTCTTTTGCCAACTCATTTCACCTATACCTCTTCATTTTCTTTTTTCCCCGTTATTGACTTTTGGAATGTGCAAAACTGCTTTCTAGACAAACGCCATCTTTCCTATTACATTATTTCAGCTCTGCTAATTTTTCAATCTCCCACCTCTGTCATTCAAAATTTCTTCAGATTGCCATTTTTTCTTTTTTCTTGTATTAAGTCAAGTCAACTGTAAAATGGGAAAAACTGAAAATGTTTCTTTTTCTAACTTTATCATTAACGTTTAATCCTCTCAGATCCATCACATTTGTTTTATCAGCTTTAGCTCAGTTTTTTGAACAGTGATACATAATAATGGCATTACACCATTATTTGGGCTTTTCCAGATTAAAAATACTGTAATTTATTTTTTTAAATACTATTGTTTCATTTTAGTTGGCAGAGTTGAGAAACAGTGCTGCATAGTCATCCCATCTTGTGCAGTGTGCATTTGTATTCAATTTACTTTTTCAATATTATAGACAGTGGTCATGTTTTATTTATCGCCCATGTAGATTTTTATACTGGAGTATAGTAAACACTGTATACCTGGGACGATCATTTTCTGTATGTATATCTATATTTTAAGGGATGCTTACAGACTAGTAGAAAATGTAAAAAATATTGGCAGCTGAGCATTTAAAGTGTGTGAATTTTTTTAGAGAGTTTTAAAAGTGTGGGTAAACCGAACATGCAATTGAATGGCGCAAAGTAATCAAAATTTAGCACTCACATTACATTATTTTATTACAGAGCTCCAAGTCACCTTGAATTCTGCGATAAGATAGTATGCAGTAAGCTCCCATGCTCCATCTAGTAGTGGATGAAGCCAGATAGATTATGTTTAACTCTTTTCCTGTCAAGGACATATGTCATACGTTCTGGCAGGTAGGCATTTCAGTAGCCAAGAACGTATCTGATTCGTCCTGGCTACTAAAGTCCATAAGTTCATCAAAATGTAGCTATCGAATTGCAACTGAGAATCTTGGCTTTTACCCCTTCTGACATTTGACTTACAAGTACTTCATAGTCGGGAGGGGGAGTATGAAGTAGGCTCACGGGCTAAGGTCGCTCCATACACCGCAGGTGTCAGCTGTATATTACAGCTGACCCCTGAAACTAAGGGTATGTTCACACGTCTTATTTTCGGCCTCTTTTGGGTTATAAACACCCGAAAAACGGACGGAATATTGGAAGCAGTTCGCCTCCAAACATTTGCCTATTGATTTCAATGGGAAAAACGGCGTTCTGTTCCGACGGACCATTTTTTTACGCGGCCGTTTTTAAAGACGGTCGTGTAAAAAAGCTCCCGCGAAAAAAAAGTGCATGTTACTTTTTGAGCCGTTTTTGGAGCCGTTTTTCATTTAACCCTCTGTCATGCCACCCCTCCTTTGCAATGCGATCATGGTGTGCCAATAGATTGTCATGGCAGCCTGGGGGGGCCTAATGAAATCTAATGATTGCATGTTCAAGTCCCCTAGTGGTACTAAAAAGAAAAAAATTGTTTAAAAAACATCCCTTAAAAAAACAACAACCATATAATAAAAAAATAAACATAATTAGTATCGCTGCATCCATAAATAACTGAACTATTACAATATAACATTATTTATCCCGCACGTTAAACGCTGTAAAAAAACTGCAGAATTACAGCCTTACCTCCCAAAACAATGGAATAAAAGCAGGTCAAAAAGTCACATGTGCCCCAAAATGGTATTGATAAAAACTATAGGTCCCCTGAAAAAAATAAAACCCTACCACAGCTCCATCGGCAGAAAGATAAAAAAGTTATGGGTCATGTAATTGTTTTTACTTTGGAAAAGTACTAAAGCATAAAAAAAACTATATCAAATTGGTATCACCTTGTTCGTCTTAACCTACAAAAAGAAAAGTTAAGATGTCACTTTAACCACACCGTGAATGCTGTAAAAAGCAAACCCAACATAGTGGGACACAGCACAGGTTCAAAATACACCGTGTTCCAAATTATTATGCAAATTGGATTTAAGTGTCATAAACATTTAATTATTAGTTTTTCAACTAAACTCATGGATGGTATTGTGTCTTAGGGCTCTTTGGATCATTGTAATCAATCTCAGACAACTGTGATAATTAGTTTGCCAGGGTGTGCCCAATCAAAGGAAAACTACTTAAGAAGGATGTTCCACATTATTAAGCAGGCCACAGGTTTCAAGCAATATGGGAAAGAAAAAGGATCTCTCTGCTGCCGAAAAGCGTGAAATTGTGCAATACCTTGGACAAGGTATGAAAACATTGGATATTTCAAGAAAACTTAAGCGTGATCATTGTACTGTGAAAAGATTTGTGGCTGATTCAGAGCACAGACGGGTTCGTTCAGATAAAGGCATAATGAGGAAGGTTTCTGCCAGACAAATTAATAGGATTAGGAGAGCAGCAGCTAAAATGCCATTGCAAAGCAGCAAACAGGTATTTGAAGCCGCTGGTGCCTCTGGAGTCCCGCGAACCTCAAGGTGTAGGATCCCCCAGAGATTTGCAAGTGTGCATAAAGCTATTATTCGGCCACCCCTAAACAATGCTCACAAGCAGAAACGGTTGCAGTGGGCTCAGAAATACATGAAGACTAATTTTCAAACCGTGTTGTTTACTGATGAGCGCCGTGCAACCCTGGATGGTGCAGATGGATGGAGTAGTGGATGGTTGGTGAATGGCCACCATGTCCCAACAAGGCTGCGATGTCAGCAAGGAGGTAGCGGAGTCATATTTTGGGCTGGAATCATGGGGAGAGAGCTGGTAGGCCCCTTTAGGGTCCCTGACGGTGTGAAAATGACCTCTGCAAAGTACGTAGAGTTTATGACTGACCACTTTCTTCCGTGGTACAAAAAGAAGAACCGTGCCTTCTGTAGCAAAATTATCTTCATGCATGACAATGCACCACCTCATGCTGCAAAGAATACCTCTTTGTCAATGGTTGCTATGGGCATAAAAGGAGAGAAACTCATGGTGTGGCCCCCATGTTCCCCTGACCTCAACCCTATTGTGAACCTTTGGAGCATCCTCAAGCAAAATATTTATGAGGGTGGGAGGGAGTTCACATCAAAACAGAAGCTCTGGGAGGTTATTCTGACATCCTGCAAAGATATTCAAGCAGAAACTATCCAAATACTCATAAATTCAATGGATGCAAGAATTGTGAAGGTGCTATCAAAGAAGGTGTCCTATGTTAACATGTAACTTGGCCTGCTAAGTTTTTTTTGATTGAAAGAGCTTTTGATTTCTGTAAATATGACCTTCTGATGCTGCAAATTCAAGAAATTACCATTTTATCTCTCTTTACTACCTTTAAAATGTTTTGATCTCTGTTGTGCATAATAATTTGAAACAGTGCATTTTGAGTTTTTTACTTCTAAAAAAAATCTGTTATCATTAGGAGATTTGTTCAATAAAATTTGCATTATACTCCAACGGTTGATGGCTTGAAGATTATACTGACTGTCATTTGCATCGACTATTTAGGAAAATCAGCGAAAAATAACATTTGCATAATAATTTGGAACGCGTTGTATTTAGCTGTCAATGTAGCGGAATACTTAAGATCTAGGGGACCTTCAGCCTTTTCCTGTTTTTCAGCTAAGCAGCAGGATTATAACCTGTTGCTCACTTAATTTACTAGGAAAAAAATGCTGATAATACACTCTTTACCGTCCTGGATAGTGAAGATGTTGGTTTCCTTGAAGCTGATCTCGGAGTTGAGGAAATTACTACAGCTATTAGTTCTATTCCCAATAGAAAGACTCCTGGCTTGGATGGCCTACCTATCGAATGGTACAAAGCTCACGTGGAGCTTCTTGCTCCTTGTTTTCAATCCTTGCTTCAATCCCTGTTTGTTGAGGAGGCCCTCCCCTTTTTCATGAGAGAGGCACTCATAATCCTTATTCTTAAATCTTGCAAAGACCCTATAGACTGTGGTTCCTATCGACCCATCTCGCTTCTCAGCTGCAATATTAAAATACTGGCCATAGTCTTAGCAATGTGTTTGAAGAATATGATTTCTCACATCATTCACCCAGACCAGTTGGGCTTTATGCCTGGAAAGGCCACTGACATTAACTTGTGCAGGTTATTTACAAACTTATCATCCACTCCCAGTAATTATAGGTCTCATGTCATTTCCTTGTTAGATTTAGATAAAGCCTTTGATTCTGTGGAATGGCCTTACTTTTGGATTGTGCTTCATAGATTTGTCTTTGGTCCAAAATCTATTCAATGTATAAGACTTCTGTACTCCCGACTGATAGCGAGTGTCAGAACTAATTGCCATATTTCTTCGCCTTTTGCTTTGGGTCAGGGAACCAGACAGTACTGTCGCCTCTCTCCCTCCCTTTTTGTATTGGCCATAGAACCCCTGGCAACTTCCATACATCATTTGCCTGATAAAAAGGGCTTCATGATGGGAGAAAGGGAGGACTGAGTCTCTATATATGTAGATAACTCGTTTTTGTTTCTTAATTATCCTGGATACTCTCTGTGGGCATTATTGGCTCTATTTGACTAATTTTCCTTATTTTCTGGCTTACATGTCAACTAGTCCAAATCGCTGGTCTTAGCTTTAGATGATGCGGCCAAATGTATGGGAATCCCCACTCCTTTGCAATGAGTGGACAAAATTACTTACCTGGGACCTGATGTCAATAGTTTTAGGTCTGACAATATAACACCCCTGTTACAGAGACTCAAAATTGATCTTGATAGAAGGAACATTTTCCTCTTACAGTGACGGGTCGTATTAAACTTTTTAAGATTAAATCTCTCCACAGATTTCTTTATCTCTATCCTAACTCCCCTGTGTGGTTGCCTCTCTCATTGTACTCCTCTTTGGATAGGGATATTAGCTCCTTTATTTGAGCACGTGGACCTCCTCGACTTGCACTTAGTACTCTGCAGCTACCAGTTGGCAAGGGAGGTTTGGCTCTCCCGAATCTTTGCCTTTACTTCCTGGCTAGTTGGTATATGTTTAGTGGTGGTTACCCATAGGCATACAAATCCCAGTATGGATCTTGAGGCCTTGTTACTGGGAGCCCTAGTGAATTCCCTATACAGATTAGCCCCCCAATGGGTCACTTTTGATAGACTCCTATGTAAACTACTTTAAAGGTATTTAAGAGGTCCTTACTGCTGTTCTGTACTGAAGAAGTAACTTGGTCACCTGCGACACCACTATGGTATAATCCACTTATGCCACATGTACGTAGGTTTCCTGACCCTGGTGAATGGGCAACTGTCGGGTGTTCTGACTTTGAGGAATGTAGTTGTGGAGGACAAATAGCCACCTTCACACAAACTATATCTGAACATTAGGTTCCCCCCACATGAGATTACGATACTTTCAACTTAGACATGCACTTTGGTCGCAATTTGCTGGATATAATGTGAGATTATGTACATCCCCTTTGGAGGATTGTGTAACAAAGGACACACACACTGATTAAACTGTCAGTATTTTATAAACAACTGTTAAGTGTTTCATCTATTAAGCTTGCTACAGCTTTAGACCGGTGGTCCCAGACTCTCCTTTCCATATCCACTGAGAATCATGAGGAGATATTGGACTCCTTGACTGGCCCTTTAATATAAGCCAGGGACCGACTTATTCAGGTAAAAAATTTTTCTCAAATTTACTACACCCCTGCTAAATTGTATAGAATAGGAAGACTATACTCCCCTACATGTCCTCTCTTTTTTAAAATAGATGGCTCCTTTTTGAATCTTTTTTGGGTCTGTCCGGTCATCCTTGGTTTTTGGGCAGAAGTTATGGAATATATGAAATTTAAAGTGGGCCTCTCGAGAGTAATGAATGCTAAGGTATGCTTACTTCTGCTAGTTGAGGAGCCTATACACCCTGTGGGGTCCAGGTCACTTATGATACTACTCCTGTTCCATGCTAAAAAATTTACTACGCTAGAGCCATTGATCTCCATAGTTAATACTAATCTCCCTCTTTTTAAAGGGAGTCTGTCACCAGAAATTTGCCAGCAGCACAGTAATAAAGCGTGGCCTCACCTGGATATAACGCTTTTTAAATTTTTTAGCTGAGTGGCTCCATTTCAGTGATAGTTGCTTTATTCCTTATATGCAAATGAGCTATTTGGAGCAATAAGAGCATCACCATTGCTCCAAACAGTTCTACCTTCTATCCCCAGTCCGACCCTCCCTCCCTTCCTTCTTTGAACCAGGCAGTTTTAAAAGCCGTGATCACGCTTGGCTCCGATTTCTCCTGAGTGTGCCCGCGCCTCTGCTTCCGACTTGGCGCATGCGCAGTAGATCCCTGAAGTTTCACCGGTCTAATTGGCTGTACTGTGTATGCGCTGATTACATCCACTGTAATCCGGTGTAATACTGCATGCACAGTACAGCCGATTAGACTGGTGAAACTTCAGGGACGTATTGTGCATGTGCCAGTTCAGAAGCAGAGGCGCGGGCATGCTCAGAAGAATACGGTGTCAGGCGAGATCACGGCTTTTACACTGCCTGGCCTTGTCGATCAAAGAAGGAAGGGAGGGAGGGTCAGACTGGGCATAGAAGGTTGAGCTGTTTGGAGCAATGGTGATGCCCTCATTGCTCCAAATAGCTCATTTGCATATAAGGACTAAAGTGATTATCGCTGAAACTGAGCCACTCAGCTGAAAAAATAAAAAAGGATTAGATTCAGGTGAGGCTACGCTATATTACGGTGCTGCTGGTTTGATTTCTGGTGACAGACTCCCTTTAGGTTTACTTATGAAGCCAGAAGGTGCTCGGACAATTTTACCAAAATATGGCAGCCTTAGGTAGCATACTAGCCATTCATTTCTGATGGTCTTGTCATTATTTTCTTTGCTAACAACTAACTTTGTGTCTCCTAGTCCTCTCAGTCCTCCCCTGGAACTTAAAAGGTATCGCCTGGACAAGATCGCTTAAAAAATATTTTTATTAATTCTTTAAAATAGGCTACTTAAGCCAATAATTTCTATAGATACCAGGCTAACCAGGTAGGTAAGACTAGATAAGGGTACCAATATATTCGTTTAAATTGTAATCAAACTACTCCAAATATCTATTAAAAACATCAATTCTGTCCCTATCTGGACTAAATAGCAAAGTGTGCATTCACACCAAGTAAAGATCTGATACCTAGCAGCAAAGTGTTTGTGAATACTCAGTAATAAAAACGCAGCACCTGCGACACAGTGTGCAGTCACACTGAAATGAGACACAGCACCTAAATTCCCTGTGCATTAACACCCATCACAAACAGTGCAGCACCTCAAGCAGTATTGTGCATTCACACTAGCAAGGGACTGTAGATTTAAACAAACGTGTGCATTCACACTAGATGAATATAATATACCAAGTGTGCATTCACACCAACTATATATGGTATATTAAGTGTGCATTCACACTAGTCAGCAACTAGTCACACTAGTCAGGAACTTATTTTTCAACTGCATTATTTTTCTAAACTCCTTTTTTTTTTTGCATTTCTTATATGTAATGAAAAGCTGTGTTTCAGTTTTATTTGTTTGTTTGTTGAGCTACCTATGTCATTTTGATTCTGTATATCATTATGATCGGTTTGTTAAAATTAACCTTGTGCATTTGGGTACTAAATAATAAAAAAAAATACTGATGAACAGCCACTCTCACACCTACCATTCATGAGGGGTTTGCTGCTTAGTATTATCATTGCACAAAGATAAAACTTCTATAAGGGTACCAGTCCACAGTTACGTGTAGTGCACCATGCTGGCGTACAGTCTATTAGTTATGCCCATACGATTAGATCTGACAAGCTACTTTCATTACTTCTTTGTTATTTTTGCTTGTTTAGAAATTTTTGGTCTGTGCAGCAAGCAAAAAATAAATGTTTTTAGTCCCTTAAAATATCCGACAAGCTGCTTTTATTCTGATTACGTGTGTCTGTTTAGTACTTTAAATCCACAGTGGTGTTCAGCTTCCAACAGCTTTAGAGGTGATTGTATCACGGCATGTACTGTATACCTAATGCAAGCATCAGGGCATATTTATATGTTGGAGTTAGATGGACACTAACTTTTCAAACAACTTATGCTGATCTAAAAGTATACCTTACATAAAACAACTTTGCAATTTACTTACTGTTAAAATTTACCTATTTCATCCATACAAATTATGTGTAAACTTCCTGCCACTAGGTGTCTCCCTTCCTGCAATCTGCTGTCCACCTCCTGTTGTCAAGCATTGGTCGTCCCTGGTTACAAACAGGCTGCAGAAGGTGGGGGCGTGTCTCTTCACTGCCTGGCTATAACTTTCTGTGGAGAAGAAAGGGGGGTGCAGGAGGAGGGAGCAGAGAGAGTGTGACTCAGCAACACACGCTGCATGTAAGTCTATGGAGATGGAGGGGTGAGGAAGCAAGAGCAAAGAGAAACACACAGTCGTTATGGGAGGATTTCTATGTCACACCAGTGCTGGATTTTCAGCTACACTGGTCTGTACTGCCGTATAATGTTCTCCATGCTACTGCTGCATCTATATATGTGGTAGATAGAGATAGGTGAGCAGGATTTTCTCTTCTATGTGTGCAATGTACAGAAGACATGATAGCCGTAAGGGTATGTGCACACGAGAACTGGCTTTTACGTCTGAAAAGACAGACTGTTTTCAGGAGGAAACAGCTGCGTCGTTTCAGACGTAAAAGCTCCTCCTCGCATTTTGCGAGGCGTCTTTGACGCCCGTAATCTTGAGCTGTTCTTCATTGACTTCAATGAAAAACAGCTCAAATTGAGTTTCAAAGAAGTGTCCTGCACTTCTTTGACGAAGCAGCTGTCAAACGACGACGCGTAAATTACTGGTCGTCATCAAAGTACGTCAGCAAACCCATTCAAATGAATGGGCAGATGTTTACCGACGTATTGGAGCCGTATTTTCAGGCGTAAATCGAGGTATAATACGCCTCGTTTACTCCTGAAAATAGGTTGTGTGAACACAGCCTTAGGCTGTTTTATTTTTTTTGCAAGGAATAAACTGTTTAAGAAAAAAACATTTTTTTTTGCCATATTGTGAGAACCATAACTTAGTTTTTTTCCAGTCATGTTGTCATTTTTTTATTTTTGCCCCCCCCCCCTGCCGAATTCCAAAGTCATAACCTTTTTACTTTTCTGTTGAAAAAGCCGTATAAAGGCTTGTTTTTTGTGGAATGTGTTGTCGTTTTTAATGGCACTATTTAATGTAACATATAATGTACTGGCAAACTGAAAAACAAATTCTTTGTGAGGTGGAATTGGGAAAATCAGCGATTTCACCATTGTTTTGGGGGTTTTGTTTTTACCGAGTTCACAGTGCAATAAAAGTAACATGTTAACTTTAATCAATACGATTACAGCTATACCAAATTTGTATAGGTTTTTTTATGTTTTATTTTTTTTTGCAAGGAATAAACTGTTTAAGAAAAAAACATTTTTTTTTGCCATATTGTGAGAACCATAACTTAGTTTTTTTCCTGGCGATGGAGCTATGTGAGTGTTTGTATTTTGTGGGGCTAGCAGTAGTTTTTATGAGTACCATTTTGGGTTGCATGCGACTTTTGATCACTAATTTTATTCCATGTTCTGGGAGCTAAAGTGAGTGGAAACCAGCAATTTTGGTGCTTTCCTCTTTCGCTTCTTTACAGTGTTCATTGTGCGGGTTGAATATCATTATATTTTAATAGTTCAGACTTTTATGGATGCGGGGATATAAATTCTGATAATTTTTTTTACATTACTTTTAATTTAACCAATTTTTTTTAACTGATATCGACTGATGCATTGAGGTGTTGATTGCAACACCAGTGAGGTATTGATTACAACACATCTTACTATGGAGCAGGCTTATCACGTAAGCCCACTCCATACTCCCCTTGGCGGCTGTGACGTACAGTTAGGTCACATGTCGCCAAGGGGTTAAATTGAGCTATAACTAAACTGATGTTATAACAAAGAATTTGAGATGTTTTTGTAAAAAAATCAATTTACTTACGCTTCTGTTGCTCTTGGATCGCTTCTTTTCCCTCATTGTAACTTTACGGTTATGGGGCAGGCATGTGACCACTGGCGGGTCCTTTACAATAATGCAATGCAATGCATAGTTCTGCTTCTCCTCGGGACGTCCCTCCCTGCCAACATCATCAATGGTAAAATAATTTTTCATAAAAATATACTTCAAGAAAAAATTTGTTAACAGATCCTATTGAGCTATATGGGACAAAGTGTAGATGTGCCCTAACGCACCATGTAGGATCTTTTACAATGATCACAAGGTCCATTTTGACTTTTTTTCCCAAAGGGATACTTTGAATTCGGGACAAGAGAAGCTGTAATGTCTATATTTTATAGTAACTCATGGGCTTTCAAGTGTCGCCGTGGCCCCCCAAAGGGTATGTTCACGCACAGCACGTTTGTTGCAGAAATTTCTGGGACTGCTCCAGATGTATGGAATGGATTTTTCAGTCGCTTCCATTTCTGCAACAAATCTGTCGCATGTGATCTTGCCGAGACAGTTATCAATTTTTGCAATATGCCTGTCCTTGTTCTTTTTTTGCCAAAATTGGTAACACGGTACTACATGCAACATGGTAATTTAGAGTGGACATATTGGATGCTTCTGACACAATTTAGTATCATCTTGAGTTTATATCCTCAACTAATTATTACTTTGGGTAATGGAAGTAACACTATTCATTTCCATACGAAAATAATATCAAAGACACTTGAGATATTTAATGCACTGTGTATTGATATAGATTTGCCTTTAGTGTTTACATTTTCAGCACATTTTAATTACAACAAAATTATCATAGGTTTTATATAAAAAAAATATTTGAAGATTTACCTTAAAGGTGCACTATCATTTAAATGTATTTTCCCAATTTCAACTCTACATGGGTAGATTGCTTATTTCATAATTTATCAAATTAGCTAAGTTCTGTCTCCTTACTCACTTTATTCCGCCCTGTTTCTTATGTTGCAATGTGGCTTTTCACTGGTAAACAGATATTCTGCTATCCACTGGCAAGAGAAATCTGTCTACCTAAGTGCTTTGCAGTGAATACGCATTTCATCCGGTCCTTCGCAGCGTGCGTGCTCCTGCGGGTCTTCTGAAGTACTCTCTGCTCTTACAGACAGTACTTCGGCAATTTCCAGCAGTCCTCAACTCTGCGCTGACGTCATCTGCTGTGGCAGAGGCTCAGTGCTGGAACAGGTTCTGTGCGCGCTCCCGATCCGGATGCTTAGGATTATGGGCAGTGAGGGCAACTGCATCAGTGCTGCACGTACTGGCAACTGCAGAACAAAGATCATGATTGTGAAAATAGGTAACAGTGCGTAGGGAGGCTGATAACCAGGTCAAGAAGGTAAAAAAAAAAAATGCATTCCTTTTAAGGGTATGTGCACACGATGAGAGGCTTTTACGGCTGAAATGACAGACTGTTTTCAGAAGAAAACAGCTGCCTCGTTTCAGCCGTAAAAGCTGTTCCTCGTATTATGTGAGGCGTCTTTGACGCCTGTAATCTTGAGCTGCTCTTCATTGAGTTCAATGAAGAACGGCTCAAATTACGTTGCAAAGACGTGCCCTGCACTTCTTTGCCGAGGCAGTCAATTTACGCGTCGTCGTTTGACAGTTGTCAAACGACGACGCGTAAATTACAGGTCGTCTGCACAGTACGTCGGCAAACCCATTCAAATTAATGGGCAGATGTTTGCCGATGTATTGTAGCCCTATTTTCAGGCGTAAATCGAGGCATAATACGCCTCGTTTACGCCTGAAAATAGGTCGTGTGAACCCAGCCTAACACTTTTAAAATGTACTTAGCAAAATGATAGGTACACATTAATGGAAAAATCAAAATAACATTACTGAAACAATGAATAAAATCAATTAATCTATTTGTGTCAGGGATTACTTCAAATATTTCTGTAAAAATAAAGAAATGCATTCAAAAGACAGAAAGATTATGAATATATAAAATATGAAGAATATGCAATTTATCATCATTAAGGCAAATCTGAATAATGTTTTAAATGACCTTTTTACTTAAATATGAATAAGTTGTGCTCATTTGTACTGTTATGTAAATACTCATAACATTATATTTTCGTGTTTTCTTTTAACTTTAAGGACATTAATTTATTGCTATTTGTCATATGTCATGTTTTAAAATGATCCAAGGAAGCATTTGCTGAAGCTCGGTACAAAATATCTTAGCAGCTCTTGTACAATTATGCAATTAAAGCTTTCTGCCAAGTAGAGCTCTACATCCTGCGGACAAGCACATTAAAATTCCTCCTTACTACTCACTGATCATCATAGTTTCATTAAAGGGTTTTTCCCATTAGGGACATTTATGACATATCCACAGGAAATGCAGCTTTATATCAAATTCATATATAAATGATTGCTAGATTTATGTTAAATATATTTTTCCTAGAAATCCACTACTTCCCAAGAATACTATATGGGAAAGATGTATTACAATTGGAGTGGAGTAGTTGCCTATAGCAACCAATTAGATAACACTACTCCTTTTTCAGAGTCCTTTTGGAAATTGAAAGCATCAACCTTATTGGTTATTACTACACTTTTCCTTTGCAATCGATGAGGTCAAACAAAACTCCTCAATTCATTATAACGTTCTGTTTTTTTTTATTTATAAGGTTTTTTATGTGTGTACCCAATTATAAAGCATAGCTTTGGTTCTTCTTCCTATAAATCAGAAACTCAGGTTATGGATTAAGCATTACCTTGATAACTATGACAAGAAAATGGCCGCTGTTAATGTGGAGTTTTTTCAACTCCCTATTCTGTATTTTTTAACCATAAATTCAGGTCCAGGTTATTTTGGGCCTTCAGGTTTAGACAGAGTGTAGCAATTTTTTAATTATACAATAATGGCTATAAAATTTTCTATTTGCTGGAATATCAATGTGATTTTTGTGGCATTTTATTGTGACTAGTAAGGCTTCTTGTCTTATGATCTTTTTCTACACCTAGTTCTTTTTTTTAATATTATTATTGTCCCTTAAGTTTGTAAAAATGGTCAAAAAGTATACAT
The DNA here is from genome assembly GCF_050947455.1 of Rhinoderma darwinii. Classification (NCBI taxonomy): domain Eukaryota; kingdom Metazoa; phylum Chordata; class Amphibia; order Anura; family Rhinodermatidae; genus Rhinoderma; species Rhinoderma darwinii. The sequence continues at coordinate 113,420,192 of NC_134687.1, forward strand.
ATTTGTCAAGTTTTCTTTTAATCACATGAGGCAACACTAAGGTCTCTTGCACACAATCGTTGTGCCACTCGGGCCGTTTTTTGACGCCATCTGAGTGGCACCCGATAGTCTTCACGGACCCATTCACTTTAGTGGGTGAATCGGGTCTGTGAAACGGATGGCACACATGGTCGTGTGCATGAGGCGTAAGATAGACAATATATTTGTAATTTCTATCATCTTCCAATGTTTACTTTATTTGTATTTTTTATTCTATTTACTTATTTTTCATCTTGCAAATTTTAATATTACAGTTTGTGCCTTCCCAAAGTCAGAAAATACTTTTTTTTTCCACTTTACGCTTTCCCACAGTAAGGGCCTCTTCACATCAGCGTCACCCTTCTGTTCATGGGTTCCACTAGACCTTTCCATCAGAGGAACCCATGAACGGAAAGTCAAATGGAAACCTTCGATTGCAAATGGTTTCCGTTTCTCTCCATTCCATAAGGTTTCCATTTTTTTGTCAGAAACAAATAGCGCAGTCGACTGCGCTATAATGGTAACTTTACGGAATCAAATTCTGATTTTGGGTTACAAAAAGCAGGCAAAATCTGCATTAAATCTTCACTGTGGGAAGCCAGCCTCAATGTTTCTCTCATCAAAGTATCCACCCTTAGCAGCGATCACAGCAGTGCAAACACGGGGCATTATGACGGTCAACTTGTCTAGAGCTTTAGCTTCGATTACAGCCCACTTCTCTTGTAGCAACTCCAAAAGATGATTTTGGCTCATAACTTGCACATCTCAAACACACCTGTCCGGATGATCCCAAAGAAGTTCAATTAGATTTCAATCAGGACCCTGTGGTGGGAAAACTATGTTCTTCAGCACCTGTTTTTGTTCTTATGACTGAATATACTTTTTGCAAAGACATGTTTTGGGTCATTATCTCACTAGTGTGATACCACAACCAATAAGACAGGTGCCAAAAAAGATTCCATGTCGCTCCAGCATGTTGTGGAAGTACTTAGAGTCAATGATTTCTTAGATTTTTAGCAAGTAACCAAACGCACCACTTCTGAAATATCCCCACACCATAATGGAACCTCTTCAATGCTTGACTGTGGGCTGAATGCAAGCCGGAAGCATGTGCTCACCTGTCACACAACTAACTAACTTTTGCTTCAACCAAAACACCTTTCGACCTCAAACTTCGATTCATCTGTGAAAAGAACCTTCTTCCACTGACTAGTGGTTCCGCCCCTGTGCTATTTTTCCTCCAATAGCCTCTTCTTTTTATTAATGAACATAAGCAAAGGTTGTCAGGCTGCAACACATCTTTTTAAGCCACTGGCTACAAGTCGACGTTTGACACTCTTTTCTTCCTCGTTTCCATCAGAGCAGCACAGATCTGATGAGCTGTTTTGAATCTGTCCCGTTTGGACTGTTTTGTGGTTACTCGAGGTTGTTCAGGTCGTGATCGATCATGTACACTCTTGTTTTCAGTGTATTTCTTGAGGGTACTCTGCACGCCACAAAGAGAAACCTTCTCCAGATGAGCAATTTCCCAGACTATGCCCTGCATTTCTCAAAGCGACTATGGCATATCGCTTTTTGATTGCTAGCTAAATCCTTCCTAAAACAGTGGCGAAATAGGCAGCACTCCAAAAAATAAGTATAAAAAAGGTTACTTTATGCAACATTTCAGTCCTTGTGTCCAGGACCTTTAGATTATTTATATATATATATATATATATATATATATATATATATATATATATATATATATATATAATATATAAATTATTGTGTCCCTATAAACCCTCTTTGTATATCAGTTGAGATAAAACAACCATTTTAGTTTATAGTAGCAAGGATTCTGATTGATATTAGATTCTTGGAAACAAGTGACTAATGATCTACCCAGAAAGAAGACGGTTTTCCTAGTGAAACGTGTGTCAGGACTTCTATGTAGCTCTGCTCTTTATTTCTTGCCCAATGCCGGGGAATAGCATTCATGTTCTCACTAGAATAGCACTGCGACCTGCCACCTAGCTTTACCTAATGTTGGGAGTTCAGGACAAGTACCAGCTTTGTTTGGCAGATGTAGGGGGATGCACTTGTCCACGCCAGCCTAGTGACCAGCAGAGCAATGTGCATTGTATGTTTGAGCGCATATCCTCCACTGCAGGCATTATCTAAAGGGTACTGCTGTTTGCGGTTCAGAATCAGATTCAATCCACTGACCAAGATCCATCCAGCGGCATTGTTATTTATTATTGTGGAAACGCAGAGCTTCCTTTTTACAGAGCTCCGACTAATAAGTAAAAAGTGGTATCTTGTCGCAGTCTCTGACTACAGTAACACAAGTCACGGTAATTCATTCTTAACTGAGGGTCCCTTGAAAGTACTGTCAGTGGCACAGCTCTGATTCTGCAGTGCACCACACCTCAAATAATAGCAGTGCCAGCAGTCTGAGATAGTGTGATCCCAGGTTACGGTTACCAGTTCTGAACTGGGATTTACTCACGTCGCCACTATTATCCCAATAATGTATGTCAATGACGTGTATCTTCTATATACATGCTGCTAGATTTGTCTCCGAGTACAATCACAGACGTTCACAAATTATTTGCTTCTAATATAATCACAATAATTAAACCTCCACATTTTTGGCATATTAATCTAAAATGATTTAACAACCGCTAACATAACAGTTCATCAGTATTTGAGCAGTTTTATTTGTGTGTATGTCTGTTGTAGGAAATCCTTGTATTCCACATAAAGTCTTTGTGTACCCAGGACTAATAGACAAATTCATGTTACCATTCCCATTGTCAAGAGGATGTGTCCCTACACAGTGTGATACTGTCAGTAATGTTTGGAGGCTATTGGTATGTAGGGTACACAGCCCTTTGACAAGGGGAATCGTAACACCCATTTGTCAATGTTTGCACAGAAAGATGGTGTTCACTATGGACACGACAGACTAGCGGTGGGGAAGGGGGGCTCAAGTTTGAGGAACAACTGAGGGCCTATGGTCTACTTAATCTGCAGCTGCTCACACACCACTTCCTCGTCTCGCCCCTGCCCCATTAGTGTCCCTCAAGGCTCTGTCCTGGGATCCTTTCTCTACTCTATCTATGCCTATAGCCTGGGACAGCTCATAAAATCCCATGGCTTTCAGTACCACTTCTATGCTGATGACACAGAAATTAACACCTTTTAGCCAGAGTACCAGAGAGTCTAAAAGCTATAACCTCTTTCTTCTCCCGGTTCCTTAAACTCAACATGGAGAAAACTAAATGAATCATCTTTCCCCATCTTACTCAACCCAAGATCTATCAATCACTGTTAAAGCCTCGGGATAGCCTTTGATTCCGCCCCGTCCTTCAAACTGCACATCCAAGCCCTTACCACTTCTTGCCAGGAGGGGAAGGGGGCCTGCAGGGGGCCTGCCCTGGATCATCTCAGGCTGCCACATCAGGCCCCTGCAAAGGTCCTGACGACGGGCATCATGTGGGACGTTGTATGCGAAACAGCATACAATAGGGATGTGTGCTACATCACATATGACGTCCTGGCACAGCACAGCATGATGTAGCAGCCTTAAAGGGATCCAGGATAGGCCCCCTGCGGACAAAAGAAGAGGACCAGTGAGTAAATGAGTTTTCTTTTTTCTTTTTATAACTGCAGGGATCCGATCTTGGGGGCGTATCAGGCAAGTCACAGGGACCCAGCTCTATTTTGCTACGCCTCTGCTGCCTTGACACCAATATTAAACAGTGTCCTTGATATTTTCAATGAAAAAAGGTTGCATAATGGAGAGAATAATTTAGTTAAAGTTTTCATTTTGGAGATCTTTATTAAGTGTTTCAGCGATTTTCATATTATGGCTGGGTCCTTTATTACTATCATATCGTTAAGTATAAACCTTGTTTTGGCATACCATATAATGGCTATGCATTGTAATAGAGCAATATAAATGCATGCACTTTTCACCCATTGTTTTACATATTTACATTTCATTTGTTTCTATTGTTTTTTTTCCCTTCCATGCATGCTGCAGTGTCGAATATATTGTGGCGCAAAGAAGGTATTCATAAAGTACTGTCTTTTTTTTTCCGACCATTTACAAATTACAATAATGTGTGTTTTCACATTGTTGCCATGATCTTATGGAGAGAAAATCTATTATGGTACATGTTTGTAATATAATTGTATTCCACATAATCATGCAATGCCTACTGCCGGAGCTTCATCTACAATTTCCAATCTGCTAGCATACTGATTATCACAACATCGAACATAATAAAGAAAAATAAAGATTCTGATTAATCATGCAGGGTGGGATAAATGAAAAATCAGCATTATTCCTGACAAGCTGGGTTTCCTCCTCTCTCATGATAGTACAGTGCTAATCCAGCTTTGAGTTAAAAAGTCTTACAATATGAGCGGAACGAGCTGCAAGGTTTATGCAATTTATCAGATGCACCTTTTAAAATAGGGTTGTCAAGCAGTGTCCCCCTAGCAACCTGTATGTTTTTGCTTAGGCCCCCTTTATTCACTATGTTTAGCATGTACGCTCGGAAAGCTCCAGGTGTACACGCTAATGGTGTACATAGGGCTTCTTGAGCGTACAAAAGAGTGTAGACTATGTTACACCATACAACGAAATCTTGTAAAAAAAAAAAATACTTTTTTTTATCATAGGTTTCTATGCCACTCTGTAGTATATGTCACAGACATCTGTTTAACTTATACGTCATGGGGTATAATAGCTTTTCATGATGAATATGTTAAACGAATACCATCCATTATAGTCTATGAGTAAAGGATACGTTAAACGGATGCCCGATGTTTAACGTATACATCGAGAGCTTTTCCCAGTGTATACGTCCAATGTAGTGCAATAAATGTGATGTGCAGGTGACCTAAGTTGTCAGCTCAACTCCCTGATTAACACTGAACGGACGGCAGAAAATGAGCAAGTGTTCTTCAAAGCAAAAGTCTTCTATATCTTTTACTGCCATATTAGTCATATTTTTTACATAAAAAAGTTGGGTGAAAAGTTTTTAATGCTGGGTTTACCTGCGGTGGTAATGCTATAGAAGTCAGCAGGTCTAATATTTATATATCAGGTTTTATTTGTGTATTTCAAGAATAAAACCTACAATTACAGTTTTAACGGAAATCTGTCACCAGCATTTCACCTATTGAACTCTACTCACCCCTCGCTGGATGCTGCTGTCAAAAGTTCATTGCCGTTATCCCCTCTCCTAAACTCCTCCCCTGACCAAAACTAATGGTCTGCAAACATTTTGCGCCTTTTATGGTAATAATCCGGTAGTCTCGTTGGTTCCGCTTCTTATGCCCCACCACCATCGAAAACTGGCCCGCCCTGAATGCCGAAATCTTGTCATGTATGGTCCGACACACTTTTCTGCTTCGTCTGGGCCTCTAGTCTAGTTAGTGCGCATCCGGCACTATGGTGTCCCGTTGTGCGCACGCACCAGAACAACACATTGATGCTCAAGAGCGGGATTTCGTGTGTGCTGGGGGAGGCGATGAGCTGTCAATGAAAAGTAAGGAGGCAGGGTAAACTCAGAAAGCCTTGAGGAATGAAGATATGACTCTTTTATGTTCATTAGCATACAGTGTGGGAACACTAAAAAACAGAATACTAAAGATACAGGGCCCACTTAGAAAATAATTATAGGTTACGAAAAAATGATTTTTCACCCACTACCACCAGGTATTGCTGGTATAATAGGTGAAATTCTGGTTATAGGTTCCCTTTAATACTTATTTTTGGGGTCCATGCCATAAACATGGGGTAAATACAAGAGAAAAAAAATATTGAAATTAAACTTGTCCCATGGTAAAAGCATGTTGGTAGATTAGAATGGTTGGGGAAGGAGGGTTTGGATTTCTTTTGATATATATTTTCCATTTTCATATAGACTGTAGTGGAGCTGTGGAGGGAATATAATGCAGTTATGTGAAGTGAATGTGTAACAAATGTAAATATAGATCTTAAAGTGGTTTCCTATGAATTTTGTTATGTTCATTTTATTGAAAGCTTTAATTCAGTTGCCAAGAGCAAATATAATTATAATGACTTCATATGTACATTATTACCGATTCAGTACTTCACGGTTAATAAGATGATATCAGCTAATAGCAGATTTTAGAAATCAATTAAAAATATTGTTTGTGGCTATCATATAATCATATTAAAACTCTGCAGAATGAAAATGCAGTAAACACATGATTGTTTTTTCTAAAGTTTATTGTGAAGATATACAAATTATCACATTAAGAGAAAACAAAAAGGTTCTGCTAAAAAGAGTACAGGGCTTGGACTAGACAAGCTATAACATTATTATTTATATGTGATACTTACGTCCCTAACTTACTAAAAACATTTTTACTTAAATGTACGGTGGTTTTCTAAAAGCATTCAGGCACAATCAGGTTAAATGCTGATTAATCAATTAGTGTAAAATGTCAGAAAATTGCCCATAAAATCTGGCTGATCATTTGTAACATTAAGAAAGGTCTTGCAATTTAAACATTAAAACTAGATTTAGAGCAAAATTCTCATGTTTTAGTAAATTTAAAGTCATTATCAGAACATACTGAAAATTGTCTAGCATAACTCATTAAAAATAGAGTAATAATGGGCCGCAGAAAAATTAAAAGTAGCCCATTATATGATATATACCGTACAACAACATCCATGTTACCTGTCTTTTAGCCCCAACATTCTTTCAGCTGTTTTTGTCAGCTACAGATATCCCATAAGTGGCTTAGATGCCCGCATACAGTGGCTCAGGATCAGATGCCAGTCAGAGTGCAAGCCAAGGATGCCCTCTAGAGTGACCGTCACAGACTCTCTCAGCATGCCTAACATTGTTGACAACATAATTAAAATATCCAGGGACACTTATAAAACATAAGAGGATAAAAAAGTAAAAACGGTGGAATCTTTTTTGGGCACTGACAGGAACTCCAAAAGAAATAGTATTCCACGGAAAGCTTTCAAACTCATAAAAAGTATATTTATTTCAACAATTTAATTCTATGCCAGTGCCTTCACCATGCATCAGAGACAGCAAATGTAGCCCTGCCCTAGCCACACCCTCACCATGAACGGGTTTATGTCAGATAAATAGTTTATGCAGTGGTCAGACAATGTATACAGGGGTTAGGAAAATAGTAAAAATAACAATCAGATAAATAGCAGATACAGCAGTCAGACAGTGTCCACAAGGGCCAGATAACATCATGTAGTACCAACATACATAATGCATACAGTGCGTGCCCAGATCAATAGTGCTGTACACTGTCGGTAAATAGTACTATATACACCATTACATCACTGACCTTTGAAGTTAGTGGCGGAAGTGGGTGTCCAGAGTCCAGGGGCGAGGCTCTATGTTGATCTCTTAGAAGGAAAAGAGAAGAGACAACCCCAGTAGTATTCATAGCAGCAGGGTCCCTGGGAATACACATTTAGCAGGGGGCCCAGTATAACGACACTGGTGGTCCTTTAGATAAAATAGATCTGATTAGTATATTTATTTAAAGACTTGACAAAACCTACTCTCTTCTGTTCTCTTAACATATATGTGTGTATTTCATATATACAGTATTATTCCTATTTATATAGTTCAGACATACTGCATACTGTGGCAAGGTACATAGACATCTCATCAGACATAGACTATCACCTTTTTCAACACCTATTCACCTACCAGAAACTGCTATTACTTCTTTTTTTTAACCTTTGATTTTCTTTATTTTACTCTCATGCATTCAGTTCAGTATGAGAACAAAGTGCAAAAACATACAAGTAATCAACTGACAAAAACATGTCTAGTTTTCATGGGAAAATTGTTTGATTTTTAAGAGAGCACTTTAGCGGGTGAATCGGGTCCGTGAAAAATGGACGTCCGTGTGCATGAGGCGTTAGGTCGGAGTGCACCCCGATTTCCAATTTGATGCCAATTCTGGTCAAGCTGCAGTGAGGATCCTATTTATAACCCATCTCTATATGTATGTGCAGAATAGTTTCACATAAAAAATTAAATAGCGCAAGTTCCAGTAGGAGAGAAATATATTTGTGGCATATCCTGGAAACCAGCCCAAATATATTCCACCAAAAGTTCGCTGTTTTTGGGCACTCCCAACAGATATGGATCAGACTACACTTAGCATTACATTTACCCAGCATACAACACCCAGCATACCTAGATGGTTAATACAATAGTTAATTTCACCTGCCCGTTGTAGCGCTCGATGCCATCATTGTAGGGTAGCTTTCAAACTTATAAAAAGTATATTTATTTCAACACGGCTGCTTCTTAAGGCCTCTTTCCAAGCTAGTCATGTAAATAATTTAGCCTCTTTACTCCCATTTTAGAGAAAATAGTTTAAAACCCAATAAGTGATATATTAGAAGCCCCTTAAGGGAGACAACTAAGACTTGTTCAAGTTCTAATTGGGCCCACCTAATCTGTGTCAATTCCCAGCAAAACTGCTTTTTGATAGAAATTACTATTATTTCTAATATAAATAATGATGATATCTGAGTGATAAATGGAGGTTAGAAAGGAGCATTTAAAGGGACAATTTTTTGTTATTATACGTCCACTCAGCCGGTTGCAACCTATGCTCATCTCTGCTTTTCTGATACCAAGTTTATGCATATTTTTATTTTGTTACAAAAATTGTACTGCATATCAAACCCCAAAACCAAGACAGTTAGGGCAAGATCAGACATGGCGGATTTACAGCGGAATTCTGCTGCGGATAGACTGCAATAGAAATCCGCAGCAGACTTTTCTTTCTTTGGTTTCTTAGCTTTTTAGTTTACTAGGTGCAGAAACTGCAGATAACAGCGGTGCAGAAAATGGCCTGCAGTGTGGAATTTACATTCTGCAGCATGCTTAGTCTGTTGCGGAGAAGCAGCAGATTTTCACTACAGATTTAAAGGGGTTTTCCAGTCCCTAAAAATTGATGCCCTATCCTCTGTGTCGATGATTCACAGTGAGCAAGTAGAAATGAAGGGGAAGCATGGCTCGTACGAGCGCTGCACCCCCTTCAAAACAGATGATTGTTGGGGGTCCCGGGAGTTTGACTCAGACCCATCAATTTTTAGGGACTGGAAAACAACTTTAAGCCTTTGCAATGCAAAGGCTGAAACCTGTGGCATATCCACTGTGAAATCTGCCACGTCTGCATGTACCCTCACATTTGCAGATTTTGCTGCAGATTCATTATGTAATTGCCACAAATTTGCAGGCCAAGTACACAGTGGAAAATTTACGCCATTTCTGAACATGCCCTAAAGCTCCATGAATCAGGCTAAAAGATGAATGTTAATTTATATTTTTGTTTAAGTCTAATTCAGTTTTCATACGGCGAATAAGAAACAGTTACATACTAAGTCCGGGTTTCCACAGGTCAAATACGTTGTATAAAATTATGCAGCGTATCCGACCTAGAAGCCGCAGCACATTCCGTTCGAAAAACCGCACCACATTGTGGTGTAGTCTTTCAGGCAGAATTTACACTGCGGAAAGCAACGCTAGAAAAAACCAAACATTTAAACTTACCCCGGTCCTAGTTATGAATGTTTTTGCTGCATTTTTTTCTGCAGCGTGTTTAAAATTTCATACACTTTGCTGCTAATGTAAATGCTGCAGAATTTTCTTACAAAATTCTGTTGCGGAAATTTCACAGCGTTTACACTGGAACCCGGCCTAAAGTTAGCTCTACCACGTGTAGCTTATTAGTATCTTGATTCTCAATCACAAATGTGAATTATTTTCTTTTAAAGTAATATGTAGGCTTCAGTTTTGTCATGTAAGTTTATTACATTTTATGCCTACTAAACGAAAGAACAATAAAAAAAATACACATTTCAGATTCTGTACAAAACTAAATTGTCACATATGTAGTCCCTATTATATAAGATCAACATAGATTACATTGACATTGTAGCATATTTCTTTTTAAGGTCTTGGAATTGGAAACTTGTTCTACGTGTTTAATGAAGACGGTATCAAAGTAATCCAACCCGTAGAATGTGAATATCAGAGACATATTAGGACCACAGAAAAAATGTTTGGAACCCAGGTAATTTCAATACAGCCAGTAAATGTGTGATAAAAATCTTGTATGAATGTAATTGTATGCAAATATAAATATAAAGTCATACGTTTGTTATGAATGATGATAATAGAAATGCAGTAATGACTGAGAATGTGGTGTAAAAATGTAAAATTTCACATTGGTCTTTTGAATACAAGTAGATTGGAGCATATCACAGCAATAATAAAACCTTTCCCCATGTTTATTTTTATTAGGGACACTATACATATAAAATATTATACTATACACCGCTATACCAACTTATAACTAAACAAAAAGAAAATAAATGCTAGATATTTCTTGCACATTTCCTATATATTTGTATTTATCCATCAGATTGAATTTGGCATCCATTATGATAATCTTTCCAAAATTAGTTCGTTAGGGCAGGCATAATGTACTGGTATACACAAATATGCCGACATATGAGGGTTAAATAATAATAATGGTTAAATGTTACTGTCCCCTAATGAGACTAACAAAAAGTGCTTGCAAAAAATATGAAGAGAATAAACATTTACATTTTAAAAAAAAATGTTTTTTAAATAAATGTCACAAAACAGTAAGATAACTTTTGAATAAATAAAATGAAACTTTAATGTGTGCTAAAATGGTGTCTAAAAAGCCTACAACGTCTCCCACAAAAATCAGGGCCTAATACAACGTTGTTATGTAAAAATAAAAAGTCATGAAATAAAGGAAACAATTTAAAAAATAAATAAATAAGATCCTTAATAAAAATGGTATGATTTTTTTTAGCAAAGTAAGCAGCCTAAGGGTATGTTCACACAGCCTATTTACGGACGTAATTCAGGCGTTTTATGCCTCGAATTACGCCTGAAAAAGACAGCTCCATTACGCCTACAAACATCTGCCCATTGCTTGCAATGGGTTTTACGATGTTCTGTTCCCACGAGGTGTCAAAAGACGCTGTCAAAAGACGGCGGGTAAAAAGACGCCCGCGTCAAAGAAGTGCATGTCACTTCTTGGGACGTAATTGGAGCCGTTTTTCATTGACTCCTTTGAAAAACAGCTCCAATTACGTCCATAATGGACGCCGCAAAAAACGTGTGCACTTGCAAAAACGTCTAAAATTCAGGAGCTGTTTTCGCCTGAAAACAGCTCCGTAATTTCAGACGTAATTTGTTAAGACGTGTGAACATACCCTCAGAGATCCGATCCTTTTGTCACCTTCTATTTTTTTTATTATGTATTTCTCAGTAATGATGTTGTACTAGCAGACTTTTACACCAAACCATCAGCAGTAGGATGTTATTACACACTCAAATTAATATTGATTGCAAATATTTGCTTTTATTTGGTCCTTTTCACAATATGTATCCTTTGCTGAACCATTGGTGGCACCAGTAACCTTTCAGCTGTATTATAATATTGACATCTACAGTTAAATCCAATTGGTTTGTCTTGTATATTAAAACTCATAGTTCGTTATGGTTCTTTAAAAAATATAAACTTTTACGAAACCATTGAGCTATTGGTAAAAAAAACTGTCATACTTTGCAGTTTATTGTATAAATTGTCTGAAATTAAATGACACAGATAGAGATAGAATAAGCTCAAATATATTTTAAAGGTTATGCTAACAGAATGACACAATGTTGGCAGTTAGAAAACAAAACAGAGGTCTACAGATTGGAAAAATGAGCAACATCCAAGATGTGTCAACTTTTTCATTCTCTGAGCAAATTAAAGTTTTATTGCCCATTTTCTCAGTGTTGTACTATATCATTTTTATTCATTTGGGAGTGCTTACAAAGCACATGATTCCTACTGGACTTCATTGACTTACTGTCAAATTACCTGTGTAGAATTACAACCAAAATTTAAAGAAAACATGAGTTTTGTTGCTCCTATGTGAACTATTTTCAACAGTAATTTAAAAATGATACTTTTAAAGCGCAGTCTAGTAATATATAGCAGCTGCATGTGAGTGAAGACATTTCATACATATATATATATATACAGTGGCGTAACTATCGCCGTAGCAGCAGTAGCGGCTGCTACGGGGCCCGCGGCATGAGGGGGCCCGTGTCGCCCGCCGGCACGGGCCCCCACAATGGCCGCAGGCTCCGCCAGCAGCCGCTATGGCTGCTACAGCGGGACGCCACTGAACAGTACGGCAGAACAGGGAGGTATCTCCCCGCTCTACCATTAAACAAAATACATGTATCCCCTATCCACATGTGTGATCGCCTGCAGCGATAGGGAGAACGGGGGACTGAAAGTCCCCTGAAGTTCTCCATCACAAACCTCGGACTTCCGGGGTCTGTGTCGGCAGCTCCGGAGAAATGAATGGAGCGCCGGTCCCGCTTGCGCATGCGTGACCAGCGCTCCTTTCATTTTTAGTGAGCTGCCGACACAGACGCCGGAAGTCAGAGGTAAGTCATGGAGAACTTGGGGGACTTTCGGTCCCCCATTCTCCCTATCGCTGCAAGCGATCACACATGTATCCCCTATCCTGTGGATAGGGGATACATGTATTTTATTAGGACACACTGTTGGTCGCATTTTTTTGGGAGGGGGGAAGCTGTATGGCGTTCCCTATGGGGGGACGACGCTGTATGGCGTTCCCTAAGGGGACGACGACGCTCTATGGCGTTCCCTACGGGGGGACGACGCTGTATGGCGTTCCCTACGGGGACGACGATGCTGTACGACGTTCCCTACAGGGGGGACGCTGTATGGCGTTCCCTACAGGGGGGGCTGTATGGCGTTCCCTACAGGGGGGGCTGTATGGCGTTCGATACAGGGGGGGCTGTATGGCGTTCCCTACAGACCCCCCTGTAGATAACGCCAGACAGCCCCCTCTGTAGGGAACGCCATACAGCCCCCCGTAGATAACGCCATACAGTACCCCCTCTAGATAACGCCATACTGTCCCCTCTGTAGATAACGCCATACAGCCCCCCCTGTAGATAGCGCCATACAGCCCCCCTGTAGATAGCGCCATACAGCCCCCCCTGTAGATAGTGCCATACAGTCCCCCCTGTAGGGAACGCCATACAGTCCACCCCTGTAGGGAACGCCATACAGCCCCCCGTAGATAACGCCATACAGCCCCCTCTGTAGATAACGCCATACAGCCCTCTCTGTAGATAACGCCATACAGTCCCCCCGTAGATAACGCCATACAGCCCCCTCTGTAGATAACGCCATACAGCCCCCTATGTAGATAATGCCATACAGCCCCCTCTGTAGATAACGCCATACAGCCCCCTCTGTAGATAACGCCATACAGCCCCCTCTGTAGATAACGCCATACAGCCCCCTCTGTAGATAACGCCATACAGCCCCCTCTGTAGATAACGCCATACAGCCCCCACTGTAGATAGCGCCATACAGCCCCCTCTGTAGATAACGCCATACAGCTCCCTCTGTAGATAGCGCCATACAGCCCCCTCTGTAGATAACGCCATACAGCCCCCTCTGTAGATAGCGCCATACAGCCCCCTCTGTAGATAGCGCCATACAGCCCCCTCTGTAGATAGCGCCATACAGCCCCCTCTGTAGATAGCGCCATACAGCCCCCTCTGTAGATAGCGCCATACAGCCCCCTCTGTAGATAGCGCCATACAGCCCCCTCTGTAGATAGCGCCATACAGCCCCCTCTGTACATATCTGCAAAGGGGGCTGTATGGCGTTATCTACAGGGGGGCTGTATGGCGTTATCAAAAGGGGGGGGTTTGTAAAAAAGGCACTATCTACAAGGGGGGGGGCGAAATTACGGCTTGAAAGCGTTGACAAACATCTGCCCATTGAAAGCAATGGGCTGACGTCTGTCTGTTCACACGAGGCGTATATTTACGCGTCGCTGTCAAAAGACGGCGGGTAGATAGACGCCCGCGCCAAAGAAGTGTCATGTCACTTCTTCAGACGTAAATGGAGCCGTTTTCCATGGACTCCATGGAAAACCAGCTCCAGTTACGTCCGTAATGTACGCGGCGTTCAAGCGCCTGCACATGCCGTTACGGCTGAAATGACGGGGCTGTTTTCTCCTGGAAACAGCCCCGTAATTTCGGTCATTACGGACGCTGCCGTGTGAACATACCCTAAGAGTAAGATCATTACTGAATTACAATTGTAATACAGACTTGCAAGCTAAAATGGTTATCTAAAATAAATATACTAAGGGCTTATATACACGATCTTATTACAGATCTATGTTGTATGGATTAGTAATACGGCCCTATAGCCTCCTTTAGTGCAGAGACAAAGAGAAGTTCTGGAATCCGTTAAAAAAAAAAAAAATGATGCCATGTTTTATCTTATGTATTTTTGCAGATATATTTTTCCCTAGATGCATTACTTCTAGTTGAGAATGTGCCATATTGGTGCATCATAGGGTGACACACTAAATGTCTACTGGTCTTTAGTATGGAAATGTACGGAATCTCGCCAGTATCCATACATACATCTTTGCTGTGTACATGGAGCCTTATCCTAACATTACCCCTGCTATGGGCCTTTACTGTACATCTGTGTGTCTTCAATTTTATATGGAGCTACACATGGGTTTGTTCTTTCACATGACTTGCTCTACGTAAGAGGCATCATAGAGGCATCATGAGGTGACACATGTAACGTCTATAGCCAAGGTCCGTCGTTCGGTCGTTAACCTCGACGGCCATGGACATCTTTCCTCGCTGCAGCGTCATGCTCCTGTGAGACGCCGGCACTCACTTCCGGACTTCGAGTGTCTCCGGCACGTGCACGGCCTTAAAGGGCCAGTGCGATAATTTTTGCAGGAAGTCTGCAATCTAGCCAAGGATGCCCTGGGCTATAAAAAGGGCTCTGTCCTCTTGCTCTTTGCCAGAGCGTTGTTTGTTACCCATCGTTTGTCGTGCTTATGGTCTCCCAGTGTCCTCCAGTTTCCCAGTGTACCTTTCTCCTGTATCCCGTATCCTGTTTCCGTGCTAGCTAGTTCTAGTGCCGTGCTGTGCTATTGCCGTGCTGTGCTACAGTCTACGCTTGATCTGCTATGCCTCACCTAACGACTTCCCGCCGCCTGGTCCTGGACGTGCCTGCCTCGCTACTGCCTACGATTGCCTCAGGTACCCTCGCTGAACTAATTGAACTCTGTACTTACCTGTTTGGCCAGCAGCCATCCTGCTACGCGGTACGGCCCAGTGGGTCCACACCCCGCATCGTGACAGTACGCTCTGACCATGGACTCCGCTGGTCAATTGATGGGCTTGGCACCCTCCCAAGCCATGCAGGGGGATCTGCTGGATCTCCGAGCTAGGCAGGATCAGCTCCTCGTGGCAGTGAACTCTATGGCGCAGCAGCTAGGGACGCTAGTTGCTTCTCTTCCTGCCTCTATGCAAGTCCTTCAAACCGAACCTCCTGTTACTCCTCCTGGCAGTTCCTGTCCGGATTCTCGGTTCTCGCTGCCATTGTCCTCTCGGTTTGATGGAGACGCCAGTGCTTGTCGGGGGTTTCTGAACCAATGCCACATTCATTTTACCCTGCACTCTGGAGCATTTCTGCCGGATGGAGCCAAGATCGCATTCATCATATCCCTCCTGACTGGCAAGGCCCTGGCATGGGCTAATCCTATCTGGGAACGTCAGGGACCCGAGATTTCCCGGAGTTTGTGTGAATATTCAAAACTGTTTTTGAGGAGGCTAGGCGAGTCTCATCGGCAGCCACTGCTATCTTCAACTTTCGCCAAGAGGACACCTCCGTAGGCGATTATACGATCCAGTTCCGGGCTCTGGCAGGAGAGCTATCCTGGAACAATGAGGCCTTCATGGCATCCTATTGGCATGGCCTGTCGTCCGAGATCAAGGATGAACTGGCTGCTCGAGACCTGCCTTCTGCCTTGGACGACTTGATTCTGCTTGCCACTCGGATAGACATAAGGCTGAGGGAAAAATCTCAAGAGGTTCGTGAGGAGCGTCGGCGCCCTAGACTGGTGCCCAACATTCATCAACCCGTCTTGCCTGCTTCAATTGCTTTGCCCAAGGTCCCGATGCAAGTAGACCGACTAAAATTATCGGTCCAGGAGAAACAGTGCAGGCGCTACTCTGGACTTTGCTTATTTTGCGGCCTCGTTGGCCATGTCGTGCGTCTGTGTCCTCACAGCCAAAAAAAAACAGCGCCTAGGTTTGGTTGGAGAGACAACCCTGGGCGTCAACACATTGAATCAAGAACTCTCTTCCAAACTATTCATTCCCGTAACCATCATTGCTGGCGAGAGGTCCCATCAGGTCTCCGCATATCTGGACTCCGGCTCTGCAGCCAACTTCATCTGCCAGGACCTTGTGGATCTCCTACAGTTGCCTGCTATCCAACTTGAAAGGCCGCTGATCGTTGCCTCGGTGGATGGACTGCCATTACCGGACCATGTTGTGTCCGTGACCAAGCCATTGAGACTCCAAGTGGGAGCCCTTCATGCTGAACTCATCTCCCTGTTTGTCCTGTCCAAGGCCGTTAACCCCGTGCTGCTGGGTTTGCCTTGGCTTCGTATGCACGTCCCCGTCCTGGATTGGAACTCTGAAAAGGTCCTCCAGTGGGGCTCGAAGTGTCTTGACTGCGGTCTGGGCCATATCCAGTCACCACAGCCTGCCCCTCTTCAGTCTTTGACAGGGTTGCCTTCTTGTTTCTCCATGTTCTGTGATGTCTTCAATAAAAAGGAGGCTGAGACCTAGCCGCCACACCGGGCATATGACTGTCCGATCGACCTGGTTCCTTAATCGTCTCCTCCTCGTGGTAGAGTGTACCCTCTCTCCCTGCCAGAGACCCAGTCCATGTCGGCCTACATTAAGGAGAACCTGGAGAGGGGTTTCATTCGTAAATCCTCATCCCCGGCCGGAGCGGGGTTCTTCTTTGTTAAAAAGAAAGATGGATCGTTACGTCCTTGCATTGACTACCGAGGCCTAAACCAGATCACGGTGAAGACCAGGTACCCCCTGTCTTTGATTACTGAACTGTTTGATCACATACGGGGGGCAAATTTTTTTTTTAAACTAGACCTGTGGGGGGCCTACAATCTGATTCGGATTCGTCGAGGTGACAAATGGAAGACTGCCTTTAATACTCGTGATGGGAACTACGAATACTTAGTTATACCCTTCAGCCTGTGTAACACCCGTGCAGTATATCAAGAATTTGTCAATGACATTTTTTGTGATCTCCTTTATGTTTGTGTTGTGGTGTATCTCGATGACATTTTGATTTTTTCCTCAGATCCAGTAACTCATCAGAGTCATGTCCGCCAGGTGTTGCTCTGTCTAAGAGAGAATCACCTTTATGCCAAGTTGGAGAAGTGTGTTTTTGAGAAGAAGTCTCTATCCTTCCTGGGCTATATTATCTCCGATCAGGGCCTCAAGATGGACCGTAAAGGCTGTCCTGGAGTGGCAACGCCCCAAGGCTTAAGGGCCATACAACGCTTCCTAGGATTCGCCAACTTCTACTGACTGTTCATCCCCAACTTCTCATCTTTGACTGCTCCTATCTCCACCCTCACTAAGAAGGGTATGAATGCCAAGCTGTGGACTTCAGAGGCATTTGAATCCTTAAAGAAAGCCTTCATGTCTGCCTCCATTCTGCATCATCCTGATGTATCCCTAAAGCTTTTGATAGCAGTGAACGCATCCTCGATTGGTGCTGGTGCACTGTTGTTCCAGAAAAGATCGAAAGGCGGGGCTGTGGTATGTGGCTACTTTTCCAAGCTGTTTTTTTCCGGAGACCGAAACTACTCGATTGGGGACCGGGAGTTACTAACCATCAAGCTGGCTCTGCAGGAGTGGAGATATCTACTGGAGGGCGCGGTTCATCCTATCCTGATCTTCACGGATCACAAGAATTTGACCTACCTACAGACGGCCCAGCGGTTGAATCCTCGTCAAGCCAGGTGGTCATTGTTCTTTGCTCGGTTCTGGTTCGAACTCCACTACCGACCAGCCGACAAGAATGTGAGGGCCGATGCCTTGTCTAGATCTTTTGAAACCGAAGACGCCATGGAATCTCCACAGAATATTATTGACCCATCCGGCATCTTCTCTGTGAATCCCCTGCAAGTTAGAGACATTCCTCTGGGTAGGACTTTTGTACGTCTGGCTGACCGAGGAAGAATTATTCGCTGGGGTCACAGTTCTAAGCTGGCAGGTCACGCGGGTGCTCGTAAGGCCCAAGATCTAATCACCCGTCAGTTCTGGTGGCCCACGCTGCCCAAAGACGTTATGGACTTTGTCTCCTCTTGCACAGTATGCGCAGCAAATAAAGTTGCTCACTCCAGACCTGCTGGCTTGCTCCAACCACTGCCTGTGCCCGTTGCCCCGTGGCAACATGTCGCTATGGACTTTGTCACGGATCTTCCTTCTTCTGCGAGTTGCAGTCTGATCTGGGTGGTAGTGGATAAATTTTCCAAAATGGCTCACTTCATTCCCTTGACTGTCCTGCCGTCTGCTACGCGATTGGCTGACCTCTTCATACAACACATCTTCTGTCTGCACGGCTTGTCCCTGCGAATTGTCTCGGACAGAGTGCTCCAGTTCACCTCAAAGTTTTGGAGAGCACTCTACGGCCTCCTCGGTGTAAAATTTGTCTTCTCTTCGGCCTATCATCCCCAGTCCAATGGGCAAGTCGAGAGAGAGTTAACCAGATTATGGAGAACTATCTACGTCACTTTGTTTCCAGGTGCCATGATAATTGGGTGCAGTTGCACCCGTGGGCAGAGTTCTCTTATAACAACCACACCAGTGAGTCGACCACCTCCAGTCCATTTTTCATCGTCTACGGCCAACATCCTTGGATACCTCTTCCTGTTTCTACTATGTCCCAGGTGCCTGCAGCCGATTCTACCTTCAGGGACTTTCTACAGATATAGCAACAGACCCGATCTTCTATCCTGTTGGCGGTGGACCCCATGAAGAGAAAGGCAGATACAAGAAGACGGGCGCCTCCGCAGTTCCTTCCAGGGACTAAAGTCTGGTTGTCTTCTAGGAATATCCGGCTGAAGGTGCCGTCGTGCAAATTTGCTCCTAGGATCCTCGGCCCCTTCGAAATCCTGCTACAGATGAACCCGGTATCCTACAAGCTGCAGCTCCCCCCTACCCTCAGGATTCCTAACTCCTTCCATATCTCGTTGCTGAAACACGTGGTCCTGAACCGCTACTCCAGGACTCCTAGCTCCACAGTGGACCCTGGCGGCTCATCGGGGACTTTCAAAGTAAAGGAGATTCTGGCTACCATGAAGGTGGGAGGAAGGACATTTTATTTAGTGGATTGGAGGAGGTTTGGCCCAGAGGAGAGGTCTTGGGAGCCAGAGGAGAACATTGATGCTCCTGTCCTCGTGAGGAAGTTTCTCTCCCGCTCTGGTCCCAAGAAGAGGGGGCGTAAGAGGGGGGATACTGTAACGTCTATGGCCACGGTCCGTCGTTCGGTCGTTAACCTTGACGGCCGTGGCCATGGACATCTTTCCTCGCTGCAGTGTCATCCTCCTGTGAGGCGCCGGCACTCACTTCCGGACTTCGAGTGTCTCCGGCGGGCGCCCATGCGTGCATGGCCTTAAAGGGCCAGTGCGCTCATTTTTACAGGAAGTCTGCAATCTAGCCCAGGATGCCCTGGGTTATAAAAAGGGCTCTGTCCTCTTGCTCTTTGCCGGAGCGTAGTTACCCATCTTTTGTCGTGCTTATGGTCTCCCAGTGTCTTCCAGTTTCCCAGTGTACTTTGCTTCTGTATCCCGTATCCTGTGTCAGTGCTACCTAGTTCTAGTGCCGTGCTGTGCTATTGCCGTGCTGTGCTACAGTCTACGCTTGATCTGCTACGCCTCACCTGATGACTTCCCGTCGCCTGGTCCTGGACGTGCCTGCCTTGCTACTGCCTACGATTGCCTCAGGTACCTTCGCTGAACTAATTGAACTATGCACTTACCTGTCGTACCTCCACAAATAAGTGAAAATAACATGTGCTGTGTATTTTTCAGAAGAATTTATTGTTCATTTAATTTTTTTAATAGAATTTACAATAAATGATTTTAGCATTACTGTTGACAAATATAATGATACTGATAGATGACAGAAGTAAATACAATAAAAAAAGCAATGAAAATAAATAGATTAAGGCTTTGTTCACACCTGCTGTTGCAGAGTCAGTCGTTTTCGACTAGAAAAATAGTGCTGCAGCGCTATTCTTCCCGTCATAATGACAGACACCTCAGTGAAACCCGATGGACCCCATTATGAGTCAATGGTGTTGTGCAATGGATCAGTCACAGCATTGTGGCTTCCGCTATAAACAGAGTCTTACATGCATACTTCCTAAGTTATATTCAAATTAATATGACATTGTAAGGGAAAAATCATAGACAGCTGCATGGAGCACATCTACTGTATTTGCAATTCATTATAAGCACATGTTTACCATAAATTGTGAATTTTGTGCCATGTACCACACAAAATGTGTTGGTATAATACACATTTTGGGGTCATGCTGGCTTTCTTCTTTAAGAAACACAGTTTATCTCTTATAACAGTACTACTGTGTTTCATGCTGTCAACTGTATTTTTTTTATTTTAATTTTAATTTTTTCGTTTTTTCTTTTTTTTAAATTTTAGTGTGTGAAGCTTATTCTTTGTACTACACTACCATTTATTATTTATTAAAAATATAGCCCTTTTAGAGATATTTATCCATTTCGAGGCATCCAACTCAAATTTTTGCTAAATGTTATGGCCACATTAGTGAATCAGCTGTGCAGTCTTTCACAACACAATAGCAGTAGCACTCATGTTAAATTGTAAATTACAATAACACGCGTCATACATTTTCTCAGAGCAAGTTAACATTGACAGTTACATGTCATAGTCCCATCATTTATTCCATCTAGCACATTGTTGATATCTGTTTTTAACGCTGATCAATTCTGCATGTAGGTCAACTTAGAAATAGTTTTTAAAGTAATTGTCTCGAATTTTGTACTAAGAAAAGCATAATTTGTATGTTCCAAGATAATAAAAAATAATAATAATAAACTTACTATGATTGGGTGCCAAAAAACAATATGAGTTATGTGTTTGCGCCATGACAACTCTTTTTTTTTAATTTTTTTAAATTAGACAGGTTATAAATGTATGATAGGTGTGAGTCAACCTTTGGACCCAACAGTTAATGAGAAATGGGGGACCCCAACCCTCTGTTGCAAGCTTGATAGTTATCTGTGCAATCACAACCATTCTGCATAGAAATGAATGGGACTATCAGAAATAAGGCTGGATTCACACGAGCATGCTCGGTCCGTAAAGGACGGAACGTATTTCGGCCGCAAGTCCCGGACCGAACACACTGCAGGGAGCCGGTCTCCTATCGCAATAGTTATGTACGATGCTAGGAGTCCCTGCCTCTCCATGGAACTACTGTCACGTACTGAAAACATGATTACAGTACGGGACAGTTGTCCCACAGCGAGACAGGGACTCCTAGCATCGTACATAACTATGATGCTAGGAGCCCGGCTCCCTGCAGTGTGTTCGGTCCTGGACTTGCGGCCGAAATACGTCCCGTCCTTTACGGACCGAACATGCAAAATTGCCAAGTTGGGTGATGATGCGAGGGTGTCAGTCTCAGAAATGGCAGCCCTAGTGGATACTGATCTCCCTAACAGCCGTGAGAACAACCCAGCTAGTAGTCGGCGGGATGGTAACGCAGGTAAGCCAAGACAATTGATAGTCGTAGGGGATTCTATAATCAGGAAGACGGATAGAATAATTTGTCGCCAAGACCACCTCAACCGAATGGTTTGCTGTCTCCCTGGTGCCAGGGTTCGGCATGTGGTGGAACGGGTGGACAAATTGCTGGGAGGGGCTGGTGATGATCCAGCTGTCGTGGTCCATGTCGGTACCAACGACAGAATAAATGGTAGGTGGAGGAGCCTTAAGAATAATTTTAAAGAACTAGGATACAAGCTGAAGGGAAGGACCTCCAAAGTAGTATTCTCAGGAATACTGCCTGTGCCATGCGCATCACAGGAAAGACAGCGGGAACTCAGGGATTTAAATGCATGGCTGAAGTCTTGGTGTAGAGGAGAAGGATTTGGGTTCCTAGAGCACTGGGCTGACTTTTCATTGGGGTACAAACTGTATTCTGCAGATGATTTGCACCTAAATGGAAGGGGGTCCGCTGTGCTGGGGGAGAGAATTCTAGCTGGGGTGGCGGAGTATTTAAACTAGGGCTGAGGAGGGAGGTCAATGTAGAAAAAAAAGGGGTACCCAGGTTAGAGAGGGGTCAGACTATATTGGTGGGGGGAGAAACAGAATGTGGGTAGAGGACTAGACAACAAGATAAGGAGATCCTTTTGTTACAGAACAGCAGTGTAAATAAAAAGGCCCGATTAATGTCAAATCACATTTCTGATAATAAAAGTGAAAAACTGTCAGGCAAGTTAAAGTGTATGTTCACAAATGCCAGAAGTCTAGCAAGCAAAATGGGGGAGCTGGAGGCATTGATACTGGAAGAAAATATAGATATAGTTGGTGTTGCTGAAACATGGCTGGACTCTTCACATGACTGGGCTGTAAATCTACAGGGTTTTACACTTTTTCGGAAAGACAGGACAAATAGGAAAGGCGGTGGTGTATGTCTGTATGTGAGAAATGATATTAAGGCGAGTGTGAAAGAGACAATAGTGGGTGAAGATTGTGAGGAGGTTGAAACCTTGTGGGTGGAACTAGAAAGGGAGGTAAACACTTAAAAAATTACTTTTGGTGTAATCTATAGACCCCCCAATATAACTGAGGAGATGGATGTTCAGCTATATAAACAGATGGAGCGGGCTGCACAGGCGGGTACTGTAGTGATAATGGGAGATTTTAATTTCCGGGATATTAATTGGTGTCATGGTTCAGCTTCAACTGCAAAGGGGAGACATTTACTCAACCTGTTGCAGGAAAATTTTAGGGGCCAGTTTGTGGAAGACCCGACTAGAGGTGAAGCTCTGTTGGATCTGGTCATTTCTAATAATGCAGATCTTGTTGGGAATGTCAATGTTCGTGAAAACCTCGGTAACAGTGATCATAATATAGTTACATTTTACCTATACTGTAAAAAACAAACGCAGGCTAGGAGGGCAAAAACATTTAATTTTAAGAAAGCCAATTTCCCCAGGATGAGGGCTGCAATTCAGGATATGGACTGGGAAGAACTAATGTCAAATAATGGAACAAATGATAAATGGGAGATTTTCAAATCTACTTTGAGTTATTATAGTGCAAAATTTATTCCTATAGGTAACAAGTATAAACGACTCAAATTAAACCCCACATGGCTTACACCTTCTGTGAAGGGGGCAATACATGACAAAAAAAGGGCATTTAAAAAATACAAATCTGAGAGTACATCTGCAGCCTTTGTAAAATATAAAGAGCTTGATAAAATCTGTAAAAATGTAATAAAATTAGCAAAAATACAAAATGAAAGGCAGGTGGCCAAGGATAGTAAAACAAATCCCATAAAATTCTTCAAGTATATAAATGCTAAAAAGCCAAGGTCTGAACATGTAGGACCCCTAGATAATGGTAATGGGGAGTTGATCACAGGGGATCAAGAGAAGGCAGAGTTACTAAATGGGTTCTTTAGCTCTGTATATACAACTGAAGAAAGAGCAGCTGATGTAGCCGCTGCCTGTGCTTTTAATATATCAGTTGATATACTGAATTGGATGAATGTAGAGATGGTCCAAGCTAAATTAAATAAAATAAATGTGCACAAGGCCCCGGGACCAGATGGGTTACACCCTAGAATTCTTAAAGAGCTTAGTTCAGTTATTTCTGTCCCCCTTTTCATAATATTCAGAGAATCTCTAGTGACTGGTATAGTGCCAAGGGACTGGCGCAGCGCAAATGTGGTGCCTATTTTCAAAAAGGGCTCTAGGTCTTCCCCGGGTAATTATAGACCAGTAAGCTTAACATCCATCGTGGGGAAAATGTTTGAGGGGCTATTGAGGGACTATATACAGGATTATGTGACAATAAATAGCATTATAAGTGACAGCCAGCACGGTTTTACTAAGGACAGAAGTTGTCAAACTAACCTAATCTGTTTTTATGAAGAGGTGAGCAGAAGTCTAGACAGAGGGGCCACTATGGATTTAGTGTTTTTGGACTTTGCAAAGGCATTTGACACTGTCCCCCATAGACGCCTAATGGGTAAATTAAGGACTATAGGTTTAGAAAATATAGTTTGTAATTGGATTGAGAATTGGCTCAAGGACCGTATCCAGAGAGTTGTGGTCAATGATTCCTTCTCTGAATGGTCACCGGTTATAAGTGGTGTACCCCAGGGTTCAGTGCTGGGACCACTATTATTCAACTTATTTATTAATGATATAGAGGATGGGATTAATAGCACTATTTCTATTTTTGCAGATGACACCAAGCTATGTAATATAGTTCAGTCTATGGAAGATGTTCATGAATTGCAAGCAGATTTAAACAAACTAAGTGTTTGGGCGTCCACTTGGCAGATGAAGTTTACTGTAGATAAATGTAAAGTTATGCATCTGGGTACCAACAACCTGCATGCATCATATGTCCTAGGGGGAGCTACACTGGCGGATTCACTTGTTGAGAAGGATCTGGGTGTACTTGTAAATCATAAACTCAATAACAGCATGCAGTGTCAATCAGCTGCTTCAAAGGCCAGCAGGATATTGTCGTGTATTAAAAGAGGCATGGACTCGCGGGACAGGGATGTAATATTACCACTTTACAAAGCATTAGTGAGGCCTCATCTAGAATATGCAGTTCAATTCTGGGCTCCAGTTCATAGAAAGGATGCCCTGGAGTTGGAAAAAATACAAAGAAGAGCAACAAAGCTAATTAGGGGCATGGAGAATTTAAGTTATGAGGAAAGATTGAAAGAATGAAACCTATTTAGCCTTGAAAAAAGACGACTAAGGGGGGGACATGATTAACTTATATAAATATATTAATGGCACATACAAAAAATATGGTGAAATCCTGTTCCTTGTAAAACCCCCTCAAAAAACAAGGGGGCACTCCCTCCGTCTGGAGAAAAAAAGGTTCAAGCTGCAGAGGCGACAAGCCTTCTTTACAGTGAGAACTGTGAATCTATGGAATAGCCTACCGCAGGAGCTGGTCACAGCAGGGACAGTAGATGGCTTTAAAAAAGGGTTAGATAATTTCCTAGAACAAAAAAATATTAGCTCCTATGTGTAGAAATTTTTCCTTCCCTTTTCCCTTCCCTTGCTTGAACTTGATGGACATGTGTCTTTTTTCAGCCGTACTAACTATGTAACTATGTAACTATGTAACTATGTAACTATGTAACTATGCTTGTGTGAATCCAGCCTAACTGAGAACTCCCATTCAGATGTTTCTGGAGAGGTCAAACCCTCCCCTATCATTCTTTATTGACCTGTCTAACTAAGGTTTTATTACAGTTTTAACACTTTTGAGTAATATTAACTGACCAACCTGCTATATATTTTAAAAAGTTTTACTTCTATAAGACAAAGTTAAATCTATAGACACTGACAAACCTGTATCACAGCTGCCCTCAACACACGCTTTACATGCGCCTTTTAATACACAAAGTACTAAGGTGTCTTTGTATGTCACAGCAGTTTGATAAATAGGGACAGTCATAAGAAAATGTCATAACAATCTGCATGTGGTCCATAAAACTGGTGAATATTGTTATATAATGTACCTGTCAAATTGATAGAGAAATACATGTCTAGGAGAATGTATAATGAGCAGATAATGCAAGCAGAATGTTTTGTACTAATCAGTGTTTTTGTCTGTCTCTTTCACAGAATGAGGTTTGTCCTAAGATAGAAGGACATGAAACTCAGGGATGTGTATGGGCATCTGCTGTTGTAGTTAAGGATAAATTCATATATGCAGCCCAACCTATGCTAAACAGAGTTATTCTTGTTGATATACAGGCTCAGAAAGTTGTGCAGGTAATACAAATTGTATTTTTAATTATATCTATATTTCAAAAAAGTGTAAATACCAACTTAAAAGTAAAGAATTCAAATGGTGAGGAGACAATACAATTCAGCTGTGGCTACAAAAGGTGCATTTGTTAGAAAAAACTTTTTGGAACAATCGAGTATTTTAGAAATTTGTCATTAATGTTTAAATTAATTTATAAAATACATCATTCTTATTGTTATATTATTATTTGTTAAGCTGCTACCTATTTATCCCATTTACAATTGACACTATGTTAGTGAGTTGAAGAAATTATGCTAACCGCATAATCCGTACAGCGGACAAACCTATTTACCTATGTCCACAAAGATTTGGAAAAATTTGACGTGCATTCAAATATTCAATCAAAGCATCTAATTTGAGATAAGAAAAAACATGAAAATTTGCAATTTTGATGATTTATCATTGGTGAATTTTTTATTTTGAAGAGGTAATTTGCAAAGACAATGAAGGCTCAAAAACAGAATCCCCAATAAATAGGCAAATCAGTGAACCTGCAAACAACTCATCTCCTATCATCTACTATTAATACAAAACAACAAAATGTGAAGCCACTTTTCACAGCATCTAGCTTTCATATTCCTGATGTCGAACTTTAAACTAAATAGTGAGTTAGGGGAAAGTGGCATCTTTCTCACTTTCCAACAGCTTGTTGTTACTCTTTCCCATCCAGTATGCTCTCTGTAAATGTTCAGAGACTTTCTCCAAAAAAATGAATCTAGTGTAAAACAGTGAATAGAAGACAGGAAGCAGGGAGTGGAGGGGGATACAGCTGCAATATCTCACTGTTTCTGTGAGGGAAGTGGAGCAGCGGGTAATGGGAAAGAAAAAATGAAGAAAAAATACCCCAAAAATACAGGTTAGACATGATGGCTCACGTTTCAATTTATTTTTGACAGTTTTTTAATGTGTAAACTGTACCAAAAATGGATGCAAATCATAGTGTGTGCTAAAGTTGCGCAAATTAATCACTTTTTATATTGCTATCTCCAAAATTGAAAATATTGGCATGGTCAGAATAAAGTGGCCATGGTCTCCATATTTAAGACAAAGTTATTTAGGTTAAAGCCAGATAATGGCACCCTTTTATATCACAAATCTACTTCTCATAGCAGGTGTAGATTGCTTCACATTTTTTTAAGAGGTTTGCACCTTTTGATAAATTTGGCACAATTCACTCCAACCCACCTTCTGTAATAGCTCCCCTTACTACAGGTATACTTTAAATGACAATTTAAGTTCTAATCTATCTGAAAATAGTATGTTATAGGATATGCAACATTTTAAAAATTCATCTATTATGTAATAATTTTTTTTTTAAGTAAGAAGTGCAGAAACTTCATAACACTGCCTGCCCTTTTGCTGCACAGTCAGACTTCATTGTTACTCATTTTTAATAGTTTATGAAGAAACTCTCTAATATTTTTTTAAGTACATTCTTTGAATACTAAAATTGAAGACATTTGACCTGAAAGGTTGGCTTTGTTTTGCTTACAGCTGCAAAAGAGGTCAGCCAATTACAGATATTTCATTTTGGATGTCAAAAGTCCTTTCCCATCAACAGGGACTTTTGACTATATTTCAGCAATACTGAAAGTGATTTTAAACATGAAGATATTACTTACCGTAGTTGAAATAAATTAACTTATATCAGGTGCATCTGTGCTGTTCAGTGCTTTGGAAATTGCATAGTCTTGATAATGACTGTGTTTTATTGCAACTTGTAACACATTTCCAGTGTAGAGATCCATCATGTTATTTTGTGGCAGGACTCAGTATTATGCATTATGTGAACATGGCTCCTATAGTAAATTAAATATTTTATCTACACTCTATTGTTTGCAATTTAATTCAACTATTGGGTTCATAAATTGAGTTTGTCAATAGCTACATTGAGTTATCTTATAATTAGATTTGGTGTAATATTTTGTGAATGAGAACAGTCTTTCTAAACTGGAGGAGTAAATTCAATACTTTCCAGTTCATGTCATTATACTAGAGTATGTAATTGAACTTCACTTGACAATATGTTTGCTAAAACTTCTAAAACATTTCAATTCTGTCAAATTTATAGCCCTATAAATAATGCTTACTTGTTGACTAAAGTTTTGAAATGGCTATAAATGTTCAGAGATTTATGAAGTCTATTGCTTATCACCTTGGGAATGCAATGTACTCGAAGTAGAAATTCAGAGAAGTCAGACTCATTAAATGGTTCAGAAATGAAGTCAAGTGAGGCAGTACAACAATGTATTTTTTTTCTAAGGCCTTATGCACTGTCCGTTTTGTCCCATACTATGGTGGGAAATATTGAAATGTATTGTGCACTATATTGTGGACCACATAGATCTGTGTGGTCCCAAACATGATTGTGTGCATGAGGCCTAAAGGTTTAAACCATATTACAAATATTGAAAGAACTTCACCTACTTTAGGGGAGGTATAGGTGGGCTAGGCAAATTTGTAAGGATTTGATAAAAAATAAGTAAATATATATATATATATATATATATATATACATATACAGGGTGGGCCATTTATATGGATACACCTATATAAAATGGGAATGGTTGGTGATATTAACTTCCTGTTTGTGGCACATTAGTATATGGGAGGGGGGAAATATTTCAAGCTGGGTGTTGACCATGGTGGCCATTTTGAAGTCGGCCATTTTGTATCCTACTTTAGTTTTTTCAATGGGAAGAGGGTCATGTGACACATCAAACTTATCGAGAATTTCACAAGAAAAACAATGGTGTGCTTGGTTTTAACATTACTTTATTCTTTCATGAGTTATTTACAAGTTTCTGACCACTTATAAAATGTGTTCAAAGTGCTGCCCATTGTGTTGGATTGTCAATGCAACCCTCTTCTCCCACAAACAGGAAGTTAATATCACCAACCATTCCCATTTTATTTAGGGGTATCCATATAAATGGCCCACCCTGTATATATTTTAAAAATAAAATTCACATATAGTGTGTGCGTTATACATATTCCATGGGCAATTATCTTACATAACCACATTATTGGCCCCTATGTAGCAGCACACTAAATACCTACATCTCTGTGTTATTCTGTATAGTGCCCACTCTGAAAAGTAGTTATCTGGGGAAGACCCTTGGAGGTACAGTATAGGCCCATAGCAGGTTATAGGTGCCATATTTTGGATTCTTACAATGGGGATGTGCATGAATGGAAGCTACTTAAAAATAGTCAATTTTCACTGTTGGCTAAAAACAAACAATAAAAGGGAAAAATACTTTGGATCTTTGATAAACCCTAATTTTTCTATACAATATTGGTAAAATACTGTAGCACCCTTCACATTAATGGAAGCATTTAGTAATTTTCTATTCATATACAGTATATATGAATTTTCCAAAAAAAAGGACAGAAGACATACTAAAAGCCAACAAATATATTAATTTCAAATTTCAAATAATATAAGAAAAAGTCGGTCTGTCCTTCTAATGAACTGGTTGCAGGTGTCGTCGTTATACTTTCTAGAAAGCACAGCTAGGATAAACAACTGCACTATTTTCACGGTGGACAGGAACATTAGTTCAGTTGGGATATAGGAAAGGCTTGTTGAAACAGCCCAAGAGTGCTCTTATGTGTCATCAGCAATCTCAACTAGTCATTAGTGCATTATCCCGAGGAGCTATATCATTAGTTTAAATTAGCTGATCTTAATTAGCCAGCTGGTACCTTCCTTGACAAACAAGACAAGGAATACAATATAGAAATATAGAAAATGTGACACTAGATCATTAGTATTCTCATTTTTTCTGTTTCTTTTTATGATGCGATATATGGTGCTGAGCTTTTCTTTTATACATTTAATTTTATTTTTAGTGATAGCCTAATTCAACAAGATAATGAAAAAATAAGTTGATGTCAGTAGGAATTATGGAATGAATACTATTCTCTGTATTAAAATAATTACTGAGTTTTACGTTGTTTAAAAAGGCATTTTTTTATGTAATCCAGTGACACAATGGCAATTACATTGCATTGCAACGCATGTACCACTCAAAGAGGGTGGCAAACACACTATAACCATGATACAACATATATGACTATGCACATGATATAGAATTCTGAACAGCGCTACACGCTACAATATATATTCTGGAACAATATTGTGTCTGATCCAACAAAACATTCATGATGTGACTCCAATTTCTAGTAAATCAATCTAAATTGATCACATTATTATGCATGTAAATACACTAAGAAACATTGTTGAAAATTAAAAAACTAAAATCTTGATAAACTGCTATATAAATCAATAAATCAAGTTGCCTTAATGTATATAATGTGTACTATTTCTCAGTCCTTTCCAATGTAGTTGATAGTGATTGGCAGTGAGAGGTAGTTAACTGTGCCCAAAAAAAGTGAGTCCTATCATTTGGATAGATAGAAACAATGTGAGGGTACTGTCTTACACAAAATGTCTAATAAAATAGTAAACATTAATAGATAAACTTAAAAAGAATAGCAATATATTCTGAATTATATAAGAACATAATAAAATGACAATACATCAATACACAATGGAATAAGCAACTTAAAATTGTCTTCAAAAACAAAAAAATATTAACTGCTAGGAAGGGAGAAAATCAAAAGTAGTAAACAGCAATCTAAACTTTGAAGAACAATTTTCCGGATGTACAGCAGCAAATTGGATGCCTGATTAGATGAAAGATTAAGATTCTAGGTGTGAAAACTTTAAAGTGTCCTTCACAATCTGTACATGATTTACTGTTTGAACTTTAAGAAACAAAAATCCTTCTACTATAAAATAAAAAGCAAAACCCTGAGATTGTTCTCAGAACAAATCTCCAAAATTAGAGACTTTAAATAACTGTTAGTTCAGCAATAAAAAATAAAAAAAAGTACATATTTTAGTCAACAACCAGACCCGTTTTAGTCTTACTAAACCTAACATTACTTTCTTTAAGGCCAACAATATTAAATATGTCAGAATCTATGATCTAGAGGCCCTTTATAATTTGGAATCCAGTTCTGTCAATTGTTGGTTAATATTATCGAACCATATTACGTACCCTGCTGATGGGTAAATAATCTTGTATTTTACATAAAACAGATATTTTTAATTTATTTGCTTATTTTGATTCTTATTAAATACTTCTAGGCAGTAAACACAGATCCTGTTCCTGTGAAACTACATTATGATAAGTCACATGATCAAGTCTGGGTTCTCAGCTGGGGTACTATAGAAAAGTCTTCTTCAACATTACAGGTATGTATATGATATGTGTTCTGTCATGTGCCATTGCTTAATATCTATACAATTATATATATATATATATATATATATATATATATGTATATATATATGTATATATATATCTTGACTTGTCTGCTTTAGTAAATTAACGTATTTGCCATGAAATAGAAATTTTAGAAAATATTTTCTTAGAACCCTACATTGTTGCATTCCTCTGCTATTCCTGCTTCCAATGTATTAATAAATTGACAACTGCGTGTTACCAGTTGGGGATGTGTTCCGACACACTGTCTGACATTGTGCAATCACGGCTGACAATGCATATACAGTGCATTTTGAAAGTCTTCAGACCCTTTCACTTTTTTCCCATTTTGTTATGATGAGTCCTTGTGCTAAAATAAAAATAAAAAATCCCCATCATTCTGTACTTAATACCACATAATGACAAAGTGAAAACAGAATTTTAGAGATTTTTGCAAATTTATAAAAAATGAAAAACTTTGCATGGACATAAAATTTAAAATTTAACATTTTTCTACACCTTAATTGTAGTACACCTGTGGTAAATTCGTTTTATTGGACGTGACTTGGAAAGACACACCCCTGTCTATATAAGGTCTCACAGCTGACAATGCATATCAGAGCAAAAACCAAGCCATGAGGAGGAAAAAACTGCCTGTAGAGCTCAGAGACAGGATTGTGTGGAGGCACAGGTCTGGGGAAAAGTACCCAAAAAAATGTCTGCCGCACTGATAGTTTCCCAAGTTAACATTGGACTCCATAATTCTTAAATGGAACAACCAGGACTCCTCCAAGAGCTGGCCGCCCCACTAAATTAAGTAATTGGGGGAGAAGGGCCTTGGTAAGAGAGGTGTCAATGATCACTCTGGCTGAGCTCCAAAGATTCTGTGTGCAGATAGGAGAAACTTCCAGAAGGTCAACCATCACTGTAGCACTCCGCCAATCTGGGCTTTATGACAGAGTGGCCAGGAAGAAGTCTCTCCTCAGTAAAAGACACATGAAAGCCCACTTGGAGTTTGCAAAAAAGTACTAAAAGGACTCTCAAACTGTGAGAAACAAGATTCTGTGCTCTGATGAAACCAAAATTGAACTTTTTGGCCTCAATTCTAAGCGTCATGTCTGGAGGAAACCAGGCACTGCTTATTACCTGTCCAATACCATCCCTATGGTGGTGGCATCATCATGCTGTGGGGGTGTTTTTCAACCGCTGGGACAGGGAAATTGGTCAGGGTTGAGGGAAAGAAGAATGGAGCATAGTATGGAGCATAGTAGAGAAATATTCTTAATGAAAACCTGATCCAGAGTGCTCTGGACCTGAGACTGGGCAAAAGATTCACCTTCCAACAAGACAATGACCCTAAGCACACAGCCAAGACAACACAGGAGTGGCTTACGGATAACTCTGTGAATGTCCTTCAGTGGCCCAGCCAGAGCCCTGACTTGAACGCAATCGAACATCTCTGAAGAGACCTGGAAATGGCTGTCCACTGACGATCCCCATCCAACCTGACAGAGCTTGAGAGGATCTGCAGAGAAGAATGTCAGAAAATCCCCAAATCCAGGTGTGAAACCTTGTGGCATCATACCCAAGAAGACTGAAGACTGTTATCGCTGCCAAAGGTGCTTCAACTAAGTACTGAGTAAAGGGTCTTAATACTTATGTCAATGCAATATTTTAGTCTTTCCTTTTCATTAAATTAGCAAAGATTAATAGCATTCTGTTTTCACTTTGTCATTATGGGGTACTGAGTACAGAATGATGGGGTAAAACTTTTTTATTTTGGCACAAGGTCTCAACATAACAAAATGTGAAAAAATTTAAAGCGTCCGACTGCTTTCTGAATGCATTATATATATACTTTACACACAAATTTCAATGGTGGTGTTATTTTTCAAATTAAGCATCAAACCCATTAGTGACTGCCACATAGCGTTTTTATGGCGGCTACTAACGGGCTTTATTCTGATGCAATAGCCTTTTTGCGGCGCTGCATCGGAATAAATAAACAGTGCAGGGAGCCGTTAAATGTCCCTCTCATCCCACCAACAACTGGCGATAAGATCGCCGAGTGTCTGTGTCTCCGATGGCAGCCGGGGGCCTAATAAAGGCCCCCAGGTCTGCCTGTAGTGTATGCCTGCTAGGTCATGTCTCTGGCATAACCTAGCAGATGCCTGTCCGTTTTACACGCACAGGCATAATACACTGCATTACAGAAGTATTGCAGTGTATTATAAATGTGATCAGATAATCGCATAGTGAAGTCCCCTAGTGGGACTAGTAAAAAAGTAAAAAAAAAGTTTAATAAAAAGTGGAGAAAAAAAAAAGTGAAAATTAAATGAAAACCCCACTTTTTCCCTTACAAACTGCTTTATTATTAAAAAACAAAATAAAGTTAAAAAGTCACACACATTTGGTATCACCGCAACCGTAACGACCCCAACTATAAGCTTATTACATCATTTAACTCGCACGGTGAATGTAAAAAAAAAAACAAAAAATAAAATAAAAAAATTGCTGTTTTCTTTGAATCGAGCCTTAAAATAAAATTTTATAAAAAGTGATCAAAAAGTCACATCTACTCCAAAATTGTACCGATAAAAACTACAAGTCGTCCCACAAAAAAAATTGCAGCATGCTCCATTGGATGCTTATATAAATCTGCGTTTTCCACTGTAAGTACCGATTTCAGAATTTCTAGGGCGAACTAGGTCTGAAATATGGCACCCCATCAAGAGCTATGAAGCCCCGCAATATTGTCCTTAGTAATACTGTCCTACTGACCCCTTTGCATAGGGTCATGTGTATGAGGTCTAAAAGATTATATTTAGGATTTAGATATGTAGTATTTAGTAGGAAGAAACGTCAGACCCCTATGCAGCGGTTTTTCCTGCCTTGTACAGTATCATTCAAATAATGATTTGAATAAATGAAAACTGTCACGTTAAAAAGGCAGTTCTGTCTGTGGCCATCATTTTATAGAGCAGGAGTAGGTGAACAGGTTGATGTATATGTTTATAGCAAAACATTCAGTATAACTTGTAACATATTAATTTAAACCTCTGCTCATTCTGGGCTTAGGAGTCCAGTGGGTGGTCCTACACAGTGATTGACAGCCTTCCCTGTATGAGTGTGAATACAGAGATAGCTGTCAATCAGTGATTAGGACCGCCCACTGGACTCCTAAGCCCAGAATGAGCAGAGGTTCAAAATAATACATTACAAGTTATACTGCATGTTTTTGCTTCAAAAATATATTAATCTGATCAGCTTCTCCTGAGCTATCACAGACTGCCCGCAGATTTGTATGCATTTTCAACATGACAAGTTCCCTTTAATGCATTTGGTAAATTCTACTTATTAACAAAACAGACTAAAACCTCATTGTCTGATTATACAGGTGTGATAATCATTCAATATGTGTCACTTTCTGTCACCAGGAGACTTTTGAGATAACTACTGTAGCAAATAATACTATGCCACTGGTAAATTATCAGCAGGAAGAGTGTAAATATAAGCAATGTATAATTATTAGATGACACTTCCATGTCATAATATGTGATGGCATAAACACAATATGTTATGACGACATGAATCACTAAGGCTTCGTTCACATCTGCGTCGGGGTTCCGTTCATGGGTTCTGTCAGACCTTTCAGTCAGGGGAACCCATGAACGGAAACCAAACGGAAACCATAGCTTTCGGTTTGCAGTACCATTGATTTCAGTGGTAATGCTTCCGTTGCTAATGGTTTGCATTTGTGTCTGTTCCGTAAGGTTTCCGATTTTTTGGCGGAATCAATAGCATAGTCGACTACAAACGCTAATATATATATATATATATATATATATATATATATATATATAGTTATGATTAACAATAGTCTGATTTAATTCTTCTTAGTTATAATAATTTGTATTTGTTTCCATCTATGAGTTATAACCTTTGGACAATGATCGCTGAAAGTACTACTGCTTTCTCTATAATCATTGCAGCTTAATAAACGTAACTACAGCTACTGCTTGTTGAGCTGCTGGATCAAACAATATGACTAAATGCAGAGGATGACAATACTAATTGGGTTTAATGGCGTTTTAAGCTAAATAAAAAGTATTTCACGGATAGCTGAAATACTTTGTTCTTTAGATCCCACTTGTTAAATTTGTACATTTCAGTCACTTCCTATTATTCATTCTATTCATAACTTACAATAAAATATCACATCTAAACCCAAACGAAACCCCCAAAAAAATAAAAATATTTCCAACAGTTTCGTTTTTATCGGAGTAGGTCCTGTTAAAAGCCAGGTTGTACATGTATTTAAAAGGAAATCTATCACCAAAATACAGTATGGTATCTTGGGGGCAGGAGGAGACAGGGTGAGACGGGGTGAGTGCTCCCCTCATGAATACAGCAGACTCCTGAGGCCACTGTATACTTTTTTTTACAGTATGGGATAATAGTATAGAAGACCTGTATAAAATATTCTGCCATTATTTAGGGCCGCATGTTATGAGGACAGATTAGCTGTAAACCATGCCTGATATTGTTTGACATTTTAGTGAAAACTTGTACAACTATGTTCATTCACACACATCACACAGTATTTTAAGTAGCAAAAGGAGTTGTTAGCTAAG
This sequence comes from Rhinoderma darwinii, assembly GCF_050947455.1. NCBI lineage: Eukaryota > Metazoa > Chordata > Amphibia > Anura > Rhinodermatidae > Rhinoderma > Rhinoderma darwinii. Next base: position 113,456,225 of record NC_134687.1, read on the forward strand.
TTTCCAAAATATTTGTTTAGTCTTTTCTGCCATAATTATACACAACTTGGATAAGACGACCATTAAAATTAAAGCATTACTAGGTAGTGTTGGATGTAGCAGATGTTTCAACGCTAAAAACAGAAATATCAGGGTTCTCTGAAGGTAGGAACTGTTTAGGTAGAATTGTGTAGGGTCTGTGTGTTATAGTTGCAATATGAACCCCAAAATATGGCAATTTTACCGTTGTCTGAAATAGGCTCAAAATCTATTTATCATATTCATTTATTTATCATTGCCAAATGCGTCAGTCTTCAGAAGAGAATAGAGTTATATTTTGGTTTAAAAGGAAAGGGAAGTGACAATATTTTTTAACCCTTTTATGGCTCTGAGGCATGGTTGTCACATTTTAGATCTCTTGGTTGTTACCCAAGGGGCTGGAGTAGAAAGGCCTGGTTACAGTGAGGACAAAAAGGGCATTGCCAGAGATGTTACTGATTTTCTGAGCACCAATGCAATATCTATAAGGGTATGTGCACACGAGAAGTGCCTTTTACGTCTGAAAAGACAGACTGTATTCAGGAGAAAACAGCTGCGTCGTTTCAGACGTAAAAGCTCCTCCTCGCATTATGCGAGGCGTTTGTGACGCTCGTAAATCTTGAGCTGCTCTTCATTGACTTCAATGAAGAACGGCTCAAATTACGTTGCAAAGAAGTGTCCTGCACTTCTTTGCCGAGGCAGTCAATTTACGTGTCGTCGTTTAACAGCTGTCAAACGACGACGCGTAAATGACAGGTCGTCTGCACAGTACGTTGGCAAACCCATTCAAATGAATGGGCAGATGTTTGCCGACGTATTGGAGCCCTATTTTCAGACGTAAATACGCCTCGTTTACGTCTGAAAATAAGTCGTGTGAACCCAGCCTAACAGTGCAACCCACCTACCATGTGGAATTAATAATGCTGGTGTCATCTTACATGGTAGGGAAGCATTTATGCCCCCTCAGGCATCGGGGCACTGTTGTGACTGTTACCTTAGTACCCCCTATAGTTGCCCAGGGGCCTCCAATACCCTTTTCTCTCTAGCTCTTCTTAGCGGCAAGATAAGGGAATTTCTGGTGGTAGAACATGCATGTTTATTGGCATAGGTAGAATGAGATGAGCAGCCGCCAAATACCTTTGAAGGTGCTTATCTCCAGGTTCAACAAAAGATCATGCATGGTAGTCCAACATTCCAAACCTTGTTCCCCCAACACAGGTATAATGGAATAATCTGGCTGCCCACATGCGTGTAATGAAAAGTTTGCACTTGATACTCTATTGAGAATGTTTACAATCATATCTATCCCTCATGAAATAATATATCTAGCCAAGTTCCATGTATCTATTATGTATAATGCATTCCTTATAAAAGTGAAGTTTTACTTAAAGTTTCCTTTTTTTCATTCAGCGATTTACAGATCAGGTGACTAGACTCAAATTTAGTCCTGTATATCTACTGTATAACCTTAGCGTAAGCAAGGAAACTAATTGGTAAGACTGATGCATGTTGTATCAAAATAGACAACAAATCCCAACAATATAATTATTACTGAAATTATGAGTACAATACATTGCAAAAGTATTCACCGTCTTGGTATTTTTCCTGTTTTGTTCCATTACAATCGTGCATTAAAATTGATTTTTGGGGGTTTGTACCCTCTGATTTATACAAAATTCCTACCACTTTGAAGGTTCAAAATATGTTTTACTATGACACAAACATTAATTGAGGCTTTATTCAAATGACCAGGTGTTTTTCATGGCTGATTTGCACCCATGCGGGAACCGTTTTCACAGGTTCTTCGGTTCTTCATAGACTTAAGTCTATTGAGGGATCCGGGACAAAATAGGACATGTCCTATTTTTTCCTGGGCCGTTCACACGGGACGTAAAAAAAAAACCTGATAGAGATGCATTGATTTAATAAAACTTCACATGGCCAAGTTTCCCTGTCATCTGAAAAGGGCCTAAAACTAAGCACTTTGATAGGCATAAGTATTCATTCCCCCACTGTGGAGTGTAACGCTTACACTTTCCTATGGGCAGATACTTCTCCTGTGGATCTCTGGGGCTTCTTCAGTGTTATAGTTGGTGACTTTGTTGAATTTCTGATTAATGCCGTCCTTGCCCAGTCTGTGAATTTTGTGGGGCTGCCTTTTCTTCTCTGGTTTCCAGTTGTGCCATATTTTTTATCTTGTTACAATGGTGTTCCATGTAATTTTTAAACGTTTGGGATATGTTTTCTTTTGTAACCCAACTTTGATCTGTACTTCTCCACAACTTTGTCTCTGACGTGTTTGGAGAGCTCCTTGGTCTTCATGTTGCTTAGTGGTGTTGCAGACTCCGGGGTCTTTCAGAACAGGTGTATTTATACTGACATCATGTGACCGATCATTTGACACTTTGCACACAGGGGGACCTTATTCAACTTATTATGTAACTTCTAAAGTTAATTAATTTGACTGGGACCTTAAACAAGGTTTCTTTCTTTTCATTCCACTGTAACAATTTGGACTTTTTTTTTTCTAAGATTCATTACATAAAATCAAATTTAAAATCCATTTAATCACGTGTTGTAATACAACAAAACAGGAAAAGCACCAAGAGGGGTGAATACTTTTGCAAAGCACTGTAACTTTAATGTTTCTACATTTTAACAGACAGATCAAGAATGTGCTTACAATAGCATAATGCTAGTTCACTAGTGTTCCAGTAATAAAAATCTAATAAAAATGTACCATAAAGAAGGAGCATATTGTGAGTCACATAATAGATACTGTACAGATTTAGCAAAGGCTATTGCACCCATGGGAAACATTAACTGGGCATACTTAATGCATCAGCATGTGCAGAGTTTATTTACTATGCATTCAACATTAGCTAAACAAAGGGCTGACTTTTTCTTATTTTATTTTGTAACAAGGCGAAAACTACTGGTGTGTTCATGTTATCAATTTGCAGTTGTTAGATAGAAATGACAGTATTAGAATTGAGATTGTTGGTAATAAAATATATAGGATACATACAGCACTGTACAAACACATAAATAATAATGATCCGTGTTGGAACATCCATAAATGTCTTGTGTTTTAGTCCAAAGTAGTTTCTCCCAGTGGCATACTTTTATGGAGCTGTGATGGCTACCAGTGGCAAAATTTGGGATCAGAGAAAACTCTGATCCTAGCCATTTAACCATTGTGAGTACTATTAATCTACAAAGGGAGGGGCCCCTCTCTGTCCCCGATCATTGTTTACTTAGGTTGGCCTGAGAAACTCTTTGTCAGGTCGTACCTAAGTTATGCCCTAACATAGGCTGTAATGCATTGGAATACATAGGTTTTTTAATGTGTTATATTAAAAAAAGTTAAATTTCAAAGTAAAGACCCCTAGTTGGACAGCAAAATGGTATTAATAAATAATTGATAAAATAATCGGTAAGAAAAAAAATCTGTACACATAATGAGCAGAATTATATTTTTTTTCAATAGCTTTAATGCATTTCCTAAAACATAAAAAATAGTTATACCAGTTATAAATGTAAGCATTATAATCCGTATGTTCGATTAAGGAAGAACTTTGCAGTGTTTTGACAAAGGCAGAATTTGGTTTTTGGTTTATTTATGAAGGTTATTAAATATCTAAGTTTAGGTAGCTTGTTTTATTTCACATCTGCGTTTCAGTCCCGTTCTGACGTTCCGTCGGAGGTTTCTGTCAGAACGGGACCCTGAGCAAGCACAATGGTGACGGAGCCGGTGCCCCTGGTTTCTGTTTGTCTCTTTTATGACTATGCTATTGCTTCTGGCAAAACGACGGTTTCGGTGCACAAAAGAGGCAAATGGAAACTACGGGCATCGGCTCCGTCACCATTGAAATAAATGGTTTCCGTCATTGTCAGTTTGTGTCTGCTCAGGGTCCCGTTCTGACAGAAACCTCAGACGGAACATCAGAACGTGACCCCAACGCAGATGTGAACAGAGCCTTAGGCTTTTTTTTACATTCCCCCTTATAATAAAATACACATTCATGTACAGTGTATTGGAAATGCTATCCATCTTTTTCCATTGACTTTACCGGTATTCAACAGTTTGAGATAAGCAAATCTTCCAAAATAAGTTTCATCTCCGCCTCGATCGATTCGGCCATCCAGTTTACACTGTCTAACTATTAGATAGCATTAGTAAATGTTGGCCATTTAAACAGTGGATGAGTGGGATACATGGCACTTACAGTACTAATATACTGGAACAGGTTTACTACTGTGTTTGGGACCAGAAAATGTCATAAAAATTACCAAGTTTTGGCACCAATTGGCATAGTATGACACAATATTAATGATTGCACCTCACTGGACATTTTAAAAAATTAGTACGAAAAGTGGGCATGGTTTAGTGAGAAAGAGTTGTGGCTAAAAATGCACCAATGTGTGCCAAAAATGCACAACAATACTGGTGAAAAAAAGCCAAATCAAAAGTGGTATAAGGAATAGAAAAGTGTCTGACAAGTCTTGCAAGATGCACCAAAATTATCATGCAGCATGCACTACTACTGCCTACCTGTTCTAAGTTTATGCTTTCCAACTATTAACATTACTAAATGTGGACCACTGTGTTTAGAAGTTCTACCCTTTTTTATTTTATCTTGAAGCGCCACCCTCGGTTATCCCGTTCTCGTCCTCAATCAGCCCCTCTACTCTCATTTTTATAATGGCCACTGATAGAGGGGCATGTGATGCGACCAGTCCATCTGCATCCTGTTATAATGCACTGTGACTGCACTAGTTTCCTGGTGCGCAGACGAAAGTATTGTACGAAGCTTTCATATGCGCTTGCAAGAAACAGCTGATTCTAGTAACAGTTTCTGATCTGCTGAACTCATGTGAACATTCAGTGGCCAGACTGTGGTTGACACAATTCTTTCTGCTACTCTCCCAGCAGAAAGTCGCAGTATGATCTGAAGACAACATCTAAATTATGAACCATACCGAAAAAAATGGAGCATATAGCCATATGTATATAAGATTTGTAACAAATTTATTAAACAAATAAGTGAAACAATGTATTAAGAACATAAAAAGACAAGGCTCTAGTACAAAATTGTGGTATAATGGAGCGAGACCAAAAAATGCTGGATAGTATGTATAAAATAGAAAGGCTGTTATTGGTTTCCACAAAATCTATTTGTGACCTGAATGGGTCTCAGTGCTAATGAATTCTAATCCCATGTAAACATTTCTGACTGGTAAAGAGGGAGAAGAACAAGTATCAGTGCATAAGAGTATCAGAAAACAGCCTTACCCACAACAGCAAAGAAAATGAAAGAGGCTTGCTCTCCCACAGGTACCCCAATGCGTGTTTCGCTTTGAGTGCTTCATCAGGTGCTTTCACACCCCCTGAGGAAGCGCTCATAGCAAAACGTGTGTTGGGGTTACTGTGGGAGAGCGAGCCTCTTTCATTTTCTTTGCTGCTATGGGTAAGGCTGTTTACTGATACTCTTAAGTATCTGCCTTGTCTTTTTATGTTTTAACACAGTGTTTGTCTTATTAGTTTAATACATTTGTTACAAATCTTATATACACATGGCTATATGCTCCATTTTTTTTCGGTATGGTTCATATACTTATGGAGTAGCTCACTTGGTAATTATGGGAAGATGTTGGTTCAAACATCACCTAGCCTTTAAGAAAACTGCTTTTGGAGTTTATATTGATTAACATCTAAATTATATCCAGCCAACCAGCTTTGGTTTGGTACAGATCCATATTACAATGCCCACAGCCTGAGGTTCTTTCTCATAGAATTATGTAGAATCTTTTAGAAAAAAATATTGCTTAGAGGAGGTTGCACACATGCCAATGGTTACATAATATGTAAATGTAGCCACTCCGAGAGCACACAGAAAATGGCGGAAAGGGCGTGTAATAATCGCCATGTGAACTGGGCCATATATATATATATATATATATATATATATATATATATATATATATATATAGAGAGAGAGAGAGAGAAATCCCCCGATGACGAGAACATGGCCTGATCTTCTGGATTCGTGGAGTGCTGTGTTCATTTGTATTTGGACTGTATGTATAAATATATATATATATATACAGTGAAGGAAATGAGTATTTGATCCCTTGCTGATTTTGTAAGTTTGCCCACTGTCAAAGACATGAACAGTCTAGAATTTTTAGGCTAGGTTAATTTTACCAGTGAGAGATAGATTATATTTTAAAAAAAACTGAAAATCACATAGTCAAAATTATATATATTTATTTGCATTGTGCACAGAGAAATAAGTATTTGATCCCTTTCGCAAACAAGACTTAATACTTGGTGGCAAAACCCTTGTTGGCAAGCACAGCAGTCAGACGTTTTTTGTAGTTGATGATGAGGTTTGCACACATGTTAGATGGAATTTTGACCCACTCCTCTTTGCAGATCATCTGTAAATCATTAAGATTTCGAGGCTGTCGCTTGGCAACTCGGATCTTCAGCTCCCTCCATAAGTTTTCGATGGGATTAAGGTCTGGAGACTGGCTAGGCCACTCCATGACCTTAATGTGCTTCTTTTTGAGCCACTCCTTTGTTGCCTTGGCTGTATGTTTCGGGTCATTGTCGTGCTGGAAGACCCAGCCACGAGCAATTTTTAATGTCCTGGTGGAGGGAAGGAGGTTGTCACTCAGAATTTGACGGTACATGGCTCCATCCATTCTCCCATTGATGCGTTGAAGTAGTCCTGTGCCCTTAGCAGAGAAACACCCCCAAAACATAATGTTTCCACCTCTATGCTTGACAGTGGGGACGGTGTTCTTTGGGTCATAGGCAGCATTTCTCTTCCTCCAAACACGGCGCGTTGAGTTAATGCCAAAGAGCTCAATTTTAGTCTCATCTGACCACAGCACCTTCTCCCAATCACTCTCAGAATCATCCAGATGTTCATTTGCAAACTTCAGACAGGCCTGTACATGTGCCTTCTTGAGCAGGGGGACCTTGCGGGCACTGCAGGATTTTAATCCATTACGGCGTAATGTGTTACCAATGGTTTTCTTGGTGACTGTGGTCCCAGCTGCCTTGAGATCATTAACAAGTTCCCCCCGTGTAGTTTTCGGCTGAGCTCTCACCTTCCTCAGGATCAAGGATACCCCACGAGGTGAGATTTTGCATGGAGCCCCAGATCGATGTCGATTGACAGTCATTTTGTATGTCTTCCATTTTCTTACTATTGCACCAACAGTTGTCTCCTTCTCACCCAGCGTCTTACTTATGGTTTTGTAGCCCATTCCAGCCTTGTGCAGGTCTATGATCTTGTCCCTGACATCCTTAGAAAGCACTTTGGTCTTGCCCATGTTATAGAGGTTAGAGTCAGACTGATTAATTGAGTCTGTGGACAGGAGTCTTTTATACAGGTGACCATTTAAGACAGATGTCTTTAATGCAGGCACCAAGTTGATTTGGAGCGTGTAACTGGTCTGGAGGACGCTGAACTCTTAATGGTTGGTAGGGGATCAAATACTTATTTCTCTGTGCACAATGCAAATAAATATATATAATTTTGACTATGTGATTTTCAGTTTTTTTTTATATATAATCTATCTCTCACTGGTAAAATTAACCTAGCCTAAAAATTCTAGACTGTTCATGTCTTTGACAGTGGGCAAACTTACAAAATCAGCAAGGGATCAAATACTTATTTCCTTCACTGTATATATATATATATATACAGGGTGGGCCATTTATATGGATACACCTAAATAAAATGGGAATGGTTGGTGATATTAATTTCCTGTTTGTGGCACATTAGTATATTGGAGGGGGGAAACTTTTCAAGCTGGGTGTTGACCATGGCGGCCATTTTGAAGTCGGACATTTTGTATCCAACTTTAGTTTTTTCAATGGGAAGAGGGTCATGTGACACATCAAACTTATCGAGAATTTCACAAGAAAAACAATGGTGTGCTTGGTTTTAACGTTACTTTATTCTTTCATGAGTTATTTACAAGTTTCTGACCACTTATAAAATGTGTTCAAAGTGCTGCCTATTGTGTTGGATTGTTAATGCAACCCTCTTCTCCCACTCTTCACACACTGATAGCAACACCGCAGAAGAAATGCTAGCACAGGCTTCCAGTATCCGTAGTTTCAGTTGCTGCACATCTCGTATCTTCACAGCATAGACAATTGCCTTCAGATGACCCCAAAGATAAAAGTCTAAGGGGGTCAGATCGGGAGACCTAGGGGGCCATTCAACTGGCCCACGACGACCAATCCACTTTCCAGGAAACTGTTCATCTAGGAATGCTCGGATCTGACACCCATAATGTGGTGGTGCACCATCTTGCTGGAAAAACTCAGGGAACGTGCCAGCTTCAGTGCATAAAGAGGGAAACACATCATCATGTAGCAATTTTAGATATCCCGTGGCCTTGAGGTTTCCATTGATGAAGAATGGCCCCACTATCTTTGTACCCCATATACCACACCATACCATCAATTTTTGTGTTCCAACAGTCTTGGAGGGATCTATCCAATGTGGGTTAGTGTCAGACCAATAGCGGTGGTTTTGTTTGTTAACTTCACCATTCACATAAAAGTTTGCCTCATCACTGAACAAAATGTTCTGTGTAAACTGAGGGTCCTGTTCCAATTTTTGTTTTGCCCATTCTGCAAATTCAGTGCGCCGTTCTGGGTCATCCTCGTTGAGATGCTGCAGCAGCTGGAGTATGTAAGGCTGCCATTTGTGAGTAGCTAATATCCGCCGAAGGGATGTTCGACTGATGCCACTCTCCAGTGACATGCGGCGAGTGCTACGCTGTGGGCTCTTGCTGAATAAAGCTAGGACAGCCACTGATGTTTCTTCATTAGTGACAGTTTTCATGCGTCCACATTTGGGCAAATCCAACACTGAACCAGTTTCACGAAACTTGGCAAGCAGTTTGCAAACTGTAGCATGGGGATGGGTGGTCTCGTAGGGTGTCTTGCATTGAAATCTGCTGCAATGACCCGGGTACTGCGTTCACCAGAAATCAACACAATTTCTATCCGCTCCTCACGTGTTAACCTCTGCGACATGTCAATGGCTGTAAACAAAGAGAACACCATTGTTTTTCTTGTGAAATTCTCGATAAGTTTGATGTGTCACATGACCCTCTTCCCATTCAAAAAACTAACGTTGGATACAAAATGGCCGACTTCAAAATGGCCACCATGGTCAACACCCAGCTTGAAAAGTTTCCCCCCTCCCATATACTAATGTGCCACAAACAGGAAGTTAATATCACCAACCATTCCCATTTTATTCAGGTGCATCCATATAAATGGCCCACCCTGTATATATATAAAACTTTATTTAACTGTATTTAACTTTTTTATTATTAAAGGTATTGCAGTATATCATATTTTTTGCCTCTGCCAGGGCTTATTAGGAGCACAGAGATGACAAGCATTGGCACTCCACTATCGCATCACGTGGGGTGGGCAATGGGATGTCAGAGGTGGTAACCTCCATGTTTCTAATGGCGTAGATACCACCGTTGCTATTTACAACTGCATGTAAGGGCGGGAACCTGCTCGTTGTACTGAAGTTTCAGCTGTAACATATAACCGACTGCCTGTGAGCCCGCTCCATACTCCCCCACCCCGACTTCTGCCGTGTTCATACCTTGAATGTCAGAAAGGAGTTAGCAAAACTATTCTATTCAAGTGTATTAACAAAACTGTCCACTACGGTGTATATCTACAAAACTTCATACATGAATATTAAATTTATTCCATATGTGTATATCATTGAAACTTCACACATGTTGGGGGAGATTAGCATCAAGAGAGGTAGGCACAGCCAACTCAGTACAGATAGAGACAGCGACACAACAGATAACGTCTAAAAACAGGGCTTACCTGTGTTTATTTTAGCATCAAGAAAGGAAACAGCCTTTACATTTTAGGCAAGACCGAAAATAAATCCTGCTTGTCTGAGCTGTAAATAACCAAGCAAACAATCCGAAGTGTACCAGGGCCACTCTTAATGGCACTGGAGACACCGCAGTGTCAGTTGTTACTCACAGGTTCCTTGTAGACAAGTCAGCAGTGATCTGCCCCAGACACACTCAGCCTAAGGCTAGATTCACACGGGCGTTGAGCATTTCTGACGTGAAAAACTGCAGTTTTTCACGTTCGAGGTGCATCCGTGCTCTGCGCTGCAGGACGCAATATCACTCATCCCCCATAGACTAGAGTCTATGGAGGGATGCGTGAAAAAATAGGACATGTCCTGTCATTGTCTCACAATGTATATTAAAATTATTTTATGTGTTTATTAACAAAGCTATCCCATACATTTATGTGTATTTATATTAACGAAATTCCGTACATGTATATTAGCTGCTTCCGACGTATGTCGTATACTTGTGTAATAACCAGATGGCGGAAGTATGGAGCAGGCTCACGGGTTGAGCCTGCTCCATACAACGCGGGTTTCGGTTGCGTGTTACAGCTGACACTTCACTGTAACGAGCAAGAACCCACTCCCTCTTGTTTAAACCATCAGATGCCGCGGTCAATAGCGACCGCGGCATCTAAGGTGTTAGAAAGAGAGCAACACCCCTCTGAAAGCTCATCAGCCCCCTGCGACCCTGCAACATTAGTATTGCAGTATATACGGCAAGCAATACAACGATTGCTGGTTCAAGTCCCTAGGGAAACTATTAAAAAAAAGAGTAAAATAAAAAAAATTGTGTCGATTTTTTTTTTTGAAAGTTAAAAAAATACCTTTTTAAAATTTCCACTTAAAGCAGTATAAAAAAAAAAGTAATACACATAATTGGTATTGCCGTGTCCATAAACGTCTGAACAATTACAATATAACCTTATTTAACACGCCTGATGAACGCCATAAAAATAAAATCATTCGCCAGATGCGCTATTTTTTTATTCACCTCATCTCCCACAAAAAAAGGAAGAAAAAGTGATCAAAAAGTTGCATATTCCCCAAAATGGTACCATTAAAAATAAAGCTCGTCCCACAAGAAATAAGCCCTTATACCGCTCAATTGACGAAAAAATTAAAAAGTTCTAGCTCTCGGAATGTGGCGACAGAAAATAATTTTTATTTTAACAATTCGTTTTTATTTATTGTAAATAATCGCATTGACCCGCAGAATAAAATTAACATTTTGTTTTAATTACATGGTGAACGCCGTAAAAACGAAGCCCAAAAAACAAAGGCGTAATCACCGTTTTTTTTCCCATTCAAACCCACAAATAATTTTTTCCCGTTTCCTAGTATTACAACTAAAAATCAAGCCCTCAATGGCTGTATAGATAGAAAAATAAAAAAGTTATGGCTTTTGGAAGACTACAATTTTCCATCTCAGCGGATCCTGCAAAAATATGCGGTATACGTTTTTTTTAACAAGGCAGCCTATGGGTGACTTATGCCACTGTATGGCGTACATTACACACGTTTAACGGGTACATAATGGCCTTTTTATTAGCATTTCAAGAATTATCCATTAGAAAAATACTATTATAGTCTATGGGTGTCAGATTCGTTAAACGGATTCCTAATAGTGTCATCCATCAGACATAGACTATGATGGTATCCATTTAACGGATACATTATAAACTCTCATGACCCCAGTTCACGACATATCCGTTTAATGGACACCATTAAAGTCTATGCTGATAGTTGCTACTGACATCCGTCCCAGCATACAGTTAACGTAAACGTCAGGAACTTATTCATAAAACAAATTCATATATTTAACAAAATTATTCCACACATGTCTATCAACAAAACTATGGTGCTTTAACCCCTTAACGCCGAAGGACGGATATATCCGTCCTCAGCAGCTGCTAGTTCGCGCAGGAGGACGGATATATCCGTCCTGTGATCGCGCGGGTACTGACAGTTTACCCACGCGATCAGCGGCAGGAGCACGGCTATTATACACAGCCTGGCTCCTGCTGCAACTGCCGGAATCGAAGCGCGCGCCGATTCCGGCAGTTTAACCCATTAAATGCCGCTGTCAATAGTGGCAGCGCCATTTAATGTGTTTGACAGAAGGGGGAACTCCCTCTGTCACCCGATCGGCGCCCCCGCAAACAAATCGCGGGTCCCCGTCGGGTTTCCATGACAGCCGGGGGTCTAACAAAGACCCCCAGGTCTGTCTTCAGCATCTGCCTGTTAGGCGATGCCAGAGGCATGACCTAATAGGTTGCCTGTCAGTTTTACACTGACAGGCAATAATGCTTCGGTATACGAAGTATACCAAAGCATTATATATGCGATCGGCACATCGCATAGTGAAGTCCCCTGATGGGACTAAGAAAAAAAATGTAAAACAGTTAAATAAAGTTTGTGAAAAAAAAAATAAAAAAAATTACAGTCAAAGTCAAATAAAACTACTTTTTTGCCCCAAAAAGTGGTTTTATTTAATAAAACGGTCAAAACAAATCACACATACACATATATGGTATCCCCGCGATCGTAACAACTTGACCAATAAAATGAACACATTAATTAAACCGCCGGATGAACGGCGTCCAAAGAAAACGCAAAAAACAACGGCAAAATTCTCTCTTTTCTCCCATTCCCCCCATAAAAAATAAAATAAAAGTTAATCTATAAGTCCTACGTACCCCAAAATAGTACAAATGAAAACTACACATTGTCCCACAAAAATCAAGCCCACATACGGCCACATCGACGGAAAAATAAAAAAATGACGGCTCTTGGAATGCGGCGATGCAAAAACAAGTAATTTTTTTCTAAATGGATTTTTATTGTGCAAACGTAGGAAAACATATAAAACCTTTACATATTTGGTATCCCCGTAATCGTGCCGACCCATAGAATAAAGTTAACATGTTATTTACGCTGCATAGTAAACGGCGTAAATTTATAACGTGAAAATTAATGCTGGAATAGCTGCTTATTTTCAATTCTCTCCTAAAATAAAGTTAATAAAAGTTAATCAATATATTGTAAGCATCTAAAAATGGTACAATTACAAAATACAACTCGTCCCGCAAAAAACAAGCCCTTATACGGCTATGTCGACGGAATAAAAAAAGAGTTACGACTCTTGGAATGCGACCGTGGAAAAACAAAAAATAATCCTTGGTCATTAACGTGCAGAATGGCCCGGTCATTAAGGGGTTAAAGCATTAGACTAATAACATACGGTTCATTCATATTAAGATGCATTCAAACAAATCTTTTCATACAACTCACTTTTTCCTTCTATTTACCTGTATACATATTGGTTAGTTTTATAAATGTATTTTTGTATGCTGTAGTACTGTGTGAACCTGTTATTTTCTGAAGATCAAATATTTATTTTTTATTTTTTCTCAGGTCATAACCCAAGCCAGTGGAAGTGTTTCACATCATACCATCCATACTCAGCCAGTTGGAAAGCATTTTGACAGAGTTGACGACTTCTTCATTCCTAGCACAACATTGATTATCAATCATATCAGGTATTAAATATTCTAAACTCAACAAACCCGTAGAAGCACTCAAATGGTATTTCCACTTGAATTTTTATTTTTATTTTTTTTATTGCAATCCAAAGAGAGTGTATGTGACATTTCGGTCAATTTCTGACCTTTCTCACACAGTCGAATTGCGTGTTTTTGTAGTGATTTCGTATTGTGCTTGATTCTGCGAGGTCCGTTGCTAGTAAACTGCTAACACAACAGAAATGTAACTTTATATTTTAGAAAAGTGTTATATTTTTTCACTTCAGCAAGAACAGGTTTACATAAGGGATAATAATTGGAATAATAGTACAGTGTGGAAAGTTTCTGATTTTGTATTCATTATAAAGAAATGTCTGTTAACCCATCAAGCTTCATCACAAACTCTTATCTTGCCTGTCCCATTGTTCCCAACTGTGGTGTTCTACAGATTAGTCCTACTTTCAGTTATTGGTATAGGAAAATGGAGGGGTAGGCACAGTGCTTTCATACATTTCACTTGAAAAAATATCTCTCTGGTGCCTTATTTTGTATTCCTTTCTTTTCATATCTACTACATATTTGCCACTTTCTTCTACACTGTTAATACCTTGCAATTATTTACCATTTTGGCCTACCGTTCATTGACCATTTTCTGTCTAAATCTCACACATATTCTCTGGTACATCCCTATTGGTAAACTATTTTTATTACATGCATAGAAAATCCTCTGCTTAACCTTTAAACCCACTTAACAAATTATCAAAATACATGAGAATTACCTCTCTCTGGATCTTGTCTACACACGCCCTATATAGTTTATAACTTCAATGGGTTTTCTGACCCCTAAGAATATATTTCTGCATGTATTAAATAAGAAAAATTTATATAATATACTTACCTTTAAAATCTTGCTACTCACTGGATCCCCCTACGGTATATGATATGTAATGATGTCATTCAGTGGCACAGCCGTAACCACAGCAGGGAATCAGTGCAGTAATCAGTTCAGTGGCTTCGCTATGGAAGACATGTCACCACTGAAACCTGAGGGAGAGTGCATGGAAATATATTCTTAAAGGATGGACAGCCCCTTTAATTTATTCTGCATTTTAACATTCTGACTACCATCTTTATCATTCTATCTTGGCTTTCCTCTTTTTTAGGATCAATACAAGAAGTGCACCAAAAACTGCATACTATTGACATAAAAACCTTTGGACAACTTATGGCCATTCCCTTTTTATGCAACATTTTTTGCAAACCATTGTAACCATTATTATTATTTATTTTAATGCGCCATTAATTCCAGGGAATTGTACATATGAAATACAGAAGGGTTTAAATACATAACATGAGATAAATATGATAAACCTGAGCTTAATGTGTGATAGACTGGTAGCGGAGGAGAGAGGGCCCTGCTCGGAAAGGCTTACAATCTATGATGGAAGGTATAAGGAAACAAAAGTGTAAGTAGAAGCTGCTTATACAGTTGTGTAGTGGAGACAGGATTATTGCAGGTTGTAAGCTTTTCTGAACAGGTTTGGATGGTGGGAGAGAGTCTGATGTGTTACACATGGTGAAGTTTTGGGGGATTAGAACAGAGATGTGTGGAGGATAAAGGTTGTGGTTTGTTTTGTATGTCAGTATTTTTAAATTAATTTGCTGGCCAATGAGTAGCCAGTGAAGGGAATAGTAGAGAGTAGAGGCAATAGAGGAGAGAGACCGGTAGATTGGGCAGCAAAATTGAAGATGGATTAGATGGGTGCAAGAGTTAGATAGGAGGCCACAGAGGAGGATGTTGCAAAAGTCTAGCTGTGATATGATGAGGGCATATTCAAGCATTTTTGATGACTCAAAGTTGAGGAAGGAGTGGATTCCAGAGCAGTAGGAGGTGGTAAGGGTAGAGGGCCAAGTCTGTAATGAGAGAATTAGTAACATGAGGGAGTGGTCAACTGTGTCAAAGGAGGAGGACAAGTCTAGAAAGGGCACAGAGTAATGTTGTGAGGCTTTGGCAGTTAACAGATTGTTACTTTGCTTAAGACCGTTCACCCATTGCAGAGTACTTTTAAAAATGGCAGAAGTGGTTTCTAGATTTGGCAAGTCCCTTCCGATATTTTTTTAGGTGCATACTGCAATAATTTACTGGCACACTTTAATAAATTTGCCCACTTCTAATATGAAAAACTTGTCAAAATGTAGCACCTTCCCATGTCCCTTCTTACCTCTCTACTAACTTGCTTATAAATTGACATGTTATCTTTCGCTTGTGTCATTACCATTATCACAGCTTCCCACTTTTTTAAAAAAAAATATATATATAATTACTTCTAACTTTACACTTTTAAGTACATTCCAATTTCCTAAGTGTAGTACACCTCACCACACCTCATTCTTCAGTCTATGTAAAGCATGTGTCAAACTTTCCCACTATTTTTTCACCTTCGAGGTCACTGGAGAATGCAGCATAATTTATCAGTGTGGCTGAACCTTTGATCATTACTATTTGTATTCCTTGTGTGTCATTTATCAACTTTAGGCAGCATTCAGATAGCTGTAATCCAGTTCTGGATCCATATATTTCGTTGCAAGAATGGGTTAGAATACATCAGAATTGGGAAAACGTTTTTCAAACACTATCTTTAGAATACAGATGTAGCCATCTTTAACTTGATTCTGATAACTTGCTGCAGCGTGATATCACACAAAAAAAGCCATTGAAAAGTCATTGAAAAAGTCAAGATAAGAGATCTAGCCATTGTTTATTTAATGCGTTAAAAGTCAAGGTAATGACTGCTACATCTGTAGGTTTCCCTGATTTTTGTTGGCGGGATTTTATCCTGTCCTTATTTGGCCCCTGAATAGCAAACCTCCAAATTCTGCCTAAAGTCTCATTACGATGGGCATATTTTATCCGTGTTTTAACATCTTCTATTTTCTATGTAGCACCCAGACCTCCAATGATTTTACTTAAACTAATTTACAGCACAACAGATCTGTATGGTGCTGTACATTTGGTCAGTATAGTTGCGACAGCTCCGGGTGTTACATTGGTATATGGACTATTAAATACAGGTGCAATAGGCCCATGTATATAAAGCCTTAGTTTTTCGCAATTAAAAAGAACAAATCTTACTCATTTTGAATCATTTTAATTGCTAATTTTGTCAACATTTGTTCATAACGTTTACCATTTTATATGCATACAGCTTCTATTGATTGTAAAGCACTCCAGAATATATGGTATTAGTGGCATACAAGAAATACTATTTTTTTTTATAAAACAATATATATCACATAATATTTTTATGTTAGTGCTCACACATTTTCACAAAATATAGCACAGACATCTTAAGGCAAAGTTACTGAGCAACCTGCATAGAAAACCTCTGTAGAATGTTTCACAATGAGAAAATCCATTGCTTGTAACCTTCCATTATGTTGTAGTGATGAAAAAACATTAAGTCTTCAGGTATTAATAGTTCAGTTACCAGCATGCTTTCCTGTGCGAACCCTACAACATACTCTACTTTGTATCACAGACACACACATCTATCAAAATCACTATTTCCTTTGTGGTTTCAATAATGATTTACACTAGGCTACTTGCCCCAAAGCAGCTTAAATGGTCACTTATTAAAAAATTGTGTATTATAAAATGTATTATACAGACATTAGTATTAAACATTAATGCTATAGTCAATTTATATTATCATATTATATACTGTTTGTAATAAATTAAAACTTATGCTAAAAGTTAAGAAATTAGATTCATCCTTCAAGCTGCCTAATTTTTGCTTTCAGGTTTGGATTCATCCTTCATAAGGATGAGCAAGCTCTACTAAAAATTGATTTGGAAACTATGTCTTATATCAAGACAGTAAGCTTAAAAGACTATAATTGCATCCCTCAGTCTTTGGCCTACACTCACATTGGAGGATATTACTTTATCCATTGTAAGCCTGATACAACTGGAGCAATTCTTCCTCAAGTAATAGTTGATGGTGTAACTGATGCTGTTATTGGATATAACAAAGATGTGACTGGCACTCCTTACGTCTCTCCTGATGGCCACTACCTTGTCAGCATTGATGATCTAAAAGGAATCATGAGAGTACAGCTGATAACAATTCAAGGAGAAATTCAGGACTTAATCGATATTCATACTAATTTGCATATATCTGATGTGGCCTTTCAATCATCATTCATAGAAGCTCATCAATACAATGTCTATGCAAGCTCCAGTACACAGACTGATGTGCTTTTTGTAGAGCTCTCATCTGGAAAAGTGAAAATGATAAAGAGCCTTAAAGAACCAATGAAATTAGAAGAATGGCCATGGAGCTCAAAAAATCGAATTATCATCGAGAGTGGCCTTTTTGGACAGTATTTAATGACACCCTCTAAGGAATCACTGTTTATATTAGATGGAAGACTCAACAAATTAAACTGTGAGATAACTGAAGTTGTAAAAGGCAACACAATTGTTTGGTTTGGGGAACCATAAAATTGCAGCTTAGGTCCCTACATTTTTTTTTTGTCTTGGGTTTTTATGTTAAAGTGTAGCTATACATTCGAAAAACTTCTGAGATGTCATAGTGACATGTCAGAAGTTTGTATTGGTGGGCGTCCGAGCACGGAGACCCCCACCAATCGCTAGAACGAAGCAGCTGAAGAGTTCATGTGAGCGCTCAGCTGCTTCGTGTCTGTTTGGCTTTTTCCGGAAATAAATGTATCAGTGTATGGACTCAATAGAAAGTCTATGAGCTCGTACTCCGATACATCGGCTTTCCGGAAAAAAGCCAAACAGACACGAAGCAGCTGAGCGCTCACACAAACTCTTCAGCTGCTTCGTTCTAGCGATTGGTGGGGGTCTCAGTGCTCGGACCCCCACCAATACAAACTACTGGCATGTCACTATGACATGTCAGAAGTTTGTCGAACATTTAGCTACACTTTAAATTTAAGATAATGTATTTCTTTCCACCTGTTCAGCTTTTGCAAATTTAAGTATTTTAAAGCCGAGGATTTCTTTTATTTTTTAAATATTTTCATGGGTTGAACTAAATAGTTTACTGATAAAATTGTACAATTCTATAACTTTTTATAGTTTCATAAAAGATGTTTAAAATAATAAAAACAAAGAAAACTAATTGATGGGAAAGTGGGGAATATAACAATTTCACTTTTTTAGTTTATAATTATGGTTCAAAAATCAAAAATGATAATAGCCCCCCTTTATTTTTTTTGTTTTTGAAGAGCCAAGTTCTTTCCCCCGTTCGTTCGTGCCTTGGGTGGAATATTTTATAAGAAACACATAAAATAAAAATGAATAACTTACCCATTTGGAAACGTGTTGTGAGAAAGAAAATACATCCATAATACATGTTGTGAATTGTCCGGTAGATCGAAACATTTAATGTATCGCACCTGTCATATTGTAAGATCCCATCAAAGTTCTTGATTATAGTTTGACGTACTGTTGGCACACAACCATAGTCTTTAAATAACTGTTGTTATTTTTTTTCAACATTTATGTATCAGGGACTGATTTCAGGTATAACATTTTATTACTTTTATTGAGTATACTTTTCATGTCATGAATGTTGAGAGATCATGGTAGGTCTTTTGTTGTTGTCAATATTTTTCAACTAATTTACAGTACTTGTGTAGTCCATAGTTGCATGGACCATTTCTGATTAAATATACCGTTTTCCTTTTGAAAATATTTCCTACAGAATAACAATTTCTCTAAACATTAAGTCAATTTAGCAAAAAAATGCTGTAATACACCAGTTACAGATCCAATGAATATAAAAAAAAAAAAAAAAAGCTATTGAGCTTTTGCAAAATTCATGCATGTTGGTGATTGGATAAAAAAAAAGTTTAAAGCATTCAAACATACTCTCTTTAAATCCAGGATTCACTCCTAGTTTGGACTAAAGTAAACTGTACTAAAAATACAAACTGTAAACACAGCCTAAGATGTTGTGCACACGGCTATGTTAGGGCTCCATACAAGTTCTGAGTCATGAGACTTTATACAGAGGCACATGTTTTTGTCCACTTGGATCCATATAGAAAAAATGTGTTCAATGTTTCATTGAATGCCCTATTATAGAGATAATGCAATGCCTCTAAGGGGGAATACCTTCATAATATAGAGCCATATGGAGGCAGTCATAGAGTCTATGGTTCTGTAAAACAGAGCCCCATGTGCTACTGTACAGGACATGCAAGTAGTATGAAAAAGCAAAAAGTAAAGTATTTTAATGGTACGATTGAAGCATCCAAATTGCTTATCCCACAATATAGAACTGAAAAGCAAACATAATTCGGCACACAGTTGTTGTCTGGATCCTGTGACTTGTTAAGTGCTTTAACATACCGCTTTAGATATATGTATTTATGTTTGTCAAGCACAACTCAATGATGGTTTCCTTTTAATGATTTGTTGTTTTCATTTACATGCTGGGGGGTTTCAATTATATTCTCCGCTACTGTATGTATTGTGTTTGAGTCAAGCAGTTAAATCAGGTAGAAGTCTCCTTTATGCAGTAGCACAAACATTTGTATTTTGAAATTGTAAAGACAACAATATGAGTTTGTGTGAAGATAATTGATACCGTTTGTTAACAAGAAAATTGCAGCATGCTTTATCATAGTCCCTTCAGTCGTTTGAAATGTGATCTCTGCAAATCCTTTTAAAAGTGTTTATGTATAAAACATTGGAACGACAAAAATTGGTACAAACAATAACATAATATTTACATGTTTGTTGTAAGCCCTATTTTAGGTTAGCCAAATGACTTGTTCAATACTATTCTAATACTAAACAAAAAATGCAAACATACATAGAAAGTAAATTAATTGTATTTATTGTATTGACTATTTTGCAAAACAGTGTCTTTTTATTTTCATAAATTTGCTGTAATGTGTTTCTGCAATATAGCAAATCAAAGGACAGAGTGGTTTGGCATCAATATGAAATACAATATATCAGGTATATGTATGAAAAGCAATGGAGGTATCTGAAATGTCCTGATAATACTTACATGACATTCTATGTGAGAGTGGTCTAGACAATAAAAGTCAAGGGCCTCTTATTACCCATCATAGTCATGAAACACTTGGATTAACTCAATGGGGGAATCTATTAAGACTAGTGTTTCATACGCCAGTCTTAATATCAAGATTTCTGGAGCGCACGACTCTTAATAAATTAGGGGCATCTCTAGCGGTCTATGCACCAGAAAGATAACTGTATGCCAGTTTCTGGCATAGATTATAGTAAAATTGTTGGGCCGTGGGATGTATTCATGATATAAAACCTTTAAACTTTACTTATTACTGCATTTGATAGAGGGGCTTTTGGCTCCCTTTGGCCATGGGCCTTGATTCTTGCCCTAATTCCTGAATGGTCAGTCTACTTGTATATAATGGTACCATGAGTGGCTAACACGATTAAATACTTTTTGGGACAAAATAAGACAAAAGTATTAAAGTAGTTATACCTTATACCCCCAAAAAATACATTATTGCAAGCTTTTGGAGCAAAGATGCCCCTTCACCAGGCTAGTTTATTTTTATTTTTTTGTTAATCTGTCTGAAGAAAGGCCCTCTATGCTTTGAAAGCTTACAATTATAAAAATTATTATTATTTTTTTTATGGGGGTGGGGGGGGTTCGCCAATAAAGGTATAACTCCTATAATACTTTTGTCTTTTTTTTCCCTAAATAATACTGAATAGAAAATAGCTGAGGTTGAGTAATGTGGATGTGGGGTACTAATAAAGATAATGGTGAAAAGCATAGTTGGAGGCACAGTAGTATATAACATTAGGGGGGCACAAGCCATAAAAAATGTGCTAGTAATAATTATTCCTTATAAATGAAACTTTTCGTTTAAACAATAATACCATATTATGGCTAATAGACACTAGGATTTAAAATAGTGCACAGAGTCAAAATACTGTAGAATGATTGAAGTAGGTCTAAGATGTGTGTGCTAAATCTCTCCTGGACCATAAGGTCATTTTTTTTACTATAATATGTGTTAGCATTAATGAATACAAAATTACATTTATTTTTGTTTCTAAATGTATTTCCTTTTTCTGAGACTACCATTGTGAAATAAAGCCTTGTAGTCCCTGTAAAATCTGTGTTAAGTAGTCAGTCTCTTTTACATCTTTGTTATATTACCAAAACCATATTGATGTTCTGTATGTAACTAATGCTTGAAAGAGAATAAACCCTAATATTGCAAACATTGTACAAGCTTCTGAATAATTATAATATTTACTTTAATACTTGTGATGATACACAATGCACCAATAATACAACATTATTTCCAGATCAATGTGTTAACATATCTGAAGTTTTATTTTTTACTAAATCTCATCCAATTGATTATATTTAAAGGTTTTTCCATCATAAGCTGCGATGGAATATTACTTGGATGACCCAAACTCTGGAACCCCCATTGACCCCCTGTTTGGAGGGTCCTTTTCCCTGCACAGTGACTCTTACATCCACCTTCAACACAACTCCATTCAAGTAAAGTGCTGTGTTGCCATTGTCTGCACAGTGTGTCTACAAGAGCATGACTACTGTATGTGGGGAAAAGACTAAAGGTTTTTTGTCCCTTTATTAAAGATTGAGTTAGGTTCCAGAGGTGGTATACCCACTGACCATGAAGTGATGGCAGAACCTAGCAATATTCCTTCACTTTTATTGGTTGGGAAAATCCCTTTAACATCTTATTTGGATTACAAACATCCCAGGAAGACCAGAATATCAAGAGGGTATTTAGGGCAGATTCTACTTTCATTCCCTATCTTGTTACCCATATTGGTATTTTTAGTAAAAGTAGCAGTTTTGTTCAAAGCAATTGTAGCATGAAACTAACCAGACTGAAACTTAACATGGATGTGCTGTGTTCACCAACTTCACAGTGTTTGGTTTGACCTGGAATGGCAGGGAAGGTGCAAGGGAAAAAAATAGTTTTGTCTTTTCTATACACAGATCCCTGATAGCAATGATTTAATCTTCAATCTTAGAAAAATCCATTGTAAGATTGTCCAAATAGTTTTAATAATCTAATAGGCCAAGAATTCCATACTAGAGGTTTAGGGTTCTGCAAGAAATCATATTCTAAGACTTAACTGCTGATACACTTTCAAGTGTATGAAGAAGACCCCTGTATGAGTCCCAAATAAGAACGGGGATTACAAACTTACAATTAAACTACTTGTATTTCACTTCTGAAAATACTCACTAGTTTTTTTGAAACCCAAATTGGGTCACATGTGGTCAAAAAGGGCTGCAAAGCTACTGTGCAATCACTTCTTATTGTTGCTTAAAAATAAAATATGTGGAGTGAATTGAAATTTATATGTTTCATATACAAATAATAACACTACTTTATTAAGAAAAGTCTATTCAAAATGTTGCTTTTATTTGGCGATTCTGAGATCCATCTGAATGAAAACATTCAAGGAGCCTATACATATTATTCACATGTACTTTTTTTTTTAACTAACATTTACAGTAGAATGGGGATAAAATATTGGGTTTTGTTTCCTATTTTTGAAAATAAGCTTGAAGATATCATAAATGTACTACAAATATACAGTCTATGGCACACTTTGGCTTTGTGAAAACAATACAGATAATGAGAACTGTAAAGTTCAGAATTGCTAAGCATAAAACAAAGCAACTTTGAAATATCCCTTAAATAAAATAATTCAGTTCATCAACACAGATATCACCCACAAGGAACAGAACACTGCATCACCTTATGATGAGTTCAGTAATCTTTACCTTAATATTCTTAAACTTCTCAATAAAAAAAATTATATTATTTTACTGATAAAACTAATGCTACTACTAATAGAAATAATTCTAAATATTAACATCAAAACAGCACTACGCTATACAGTAAAAAAAAAAAAAAACTACAAACCTCCACGAATTTGACAGCTAATGAACATTTAGTATGTTCAAATTAGAAAGATAAAAAAATCATAATCTCCATTAAAAACATGGATGCCTAAGGCTCATTGATGTGCATGTGGAGGTAAGGCTAACTCATCTTATCTGATCTAACAGAAGAGCCACTGTAGCACAAACTGTCCAAAAAGTTAAGGCTGGATGTGATAGAAAGGTGCCAGAATACACAGTGCATTGCAGCCTGCTATGTTTGGGGCTGCGCAGCTGCAAACCAGTCAGATTGACACCTGGCCACTGCCAAAAGTTCCCTCAATGGGCACGTGAGCACCAGAACTGCACCATGGAAGAAGGGGGCCTGGTCTGACCAATCACGTTTTTCTTTGTATACTTTTTTATTTAATTTTCTTCATTTCAAACAAAAGTTTAAACACATTAAATACATATTGACAATATCGTACTTATATTAAATACCCGTCAACTCTGAGAAACATAAAAAACTACTTGCATTTACCACTAGAGAGGGTCATTTTTAGTTATATTTTATCAGTGACCAGAGAGGGTCATTTTTACTTATATTTTTATCAGTGACAAACGTCTTTTGAAACATTTCAACTTTCCCCCATGACAATAGGTAGGTTTTTTTTATAAAAAATAATTTGATTTACCACTTTCCAAGTATTATAATGTGAAGGAGGTATCTAAACACCACATTATAGTTAATAGTAAGGCCGGATTCACACGAGCATGTTCGGTCCGTGATTTAATGACCGTATGTCAGCAGTATTTCCCGAATGAACAAACTTCAGGGAGTCGGGCTCCTAGCACCATAGTTATGTATAATGCTAGGAGTCCCTGCCTCACTGTGGGAAAACTGTCCCGTACTGTAATCATGTTTTCAGTACGGGACAGTTTTCCCGCAGCGAGGCAGGGACTCCTAGCGTCATAGATAGTCCGGCTCCCTGAAGTGTGTTCGGTCCGGGAAATACTACCCATATATAGTTCGTATACCACGGGCCGAACATGCTCGTTTGAATTTGGCCTAACCTGCTGACAGTAGTGCTCTAAATATTGCTAGCCTCTTATATTTTAATAATTTTATGAAAAGAGCATCCCCTAATATACAAATTCTGGGGTTTCTTGGTATGCTAATTTTGTAAGCCTTATCCAAACAATTAATCAGCTTCGACCAATAGCTCTTGATTGTGGGACATTGCCAAAACATATAAATATTATCCATCTAGTGGGCTCCACCTTTCTTAAAAGAAGCCTTCTTATCAGTACATTTTATTAAGTGTCCTAGGCGTAAAATGTAATTGATTATTATGAAGAATTGCATCACTCTATGCCAGTTGTTGAAAGAAACTAATTTCCAAGTTCCATTGTTCTAGTGAGTGGGGTCAAACGCTTTTCCCATTTAACTTTACTGTGAAAACCTTTATTATCTCCCATATCCCTTAACAACTCCTCAGAAATATGCCATATACCACCTTATAAATAAACCATAATTTTTTTATGTGTTTATTAAGGCATTTTATTAACTGTAAATATCTATAAAAAAAATGTATGTGTTATGGAATTGGAAGTTGAGTGATTCCCCAAAGGCTGCTGGAGACTGCCGGGAAAGAGCATGCAAATAAAACTGTAACCTAAAATCTGTTACAACTCTGATTGACAGAGTCTAAGGATACTCTGAAGTTTTTTCCAGAGGCAGCCGCAAGGTGGGAGGGTCTTTGCTGCATAGAACCCAGGTTGTCTTAGCAGAGTTCAGTGTTGGATAAGAGGTGCAATGCAGACCATATCTGAGCAGGATAACCATCCAGCCCGAGGGTAAACAGAAAGTCCAAAACAGAGCAAGTGGAAATCAGGTACAGCAGAGGTCAGAACCTGCCTGGAGCAACTAACCAAAATCGGTAAACAAGGGGTTAATGAAAGACAAGCCGTCATCGGTTTCCAAGAAGTCCAGAAGTCAGAAGTACAGGGAGTGTCAGAGCTTGATCAGGACACTAAAAGATTAGGAGAATCACAAGCAAAGACCAGGTGGAGTAATATAAAGATATAAATACAACCCCACACCTAATTGTCAGAAAGACAGAGAAAAAAAGATATGCTCAAAGTAAAAAAGAACCGCTCAGAAGCTGGAACAGTAGTTATGGTGATCTTTTTTTTTTTTGTAAATTCTTTATTTTACAATTTTAAAGTCAAAAGCCTATTAATCAGGGGTACAAAAAGAAGAAGAAAAAAAAAGGCGTGTTGAACAAGAATCATAATAATAACATATGACAAATAGTAGACACGCAGGTCCAAAATATTGCATCACTATAACAGGCAACATTCGGCAAATTAACAGTGAGGAGAGGGAGAGGAAATTAGAAAAAAGAGAAAGGGAAGAAGTGAAGAGAGAGAGAGAAAAAAAAAGGGGGGAGGGGGGAGAAGTATAATGGAAGCGGGTTTTGCACGCACATGGTCCACTGTACAACCAAGGAGGTATGAAATCTCTGCCTTAGGCGGTCATGATGGTCTTATATTCAGGGGGGTCTTGATAAACAATCCAATGGTGCCATATTTTAGAGAAAATGTTGTGTCGATTATTCAATTGAGAAGTGCGCTTAATTTCCTCAATCTTGAGAAACCGGAGTCGGAGAGACGGGGGTTCCGTGCTCTTCCATAGAACAGGTATACAAGCTCGGGCACAGTTAACCAAGTGCCAGAGAATAGACTTCTTGTATGATGGCAAAGGAATTTCACTTAAATGAAGCAGGAACAAGGCGGAAGTAAAAGGTATGGTGTGGTCAGAGAAAGAGGAGGTAATTCTCCATACTCCCTGCCAGAAAGGAGACAACACTGGACAGTCCCAAAAATGTAGAAGGGTACCTTCAGCAGAGTGTCATCTCCAACAGTGCGATGCGACATTAGGGAACATAACATGCAGTCTGGTTGTAACATAGTACCATCGAGATAAAAGCTTGTATCCCGCTTCTTGGATGCGACTAGAGATTGACGACCCATGCGTTAGATCATATGTTCTTGTTAATTGGGAGTCAGAAAAAGGCAAATTCAAATCATGCTCCCATTTGCCCATTAATATAGGTGGAGGTTGCGTCGAAGGGGACACCAACATGGCATAAATAGCAGACAAAGCAAGTCAAACCGGCCGTTTTTCAGCGCAGAGGGTTTCCAATGGCGTGTAGGAACGGGAGAGAGAGGTTTGGGATGGAAGGGAGATAAGGAAGTGATGAAGTTGATTCACCCTCCAGAATCCCAATGGACAAGGGTCAGGTGTGGAAATAGGAGATTTTTAGGGATGGCCAAGAATCCCCAACTAGAAAATGAGTAGATCGATATCGGCCAGAGGACGCCCATCTCTGGAATACAGGATCCGACAAGCTCGGTGTAAAAGGGGGATGGCCTAATATCGGAAGTAAGGAAGACGGATAGGGTAGAAGTTGATTCCCAATGGACTTTTTAAATATCGCCATGGTAGGGGAAATAGTGGGGTGAGGTGGGGAGGGTAAGGAGAAGTTAGGTAACCAGGGTAGGATGTGAAGAGGCTAGGAGCAAAAATGTGTTTCCAAATATACCCATAATTTGGTATCGGCATTACAATGCCAGTCCACTAACCTATTAAGGTGAGAAGCTCTATAGTAGGCATAAATATCGGGTAACCCAATTCCTCTCTGTCGTTTAGTTCTATACAGTAACAACTTCGAAATTCTGGCTGGTTTGTTATTCCACACAAATTTGGAGAAGAGGGAGGCAATTGCATTGAAGAAAGAGTGGGGAATATGAATAGGCAGAGCTTGTAACAGGTGCAGTATCCTAGGGAGAACATTCATCTTTAATATTGAGCAGCGACCAAACCATGTAAAGGTACCCTGAGTCCATCTATCTAGAGCTTTCTTAACTGAGGATAGTAGGCGAGGAAAGTTAGCTTGATAAAGTCCAAACGCACGCGGGGTAAGGTGAACCCCCAGGTAAGTTAGGGTAGAGGAAGACCATTTGAATGGAAAGGAGGATGATAAGGATGTAAGGGCTGTGTGGCAAGGAAATATTAAGGGCTTCTGACTTCTGGAGATTGATTTTGTAGTTAGATAAGGTTGCGTATTGAGAAAGTTCAGACATAAGGTCCGGAAGAGAGACTAATGGTCTGGATAGAAAAAATAAAAGGTCATCTGTGTAAGCAGCAATTTTATGTGAAGTGTCCCCAACTCCCGTAATATCAACATTCTGCCGAATATTTCTAAGGAGGGGTTCTAACGTGAGGATAAAAATAAGAGGGGATAGGGGACATCCCTGTTGAGTACCATTCAGGATAGGGAAGAAGTCAGAATGAACCCAATTAATACTAACTGCCGCTGAGGGGCGTGAGTACAAACTACCAATCCACCGGAGCATGTTGGATCCAAGCCCTATGTACTTCAAGGTCTGGGTAAGGAACCTCCAATCCACACGGTCAAATGCCTTTTCGGCATCAGTGGATAGAAAGACAGCCAGGATAGATGAGGTGGAGAGGTAATGTAGGATATTAATAGTCCTAGTGGTATTATCCCTAGCTTCTCTGGTGGGCATGAATCCAACCTTGTCACGATGGATGATTTGTTGCAACAAAGGGGTGAGGCGAGTGGAGAGGATTTTTGCAAACAGCTTAAGGTCTACATTAATAGATGGGTCTATACCTCAAGCAATGAGAGAGATCTTTACCTTCCTTGGGGATAACTGAAATGTGAGCACTAAGAGTATCTGAAGGCAGAGTAGTATTTGTAGTAAGGGAATTATACGCAGAAAGAAAATGTGTCTGAAGGTCCGGTAGGAACGTTTTATAATAAACTAAAGTGAGGCCATCTGGGCCTGGGGCTCTGCCCATTCGCGATTCTTTAATAGCGAGCTCAAGTTCAGAAAGTGTGATAGGATCCTCAAGAACCGAGATAGACTACTGAGGGAGAGTGGGAAGGCCGGTGTGAGTGCAATTTAGCAACCACTACGCCTTGAGTTCCATCCAGCTCCAAATTAGCTTTTAAAAATCATTTTATGAGTACGAGCAGCTCGGAGTAGCAAAAACACACAGACACGTTACTGTATGAAAATGCTTCTACTTTATTCTTATCAGCACGGATATTTATAACAAAATTGCAACAACAAATGAGTCAGAAAGTTTAGATAAAGTTCCACAACTTAATTGGCTCTTAGGGGGGCCGTTCCCTCATCTTCCCAATTATTGCTGCGTAGTGCTTTGCACACAGCACTATGATTCTCCATTTTAATTCTTATTATTGCTGCGTAGTGTTTTGCACACGCACTATAATTCTCCATTTTAATTATTATTATTGCTGCGTAGTGCTTTGCACACGCACTATAATTCTCCATTTTAATTATTATTATTGCTGCGTAGTGTTTTGCACACGGCACTACTGCCTTAAAGTCCCAGAACATCTACCTTCTAATATAACTAACTTGTACAAACATATAAGGATATGAGTATATAAGGTATACAGTAAGTCTAAAACACTTTGGAAAATATTTTTGCTTTCACGTTTCCCCCCTTTTGTGATTTTATAGGTGTGGTAATCTTTACCTGCCTCTAATTTCACAACAACCTGTCACTTATTTCCAGAGACCTCGCTGTGAGAGCTCTCCGTATCTTATAAAACACATAACAATTAAAACAAGTCATAATAACAAAAACAATCATAATACATATTAGTGGTTGGAATAAATAGCTTAACACTGAACTGGCAGTCGTCAAAAACCCTGTGTACAGTACATATATATCATACCAGTGATGAGCAGTGTCATCCTTAATCTGGGATCCTAAATGTTTTCCCACTTACAACAGCATTCATTTTGACTGTTTGTAGTGTAACATTATGTCTCCCAACTATCTCTTTTACCTCTTCTGCGTCTTTTAGAACTTTGTTCAACTCATCTAAGGGGAGACTAATATTAAGTGTTGGCAATGGGTCCGGTACCCATACTGTGCTTACAATCTCATCCAAATCCGGGGAAAATACAATAGTCCGGTTCTTCCATTCTATATAACTAACATTAAATGTACATCCAGAAAAGGGTACCAGTAATAAAAAGGTTTTAATGTGTTGGGTCATCCGTAACCATACATACACTCTGTGGTTTTATCTCTATATACAAATTTTTTTTCTGTAAGATGGGGGAGGCAGGCTCTCCCACAAGCATATTTGCCACTCTCCCTTCTCACTCCCTGTGCCTTCTCTGCAGGCTTCATATGGGAGCCTAGGTCAAAGATAAAACATATGAAATCAACATAACTTGTGTTAAAGGAAATTACTTTCTTATTCACTACAAAAGAACCAAGATGGGAACTCCAGACAAAATGGCTGCTGCACAAAACAAAATCATTTAAACATTATTATAATCACTTTCACATCATACATATCTTTGCAATTCGGCATCCTGCTTGATAATTCACAATGTAATTTCATACAGAGAATATAAGCACATGAACCGTCCTTTACAAACCCCCCCCTTTTCTCATATTTTAATTACAGAAATTATATATTGATTATAATACTCAAACAATATATCAATAGGGCCACAACTTATATGATGCCATCACCAATGTCCAGTTTGGGTATGGGGTCCCACTAGTGTATTGACAAGTCTTGTACATCATCATCATCATCATCCTCTTCTATCTTCTGTTCTTCACTGACTGTCGGCCTCAGGGTAACCCACACAATTGTGGAGTCAGACTGCACAGTGGTGTCCAATGGGGGATTTATGATTACCCCCTCCTAGTCACTTACTTATTAAAAGACTTGATACTGCTGACAGATCCACTCAGGTCTTTGGTCTTTACTTTGATCTTTGCTGATGTCATCAGGACTTGGTTTGGTCCTTCTTGTCTGTCAGACACCGTCTCTCTTAGTATACGTCACCGGGCTGTACACAACACCTCATGCTGTGAGCCTGGGGTGAGATCCCATGTAGGCGGATTAGTGGAGTTTTATTGTGACTACCACAAAACCCTCCGCATCTGTCTTCTTCCTCCGGTAAGTTACTTGTCTGGGCGGCTGCTTAGAATTTTGACATTGCCGTCAGTTCATGATAAACGCGTTGTATTGGTTCCGGCTTCGCCTGCAGCATCTCAGTGATGGAGTTCATCATGTTAAAAGTCTTTTAGTTCATGTTTACTGGCACTTGTTGGGGACCCCCAACCCTTGTCAATTGTTAAAATAAATACTGATCTGGTGATATCATCTACATATATAAAAGTTGTTCTAAGTACATACAATAACAATGTCAGGCCCTTAAACTAAATCAAACAAACACCTTTATATAAGAAAAACTTATCTGTTCCAATGGACAGAGCACCTAGAAGATGTGTAATTATTGGGTACATTTCATTTGAACTTGGTGTCACACTTTCCAGTAGGATTTGTACCTTAATCTCAGCCGATTACCTGGAACATCTTCTACCCACAGAAATATACACAGATTCCACATGTTTATCTGACAAATATCGAAGACCAATTTTTCTTACTCTAATTTGTATTGCATGGGAAGGCCTCTCAAGGTCTGTTCTCTTTGTGGAAGGCGGGTATGATAAGGTTGGCACCGGTCTGCCAGGACTGTTCTGTAGGCAAATCAAACAGCTCTAACAGAATTTAGCAGCATCAGCTGTAAAACCTGGGACATACCAATTAGATCTTTTCAAATCGATCCTTGCAGTCTTGGGGCATATGTGAGGTCATACACCATCAATGCAAGTGCCATCAAGAGTGCCTTGGGTGTTACCGGTTCACCCTCCCCTATCCGTCCACATTCTGTTAGAATCTGGTTCTCACGCCTTCCGCTCCCAGTTAGACTCTTTCTGTGGAGAACAAGCTTTTACATCGCATAATCAATAATTGATCTTAATCAGATAATTCAATTAGAAAAAAAAACATTAACAAATAACATCTTTACATTAAACGTTCACATTGAGCAATAACTAGAAGTGATACATGCAAACTCATTTTTCTTCTTTTATATATATATATATATATATATATATATATATATATATATATATACTGCACACAATTTTCTGCTCTAAAATTTTCCTTTCCAACAACAACAAAAAAAGAAATAAATAAAAATGTTTTCAAATGGGAATATTCCATTTCTGTACCTTTATCTGACGCCTCTAATAGTCCAATGCTGAGGCACGCTGGTCTAGAACTCTACATAAAACTTAACCGCAGTTTTTATTTCTTGAATACAGTTATTAAACAAACTAACTTTGGGACAACATTTGGAGAACTACTGACATCTTATCATTGTATAAACCCCGGTTCAATACTTGGGATAACACTGTTCCCCTGTCACTTACACACAACTTCTGCAGTGGGAAAGATACCGGCCGGGCTTCAGGTCTCCCTGAGAACAGGTCTACACATACGAGCACATTGTCATACACTTCTACCTCGGGTAGTTGTATGTTCTGCAGTCGCTGGGACGGGTAATCTGGCCGGGCTGCACTTTTCACAGGTACCTTTGCTGTTTTACCTATGTCATGCCGTGCGCACATCATGCAGGCTGCTACAAAC
Organism: Rhinoderma darwinii; assembly: GCF_050947455.1. NCBI lineage: Eukaryota > Metazoa > Chordata > Amphibia > Anura > Rhinodermatidae > Rhinoderma > Rhinoderma darwinii. Next base: position 113,488,213 of record NC_134687.1, read on the forward strand.
CTAGTGGTGGCATTATTGTATCCAGGGACAAGCCAATTTACTGACACCTGGCTGCACATACCCTTGTTGTCAGGTCTGTCTTCTCTTGCTCTGTCAATTGGCTAACCCGATGATCCAATAAAGTTCCTACTACCAATGGGCCTATAATTGTGGGCGATGCCAAAAGCGTACCTAGAGTCAGTGTAAATGTCGGCCGTCTTACCTTCTGCCAGGTTACAAGCCTCAGCGAACACCTTCAGCTCCGCTCCTTGAGATGAACAAAAAAGTGAGAGTGGTTTCTGGATGATTTACCTGGTGCCTCGTATCCCGGCTTGTACATACTGTATGATAAAATATCTCTTTATTACAAATTTACATTGGAAACCCACGTCACATATAGATAGAACATTTCAAAAGGATGGAGTTTTATTTTTTCACATTCATCTGATAATCCAGAACACTTGTAAATCCCACCCACCAGGTCCTGTAAACACCTGATTAATACAAAAACAAACAAAATATGTTACTGAAATCTGGCATAAAATAAACAATGTTCCGACAAAAAATTTATTATTATTTTTTATTTTTTTCCTTCTCCCCATCTAAATCTGTAAAGACTCATCTGTGAGTGACGTCACCTCGCCTCCTGTGTAAATTTGCTGGAGGGGGATGGTCTTTTACACAATACCTCATATTGGGTGGAGACTACAGCACAACATACCCAGTGCCATATTTACCGTTCTGGAAGGATCTGGAACCATCTATACAGAAATACCTCAAAATATAGGTTACTGTCATACACATTTAATCTGGATCACTCGTTGGGGTCTCATACACATTTTATAGACCTCCTAGAACCAAATACATTAATTCAAAACAAAATAAAACACAAACCAAAACGAAATTGTACCTTATCAGCAATGTAGCAGGGTGTTCAAAACTACATATCTCAACATAATAAGGACTGGCACTCTATCTGGGGGGCACTAGTTTGGCCCCCCTGTAATACACAACAGCCTGGAACAAAAATGACTTTCTCCTGACAAAAATAAATTTTATCTTTCAAATGACTTGCAACCATTTACCTGTAAAACATCTCACATTTTCCAAAATAACATTTAGGCAGCACCATAGCACGTGCCTCATGTGTGAAAATAAAAACAAAACAATTGTAATTAGTTATCCAATAAAACAGAAAATGATATATCTGGTAATATTAATTACTGCAAATCAATAACCTATACATAAAAATAGGGAACAGTGGGGGCACATACATTTTCAAGACCCCGTGTCTCACAATATCTGTATTTTAATTCATTTGAATCAACATCAAAACATTCCAACATTAAATCTTATATCATAACACATAAATCTGCAGTGTAAATTTTATCTTTTTATAGACAGATCCAGCCGGCTGTTATATTTTTCTCGCTTGGTGTAGTTACAGACGACTGCGCGTGCGCGAAGATAAGAAACATTCCATTTCGGATTTTTAACCCCATACACAAAACACTAGGAATTTTAGACATTACTGCTGTTCAAGATAAGAACATACAATATAGTTCTGCTTTATAGTGTGGCCATTAGTTTCAAACTTCAGACATGTTACATTACACACATCACACAGATGTCTCATACATCACACATGTTACATTACACTCCCCCCGTTCTGACCCACATTAGTCACTGCAAAGTACCTAGCTGCTCCGTTTTCTTCACTCCTATCAAAATTTACACCTATTTCCAAATTGTTCTTTCTCACATCAACTCTCTTGTAACCACCTGTAATCACCTGCTTTGTCATTTTAACTTATGCCTTGTCCTGGCCACTCCACTCCCTTTCTCAACTTTCCACAAACCATTCTATTTATCACATGCAAACTTCCCATCGTACGGCTGCCAGCCTCTTCAACAATTTTTTTCCTTACAGTGTGTTATTTTGCCTTCACATACTTTACAAACCTCCATTGAATCAAACAGGAGTTGGTCACATTCATTTCAAACATCTACAAACCCCTCACTGCCGGGGTATAGCTTTTGGTACTACAATCCTTTAATTTCAAATACTTCACATGTGAGTTACGACTTCTCTCCGCCATGCGCTATGTCACTGCATTCCAAGGGGAAGGTCTTACACTTCTCACAATTTTTTCTTCCCCCTGGTTAATAATATAATTGCTGCCAAAAATTCTCTCATGTATTTCATATCAACCGTTCAAGATCACGTACGCACCTCTGCAACCTTTCATTACACAAAAAGTTTCAACATACCTTTTTGGATTCATCTTTCATACCACTGCTGGATAAAGTGCCAGCTAAATTTTGAGGCTTACGCAATACATGTGTGAATGGTGTAAGAATAAGCTCCTTACCTACCGCGGTTTTTTGTAATTCACAGATGCAAAGCCAGACCTCTCCATCAGACCAGCAAACTCCCGGGTTTCTTTATCTTTTATTTTTGTTATACTGAAATTTAGACAAGTCCAACAGACACGCACGCTCATGCAAACAACTTCTAATACTACTCTTCTGGGTCTCTTTTCAACCCTAAAATTAACTGGGTATCCTTTCAACCCTAAAAGTAACTGGGTATCCTTTCAACCCTAAAAGTAACTGGGTATCTTTTCAACCCTAAAAGTAACTGGGTATCTTTTCAACCCTAAAAGTAACTGGGTATCTTTCCAACCCTAAAAGTAACTGGGTATCTTTTCGTTTCAATAGTTTTTTATTAGTTTTAACATGAAAACAGAACAGCATTTCGCAATTAAACTTTGCGATATTATTGGTACAATTGGTACAATCAATCATCTCTTCATACAAAGCAAGAATTGAGGTAATCGTGACTGGAGAGATGACATTGTGTCGTAACATAAAAAAGAACAGAGAAAGGATAAAACCAGCAAAGAAGAACAGAAAAGCCACAAATATCGTCCTGATAAATATTAATTAATGTTCCCTATTGGGGGAGACAATGACCTTAAGGCCAATTGCACCTTCATGTTATGCAATGTAATACACACTGGTTGACCATGGATTCCATATTGCTGTGAATTTGTGGAACGAGGAGTTACCCAAGGAGATGATTTTTTCATATGCATATGTCGTGTTAATGAGTATGATCACTTCTCCTAGCGTAGGAGCAGCAGTTTCCTTCCAATGGCGGGTTACCACCAATTTGGCCACGACTAGGATTTTGCAAATCAGGCATCTTAATGCTATGGGTATTGCCTCCATTTCTATAAACAACAGGGCCGTCTGAGGGGATTGTGCAATTCTACATCTAGAGACTATGGATACAAGATCAAAAATCTGAGACCAGAACGGAAGCAGCGTGGGGCATGACCACAGCGTATGGTAAAGAGTACCGATATGGCCACATCCTCTCCAGCATAGTGGAGATGTCTCAGGGAACATCCTGTGTAGTCTATCCGGGGTGTAGTACCACCTTAATGAGGTCTTTATAGCAGCTTCTACGTGTTGGATACAGGGTAATGCTTTGTAAATTAATCTAAATGCAGATATCCATGTTTCTTCTGAGAATGAGCAGTTCAGCTCTCTTTCCCAGAGCCGCATATGGTGTGTTTTGGAAAAAAGTGTGTGTGAATGTAGTAAATTATACACAAATCTCAGGCCCTTGCTGCGTTTAGAGAGATACCCAAACATTTTAAAAAGACATACAGCATCAAAGTTGTTATATTTCGCTGTACAGTCTCTGATCTGGAGATATCTAAAGAAATCTGTGATAGGAATAGAGTATTGAGCCACAAGATGTTCAAAGCTCACCAAGTAATTATCCTTAAATAACTGAGATACATTAGTAATGCCTTTTAGGGACCATGAAGATAGTGATAAGTTGGGAACAATCAGTGAAAAAATATCAATAGGAATGTATGATTTTAATAGTGGGAGTTTTTCAGTAGATGTGCGATGTAAGTATGACCAACACTGTAGGGTCGCCTTGGTTAGTGGAGATATTGTGCAGATCTGTGGGATATCCCAGAAGGACAGAAACAAGGCGGTTTTTAGGCTTATCGGGGACATGTATGATGATTCAATTTGAAGCCAATGGATATCTTGATTACCATGCCACCAATCCATAGTCTGTGCCACTAGGGTGGCAATATAGTAGCTATGTATGTCTGGGACACTCAGTCCACCTAACTTTTTGTCACGGGATAATATATGTCTGGAAGTTCTAGGTTTACCTCCAGCCCAAACAAATCGAGATAATGTTTTTTGTGCCATCGCAAAGAACTTGGAGGGCAAGCTGATTGGAAGGGTACGGAATAGGTATAATAGCCTGGGTAAAAGGAGCATTTTGTACGCCGCTATACGTCCTATCCATGACGTGTCGTGTTGGAGGAGTCTATCAGATTCTGCATGAATGGAATGAAGTAGGGGTTCGTAGTTGGCCTTGTATAGGTCACGGAAGGAGGGAGAGATGGTAATGCCTAAGTATTGAATGCCATCTAGTCTCCAATCAAATGGATATTTCGACTTCAGAAAAAACAACGTGTCAGAATCTAAGTGTAAGGGTAGCATCTGGGATTTTAGGGTGTTTAGTTTGTAATAGGAAAGTTTGCCAAAGGATTTAATGACATCCATAACCGATTCAAGTGAGCTAACAGGCTGAGAAAGGGACAAAATGATATCATCCGCATACAATGAGATGGTATGGATTTTGTTACCAATTTTTATCCCCTGAATAAGGCTATGTTGTTTAATGTGCTGGGCCAGGGGCTCCATAGAGAGAATGAATATTATTGGGGACAAGGGGCAGCCCTGACGGGTTCCGTTAGAGATATCAAAATCCCGAGAAAGGACCCCATTGGTGTACACTCTGGCAGATGGAGCAGAATACAGAGCCTGAATAGCAGTCAGGATGTCCCCCTCCAACCCCATTGTCCGTAGGGTCGAAAAGGCATATGTCCAATTGATACGGTCAAACGCCTTTTCTGCATCTAATGCTAATAGCGTTGCCCGCTCTTTCGTTGACTCCAGATGATGTATTATATTCAAGATTCTACGGGTGTTGTCGGATGCTTGTCTGCCTTTGATGAAACCTACTTGGTCACTGCTTATCAGGGTGGCCAATATTGGGGTGAGTCTATTAACTATCAGTTTTGCATAAAGTTTAAGATCAGCATTGAGCAATGAAATAGGCCGGAAGTTTTGAGGTGTGTCAGTAGTTTTCCCTGGTTTAGGTAGTGTGACAATTAATGCCGCTTGGTTTTCTCTAGGGAATGAACCTCCGATCATGGCTTGCTGGAAAAATTTACTCAAATATGGTACCAGTAGGGACGTAAAATTTTTATAATATAGGGTAGTGAGACCGTCAGGACCCGGAGCTTTCCCTTGTGGAAGGGATTGTATGACTTTTACAATTTCCATTTCGGTGATAGGGGCGTTTAGTGTCTGAAGTTGTTCTGGAGTGAGACTAGGCAGTGAAGCAGATTGTAGGAATTTTTGTATCTCAGGCGGGTTTGGCCGTTCGACAAAGGGATCATCTCTAATATTATACAAGGATGAGTAGTATTTACGGAACTGCTCAGCTATGTCTCTAGGGTCTGCAATTTTAGTTTGAGATTGTGGATTCCGAAGATACGGAATTCTGGATTTCTGGTGCTGGAGTTTGAGGCGCGTTGCTAAAAGTTTCCCTGCCTTATTATTTTGTGAATAGTATTTCGCTTTGGTTTTTCTAAGGGATTTTTCGTATTCTGACAATAGACACATTCTGAGACGTTGTCTTAGAAGGAGGAGCTGAGACGCTTGGTCATCTGAGGGAGCAACTTTGTTTTTTGCATCTAGGCATCGGATTTCCTCTGTCAGGCCTAATACCTCTGCTACCTTTTGTTTCTTAACCATATGACCCAGTCTGATAAAGGTACCTCTAATGTAGGCCTTATGGGCGTTCCATAGCGCTGCAATCCCGATATCTGCTGTGTCATTAATAGCAAAATATTCCGTCAGATCTGTTTCTATGGTTTTTCTATGTGTGGGATGTGAGAGGAGAAAGGGACTAGCCCTCCACAGGTATGTAGGCGGGGTATTATGTGTTTCTTTGAGAGTCAGGGTGAGAGGAGCGTGGTCCGTCCAGCAGACGTCTCCAATAGACGTGGATTCCGTTAGGAAAACAGATTCTTTGTCTACCAGAAACATGTCTATTCTGGCATAACTATTGTGTACCTGGGAATGGTGAGTAAAGTCTCTCTCTGTGCTGTGATGCATGCGCCAAATGTCATATATTTCCTCCTTCCAGAACAAATCCCCTATGGTGACATGAGAATATCGAGACTGCGAAGTGGAGTCCAACTCCGCATCCATTACAGCGTTGAAGTCCCCACACAGGATCAGTCTACCTTGTTTATGTTTAGAAATTAGGCGTGTAATCTTGTGGAAGAACTTCAATTGGTGACGATTAGGGGCGTATATTGTAACTATCGTGTATTGGGCATTGTTAATAGAACACTTTAGGATAATATATCGGCCATTAGGGTCAGTTAATAGATCATACATTTGAAAAGCGACCGTGTTTTTCACAGCCAACAACACACCTCTAGTTTTGGATGAGTGATGGGATTGAAACACGTGTGGAAATGCAGGATGTTTCAAGCGAATTGCATCCTTTTCTAATAAATGCGTCTCTTGCACGCAGAGGACGTCACAGGAAGTTTTAAGGGCTTCTTTCCAGATAGTCGAGCGTTTATATGGATTATTCAAGCCATTAACGTTAATGGACGTAAATTTAAGCGCCATGACTATATAGGGTGTGTTGTTGCTTGCGGACACATGAAATTAACCGTGCATCAAGATGGATGAATAGGATTACAAACCAATGCATTACAGATATCATCAAGAAGAAGGCATTATAGAAAAACATATAGCTACCTCGACAGATCTGCAGATATATGTGGCAAAACAGAACAAACAAAAACAAAAGAAAAATATACATTAAAGGAAGTGTGTCTGAACACCGGTTGTGTTCAAGACAATAATGGGGGAAATCAGTCATCTTGAAAACCGGTACAGTGGGCTGCACTGCATCCTAGTAAGTGAACCACCTCAGCGTCGTGGACGATTACGTGACCGGACCATTTGCCACTCCTGTGCAACAGGCGGTGGAACAGCTTTCGGAGTATTCTCCATCCGTGCGACCCGAATATCCCACAGCAGCAGGAGAGAAATGCCATCTTGTACGGATCTAATGATGTGTAAGGAGTCGTTCCTGTGGACGAGCAGGCGTACAGGAAATCCCCATCTGTAGAGAATTTTGTTATCTCGAAGTGCAGAAGTGATTGGCGCGAATTGCCTCCGAAGTTGCAACGTGGCCGCTGAAAGATCTGCATATACGGAGACCATCCGAAATTGCGCGGGGAACTCTTCCTTCTTCCTAGATGCAGACATGAAAGAGTCCTTAATGTGGTAGAAGTGAAAGCGGGCTAGCACATCTCGCGGTATATTTTCGGACATATGTTTTGGCTTTGGAAGCCTATGTGCCCTATCAATGATAAGGTCCCTTGGGGAGCAGTCGGGTATCAGAGCTTTTATGAAATCCTGTATATAAAGGGTTAAATCTTTGGTGGCAATGTCCTCCGGGACCCCTCTGAATTTCACATTGTTCCGGCGTGATCTGTCTTCCAAATCAGCTACCTTAGCTTGTAAATGAGAGAGGTCCGTCTCAAGATCATAATGGGCATCGATGAGCTCGTTATGGGATGTAGTGAGCACCCCCATTTTCGACTCCACATGCTGAACTCTTTCCTCTACCACCTGAAGTGAGTCAGCTAATGGTTTAAGTAGCTGGGCAAACCCAGAATGTATGGATTGTTGTAGGGCCTGCAACATGTGTTTAAGCGTTTGCTCAGTAATGGGGTCGGTGGAGGAGGGTACATTAGCAAGCGTGTCTCCCTTTGTCAAATGGTCAGGAGTTACATCAATATTATGTCCTACCTGGCCCTTGTCGCCGCGAGGAGGAGATGGGGCCCATGTTACAGGGCGTCTGGAGCTGCAAGGAGAGGAGGGCTGTGATGATGTGCCTCGTGTCGCTAGGCCAAGATGGCGGCCCCTGAGGTCCGCGGCAGAGATATCTGCCTGAGTGAGCTGCGTCGGTTTCTGCGGGCTTGCTGTTGCTCCCGTCGGTGGCAGAGCAGGGACTGAGCTGCTGCGTCGAGGAGGAGCAGAGGTGATGGAGGATGGTGAGCCCGGGTCGGATGTCAGGGATCCTGCGCGCGGGCTTCCTCCGGCGCCATCTTGTTCTGCTGGGCGGCTATGAGGTGAGTAGAAATCCGGGATTTTGGCCGGTTTGGCCGCCGCTTTGTGTTTCTTTGGCATCTTGGCGGTAGTGGGGTATATTCCTGGGCACAGGTGGTCGTCAGCAGGTTGTTTTGCGGTGGAACGGCGGTGGTATGTCGCTGTGAGCCGCTATGCAGTTAGGAGCCGAGCTCTCAAGCAGCCATTCACTCCGGCAGCCAAGCCATGCCCCCACTGGGTATCTTTTCAACCCTAAAAGTAACTGGGTATCTTTCCAACCCTAAAAATAACTGGGTATCCTTTCAACCCTAAAAGTAACTGGGTATCTTTTCAACCCTAAAAGTAACTGGGTATCTTTTCAACCCTAAACAACTAAACTGGGTATCTTTTCAACCCTAAACAACTAAACTGGGTATCTTTTCAACCCTAAAAGTAACTGGGTATCCTTTCAACCCTAAAAATCAAACAACTAAACTGGGTATCTTTTCAACCCTAAAAATAAACTGGGTATCCTTTCAACCCTAAAAGTAACTAAACTGGGTATCTCTTCAACCCTAAAAATAACTAAACTGACTGACTTCGGGTGGTCTCTGGGTCCTAGTGCCGCAGTCCCTGTTCGGGCGCCATAAACTGTGAGGGCAATTTAGCAACCACTATGCCTTGAGTTCCATCCAGCTCCAAATTAGCTTTTAAAAATCATTTTATGAGTACGAGCAGCTCGGAGTAGCAAAAACACACAGACACGTTACTGTATGAAAATGCTTCTACTTTATTCTTATCAGCACGGATATTTATAACAAAATTGCAACAACTAATGAGTCAGAAAGTTTAGATAAAGTTCCACAACTTAATTGGCTCTTAGGGGGGCCGTTCCCTCATCTTCCCAATTATTGCTGTGTAGTGCTTTGCACACAGCACTATGATTCTCCATTTTAATTCTTATTATTGCTGCATATTGTTTTGCACACGCACTATGATTCTCCATTTTAATTATTATTATTGCTGCGTAGTGTTTTGCACACGGCACTACTGCCTTAAAGTCCCAGAACATCTACCTTCTAATATAACTAACTTGTACAAACATATAAGGATATGAGTATATAAGGTATACAGTAAGTCTAAAACACTTTGGAAAATATTTTTGCTTTCACACCGGCATGTTGCAAGTAGTTATCTTTAGAAGTTAGTCGCTCAGTCGCCTGTGGATGTATGGGCGGACTAATCTTATAAAGCTTGGCATAGAAAGACTGGAAGGTGTCTGCAATGCGTGAGGAAAGGGTATATTTATGGCCATGGTCATCCGAGATATGAGGAATAAACGAGCGTGCTCTCTGCAAACGCAGGGCCCACGCTTGTTCCCAAACTCAAAAAAGTGACAGCGACATTTAGCCAAAGAGGCTTTCGCACGGGAAAGGGATACATTTTTTAGTTGTTCCCGAAGGAGGCAAAGTTCAGTCTTAGTCTGAACAGCAAGGGATGTTTATGAGCTCTCTCTAGGGCGCCAATCTTGGAGAGTAAGTCTGTGAATTGAAAATTCCTCAGGGGTTTGAACCGGGACCCATGTTTAATGAGAGTCCCTCGAATAAAACATTAATGCGATTCCCAAACTATCGGGGAGAAAACATCTAGTGTTGCGTTATTAGTAAAGAACTCCTGAAGGTCGTTACGAACACAATTCAACACTGTTTGGTCCTGTAAAAGACTGTTATTGAGACGCCACCTCCAAGAACGTGGTTGAGATGACGGGAGGGAGAGTGACATGGATACAAGGGCGTGGTCTGAAAAGGAAATGGTATCAATGTGAGCCAATTGCAACAGAGAAAGGTGAGTATGGGAGAGCAACAAGTAGTCAATGCGCGAGTAGGAATCATGTACATAAGAAAAATGTGAGTAATCTCGGGTGGAGGGGTGTAGCATGCGCCATGTGTCCATTAGTTGGAAATGCTGTAAGGTAGCTTTAGTCTTTCTAAGGAAAACGTATGGTAGATGAGAGGATCCAGACGAAGTGTCCTGTAAAGGGTCCAGTGCCATGTTGAGATCCAACCCAAACGCAACCACCCCTCCAGAAAATCATCCACCTCCCTGAGCATGCCGTCCAAGAAACAGGACTGGAGGCGTGGCCAGCAGTCGATGGCGCCGGTCGCATAAACTGAGAGCTCCGCGCCCTGCCACGCAGATCCAGCAGCCTACAGCGGGGAAAGGTGCCTCATATGGGGAAAAAAAGACCCCAAGGGTCTAGACTCACCCCTGCAGCACAGCACCAGGTCGCCGCCGCTCCACCAACGATCGACGGCTACTTTCTTCGGCGGCAAGCCACGCCGCTCCCTCAGCCGCAGCCATCTTGGACAGCCTCGTGTCAGAAGGAAGGGGAGATGTCCGAGCAGGGAGAGGAGACAGTGCCCCACGTACAGGGTAAGCTGAATAGCCGGATGGCTAAAGTTCACCCTCCCAGCTCCCCTAAGCTGTCCTCCACCTCGTCCTGTGAACAGCAGGGAAGGGGGTCCCCTATCCCAGGAGCAATGGAGGCCAGGCCACGAGGAGCATCAGCTCAGTCAGAGGCCCCAGTACACCTGCTTGAACCACCAATGTCACAGCCCTCAGCACAAATGGCCCTACAGATTTGGCCTGCACCTAAACCCCAACGGCCCACGATCCAGCAGCCGGGGAGGAGAGACGATCTGGGGGATACACCATCTTTGACCCCCTATGCCCAGGCCCCTGCATATGCCTCAGATTCTGACCTGGAGGATTCAGCCTCACTTCCTTCAGATGTGCCCCCTATGTGGAGGGAATGTTTCTCACAGTTGCCCACTAAAGAGGACTTTAAGAGTATGATACAAGAAGTGAAGGCAGCTTTTCGTTCAGAATTGGCGGGGGTGTCGCAGCATATACAGCAGATTGCTACGAGGGTGGAGGCTCTAGAAGATGACCACGATGCCACTAGGCGCCATGTTTCTGTGATACAGTCTTCAGTGTCCTCCCAGCTGGCGTCCATTAGAGATATGCAACTGCATCTAGAGGATTTGGATAACAGAGGTCGCCGTCATAATATAAGGATAAGGGGCATACCGGAGCCCTCGGGGTCTGAAGATCTTCCCATCGTGTTAGAGACTATCTTTAACGACCTTTTGGGTGCACCCCCGTCTAATCGGATACCGCTTGACAGAGCGCATAGAGCACTGAAACCAAAATCCATTACATCTCAGCCCAGAGATATCATCTGCTGTGTCCAGGATTTCCGCACTAAGGAGGACATTATGCTTAAAGCCCGTCAGCGTAAAGACCTGGAGTATGCCGGTGTGCCGATTCAGTTATTCCCGGATCTCTCCTGGATTACGTTACAGAAAAGACGTCTGCTTCGTCCACTTCTCGCAGCCCTACGGGACCACAATATTATTTATCGATGGGGGTTTCCGTTCTCCCTTACAGCCCGAAGAGATGGTGTTTCTGCAACCCTGAGGTACCCAGGGGATTTGCCTCATTTCTGTGACTCCCTTGGTATACCAACGCCCAAGATGCAGAATTGGGAGACTCCTTTGCCGCCTTCGTCTCCACCTCCAGTCTGGCAGTCGGTCCGAAATAAGCGGAGGACCTCTCCAAGACGACAGTCTACCCGAAGTTCACCAAGACCTGATTTGAATTGATGGACGCTGCGCAGATACACGGCACCTCCGTAATATATGTGAAGGAGCCTGGTCACCCATACCAGCTGCTCCCTTCGCCAGTTGCACTATCCTAGGCTAAAAATGCATTTAGGATTATATTTCTGATTTTATGTTGTTTCTCTTTAATTCGTTAACGTAAATTGTGGCAGGGCGCGATTGCCCGGGATACACTTGGCTCTTTCACCCCCTTTTTGTTTTTTCTCGGCCTGTACGTATTTATACGTACTTTTGTACTAGGTTCCTCGACTGTTGAGACCCGACCTCCTTTTTTGATAGGGGTAATTTGTTTTGCAGTTCTCCCTCTGTTTTTAGAGAGAGTTGCAAAGGGTAATATTGTATTACCAGTTTTCTTTTGCTTTAATATCACCCGCCCCAGGGTATAGTATTCTCCCTGGTAGTATTTTCTGAGTGTGTTTGAAATTCATTGATCTCATGCATTTCTCTTTGTTCTCACTGCAGATATGTGTATTGTCTCCCTGGTACGTCTTTACCCCAGTGTCTTTCCCTCCCCTCCTACTTTCATCCGAAATAACACTTGAGACGACAGTGAATCCTCCAAGAACCTCCAAGGTAGAAGGACGCCGTAGAACACTGCTTGCTTTGAAACCGACATGGGACTGGCCCCGACATAACTGTGAGCTGTATACATCCGCACTTTCCACATCATTCTTTGCTCTTTCATACATCTTTGACCATGGTTAAATTTGTCACACTTAATGTCAAGGGTCTCAACTCCAATGTGAAGAGACGCTTGCTTCTAAGGGAGTTGAAATCGCTTGGAGCGGAAGTTGCTTTTCTGCAGGAAACACACTTAGATTCATCCGGAACTTTCCAATTTGCCCGAGGGGCGTATCCTGCTGTGTACTCTGCCTCGTCAGGTCGCAAAAGGGAGGGGGTGGCCATTTTGATAGCAGCTTCCTGCCCCATACAAGTTCACACCTCACATCTAGATCCGAAAGGCAGATATGTTATAATAGAGGGGACTTTGCTTGGACAGCCCATTGTTTTATGTAACGTTTACTCTCCTAATACTGCACAGATTCCATTCCTACGTAGACTCCTTTCTAAACTCCAGAAGCTTCCTAGGGGGGCATGGCTGGTGGGAGGAGATTTTAATGTCCCGTTCTCCACGTCCATGGATAGGGTCTCTCTTACACACTCTACTCCGACGCCCACCCTTACAGGACTTTCTACACGTTTTAGGCAACTAATTAGAGAGCACCAGCTCTATGATTTGTGGCGAGTGGATCACCCAGGTGATAGGTCCTATACCTTCTTCTCCCATACGCACAGCACTCATACACGCTTAGATTACTTTTTTGGTAATGTCCCTGCCCTCCGTGCGCTCCAGGGGGCGAATATAGACCCCATCTCTTGGTCAGATCACGCACCAGTTTCTGTGTCCCTACAGATAGGGAAACCAAATACGAGAGTATGTCATTGGCGCTTAAACGAAACTTTGATTAAGTCCCCTGCTCTTAGGGACAGCCTGGCCGGACATATGCGGGAATTTTATGCACTTAATGAGGGATCGGTTCCTTCAGTATCCACTCTTTGGGAGGCGCATAAGGCGGTGATGAGAGGGCAATGCATAGTAATGGGATCTAGATTGAAAAGAGACTCTCGGGCCAAGCGGGTGGCTCTCCATCGGACAATTACTAAGTTGGAGAGAGAAATGGGGATTAAACCGGCGGTCCCGACACTACGGAAATTGATAGAGGCTAGAGCACAACTCAAGGACTTAGCTATGAAAGGGGTAGAAAAGTCATTACTATACACAAAAAGGAAATATTACGACAAAGGTAATAAGGCGCACTCGCTTCTGGCCAGACTATTGCGGGATCAGGCGACTGTTCGTACTCCACAGGCGGTTCGGAATAAGGCGGGCATACTCCAGCATCACCCAGACACGATAGCCACACTTTTTCATGACTATTATAAATCCTTATACCACCTGCCAAATACCTTACCACCTGATCCGGCTCGTCGGAGGGAAACGCTGCAAGCATATCTCTCTTCCTGTGCTCTCCCTAAACTGAAAGATGAGGAGCTTTCATCCCTGAATGCCCCGATCTCTGCGGAGGAATTGTTTGATATATTGAAGGACCTCCCTAGTGGTAAGGCCCCTGGACCAGATGGCTTTACATATGGGTATTATAAGACCTTTGCAGAGATCTTGGTTCCACGGATGGCTTCCTTATTTAATGAATTCCTACAGGGTTCTCCCATCCCTCAAACATTCCTGCATTCTCATATCACGCTGATCCCTAAACCGGGTAGAGACCACGCAGAGTGCTCCAATTACAGACCCATAGCCCTTCTGAATTCGGATCTAAAAATTTTCACCCGTCTTCTAGCTAATAGACTCAATGTTTGGCTCCCTTCTTTGATTCACAAAGACCAAGTGGGCTTTGTGCCTCTTAGGCAAGGAGGAGACAACACACGAAGGGCCCTTGACCTCATTGATGCCCTCCAAAAGCAAAAGGAATCGGCGATCCTTCTTAGTCTAGATGCAGAGAAGGCGTTTGACCGCTTGGGATGGCCATTTATGTTCGAAACTCTAAATTCATTTGGGATTTCGGGCCCTTATTTGACAGCACTGCGTGGTCTCTACTCCAAACCAACAGCGGCAATTAAACTCCCACACTCCACCTCCCCTCCGTTTCAAATCTGGAATGGTACACGTCAGGGGTGTCCCCTATCCCCACTTTTATTTGTGCTATGCATAGAACCTTTAGCAGCTCAAATACGGAAATCCAGGGATATAGCGGGGGTCCAGATACAAGATAAAGAGTTTAAGGTTTCCCTGTTTGCAGATGACGTCCTCTTGACTATCACTAAACCTCATACCTCCCTCCCTAACCTTACTACAGTTCTCCGTAGGTATGGGAGGCTGTCAGGATATAAAACTAATACATCTAAAACGGAAGCGCTCCCTCTTAATGTCCCACACCAGGAGCTCCAGCTACTCAAACACAACTACACCTACAACTGGAAGGAAACCTCCCTGACTTACTTAGGAGTTCAACTCACTCCCTCCTATACGTCGGTTTACAAGGCTAATTTCCCCTCTCTGTTTGTAGAGCTACGTCAGCTAATGGCCAGGTGGGATCCTCTTCCCATGTCATTTTTTGGGCGCATAGCAGCGGTCAAAATGACCTTGCTCCCTAAATTACTGTACTACTTTGAGACTTTGCCGGTAGCAGTACCTATGAAGGAATTGCGGGCCATGCAGTCTTCTATCCTCAGGTTCATATGGCACTCCGGCAGACATCGAATTCCGAAATCAGTTTTATTATCGGGTCGATCTGCGGGTGGGCTATCGGTCCCTGATGTGGTGAAGTACTACTGGGCGGCACACCTCCGTCGCATACCCAGCTGGGTGTCTTTAAGGGCGTACAATAAATGGACCGAAATAGAGAAGCTATGGATGGCCCCGGTCCACCCAAACTCCCTGTTATGGGGTGACCCACTGGTAATGCCGACTGCATCTTTATTGGGTCCCATGAGATTTCAAAGGGAAGTGTGGGAAACCTGTAAAAACCGCTTCCATTTGGCATCGGGTTGCCCGCCCTTGACTTCGGTACTCTACACTCCCACTATCCCGGGGGGCACTACCTCCCGAATAGTCCGATTGTGGACGGGAATTGAGGTATTTCACCTGGCTGATATGGTTGATCCCCACACGCAAGAGCTTCACCCGTTTTCATACTTTCAAAAACATCATAATATTCCCTCCGCTGCGTTCTTTCACTATCTTCAGGTTAGACATTACATGCAGCAAACTTTTAGATCCACGCGGGTTACTGCACCTACAAGCTTCGAAAGGTTATGTCGGTATGCTACCACCACTAGGGGGCTTATCTCAGCCATTTATGCATTATTGCTATCCCCGGAGGGTTCCCCTCCGCCTGGGCATAGATACATGTTGAAGTGGGAGGCCTTACTGAATAAATCCATCCCGCTCTCATTGTGGCAGATTATTTGGTCGCAAGCAGCTAAAACCTCCATCTGCACTGCATATAAGGAAAACCAATATAAAATCCTTATGTTTTGGTACCATACCCCTGCCTTTCTGCATAGCTTCAATCCGGGTATTCCGTCGGATTGCTGGCGATGTAGAGGTCAGAGAGGTGATCTGTTCCATATTTTCTGGAGCTGTTCACTGGTACAACAGTATTGGTTGGAAGTTAAGAACTTGGCATTGGCGGTGTTGCAGCAGGATATTCCCTTAGACCCTCTTCATTACCTCCTAAATGTTCCCCCTAGGTCTTTGGGGAAATCACCAGCTCGACTCTTTCGACACTTTCTTACAGCCGCTAAGACGTTGATAGCATGGAAATGGAGACAGACAACCCCTCCCTCCCACATCGACTTAGTAACTAGAATTAGGGAAATACGTACAATGGAGCATATGACGGCCTCTATTGACAATGAACTGGACAGGTTCAAAGTGGTGTGGGACCCGTGGGACAAGTATTGGATACAGGGAACTCAAGATTAGGTGGTAGGTGGAGCTCAGACTATCCCCCCCCTCCTCACCCCCTTAAACCCCTGTGTTTTTTCCCAGATGTTTTGTCTGTCTATTGAAAGTTACTGTCTTACTATGTGAATTGCATGGCCCTTCATGCTGCTCTAAGTTATATGTATATTGTTGAAAAATTTTCAATAAAAACACAGTTGAAACCAAGAAACAGGACTGTCCAGTGTTGGGAAGATATGCCGTACCAAACGTAAAAACAGGAGGGGGATGAGGGAGGAGGAGGAAAGAAGGGAGGGAGGAAGGGGGGAAGGGGTGGAATGGGGAAAGAAATATAGAAAAGAAAGGGAGAAGAATGAGTCTCCAAGTAGACAGGGAGATATAGACATTGCTCTGTAAATAAGATATCAGCTGCACAGTACAGCTGCTCGAGGTAGCTGAAAGATATGTCTAAAATTATCATGTAAAGGAAATATGAGACCAACACCTAAGTGAGACATAATAAAACTGTTCAGGAATTCACAGAGCACGCATGGCAGGTAAGTTCGAGTATAGTATCAACGGGAAAACACAAGGTCTACATCCCAATAAGGAGAAAGTGCCATTGAAAAATACAAAGTCCCATCGAATCTGAGGGAGAAATGTTAGGGTTCAGGCTGTAGGAGAGGTAAGGGCGTTCCCAACTGGGGGTTCCCCATCCACAGCACGTCCACAGGATGGATCATCTCAACTTGTCGAGGAAGGGTCGGCGGTCTGTCCAAATTAGGACGTTGAGGGGTTCGCAGATAAAGTCCATGGACTGTCCAGTCCGGGATTGGAACAGGGTTCGTCCCCAAAAAGACAAAAGCATCGATTAGGTCTTCTGGAGATCTCACAGCAAATTCCGTGCCTGCCTTGCGTATGATGATGTGGAAAGGATAGCCCCTGCGATACGAGGCCCCTGCTTCGCAGGTCTTAACCAGTAGAGGTTTCACCATGAGTCGCATGTTACGGGTGCATCGTAATAAATCTGGTAGCAGACTAATAAATGCCCCTTCGTGTGTAATGGGACCCGAATCCCAAGCTTTTCGGGGAAGAGCTTCTTATTGCTGATAGAAATGGACGTGGCAGAGGACATCACGCGGGCCATTTCTATTCCAATCCTGCAACCTAGGACTGTACACCCTATGAACTCTATCGAGTTCCAAATCAACGTCATCAGTTAAGTCCAACATCTTGCGGAATAAAAGAGAAACTGAGTGCCACAAGTCAGCACTACCCACCGATTCCGGAAGGCCTCTGATTTTAACAATATTGCGGCAGCCTCTATTTTCCAAATCGTCAATGTGTAAAGTAAGGTCAGTCAGCAAAGTAGAATGAGACTGTAACGTAGTCGAGAGATGAGAAAGAGATCCATCCATGTCTAGGGAACGCTGTTGCACTTGCGCCACCTTGGTAGAGATCTGTTGAATGGTGTGCTGAATGGCTGAAATGTCTCTGGCGTGAAAACTGGGCCTCCAGCTCCACCCAGGTAGGGAGGGCTTGTAACATGTCCCTGAGCTCCGAAAGCATAGGAACATCCACCGAATGGTCCTCGATACCACTGGGTGGCCCTCTTAATAAGGGTTGTCTGCTTGATGCCGGAGTGGGCGCCATGATGGGACGGGGAGAGGAGGAAGGGAAATCTCCTGTAGTGTGATGGGAGAAACGCGCCAGGAAGGTACCTGGAGTAACCAGAGGTTTAGGGTCAAATTTCTTCCCCTTTGGCATGATTTTAGGGTGGGTGAGATAATGAAAAGTCTCTGTAGTTCAGCTGTGATCTCGGAGTTCCAGAAGAAAGCAGCCTCACTCCGCCATGTCCAAGCCACGCCCCCGTCATGGTGATCTTAAGGGAACAGGTATTTTCCTAACAGTATGGTATACGATATTAAACTCTTTTTTTTTTATTTTTACATTTTTAATTTACCCTGTGGAAGTAGTGATTCACATTACATAAACCCATCTTCATCCAAATGTAGTAATCTTGAATTTTTGGAATGTCTACAAATATTGCATTATCCCAAATCAGGGTGAATGATAAGATACCAAAGCATCTTCACATCTATCTCAGTTTATGCCAAGATCGAGAAATCATATCTCCCAAAACACACTCTCCTCTTAAATGATCTAATTCCAAAAGTTCTGCAGCCTTTGTAATATATATATATATTTTTACTTATCCCCTCAAAGAAAGGGGGTATGATTGCCATTCAAAATATACCTTAGCTGTGCCACTGAAAAGTACAGTCTAAAATTAGACAATAATAACCCTCTCGTCCTCCAGTGATAAATACATTTTTTTTATTCTAGGAGGTTTAATTTTCGACAAAAAGTCATTGGTAATTTAATCCAAAGTTTTGAAATGATTTAGCTTTGTCCATACTGGAGAACAGAGAAGAAAATATAAGATCTGGGCTAAATGCACCATTTTCATTTCAACGGTTTTTATTGCGTTTTTTCAAGAATACAAATATAGCAGATAACATAAATCTCAGCCAAAAACAATAGGCTGATTTCTGTAAAGGTTAACAGATTAAAGAATAGAATAAAATAACATAGAAATCATAAAGTCAGCAGAATTTGCCAATTGTACAAATGCAATTACTAGTTGTCTTTACAAATTAATATGGGAATGAAAATGAAAACTGATTACGATCTAATAAAAGATTATCTTTTATGACAGAAAGGGCTGTCAGCCCAGGCTGACCATATACCAGTAAATGCGGGATATGTAAAGTTGCCATATGCAACCTTCTCTTCTCATACATGTAAGATGTATCAATTAGAGATAGCAATTATTTTAGGGAAGCGGCATTAGTATTTTCCCAATGTCTTGTCTAGACTAGTTTAGCTATCACTAAATTTTACAGGTCAGCTTTCTATATTGAGGAGAAACAATGTCCACATTCAAAAAAAGTAGAGCCAGGTGGGGGGACATGGGAATTTTGAATCAAAATAAAGATTCTAGCAGGTTAAACACTTGTTTCCAATAGTCATTTATAATAGGACATGCATAATAGGACAATCCGATAACGTATGGAGAAGAGTCCCTTTATGATCACAGTTTCTCCAGCAATTTTCTGTAGAGTTTGAAACCATCTGCTGTAAACAGTCAGGGGTATAATACCAGCGTAAAGTTGTTTTAATGGCAGCTTCTACATGTGAGCTGCACTGTAAAGTAGTATGGATCAGATTGAAAGCTTTCAACCATTGTTTATTATCTAATGTAATTACTAGTTTTCTCTCCTACAGCCTGATAGGGTGAGTCTTGCCAAAGCCAGTGTGAGCTGTCAGAGTGTTATACATATATTTAAGGCCTTTTGCCTCTTTATTAAATCAGTCAAAAAGTTTAAGATTCCAACTTTAATTCAAGTTGTTTTGGCGAGTAATAAAGTGTCTAATTTGTAAAAATTTAAACAATTTGCTTTGTGGTAGGGCGTACTTCGACATTAGACAGTTATATTGTTTCAGTTGGTCTTGTTCATACATATGGGATAGATTTCTTCTCCTGCTTGTAAAGTCGGCGATCATGGAGGTGGTTCGGAGGTAAGTGAGCTCGTCTGGGAGCAGGCATCGTCGCCATCATGCTCTCTGTCCAAATGGCGGGGGAGATGAAAATCGTTTTAGTTTCAGTTTAGTTTTAGAAATGGTCCATGTAAAATCAGGGCATGGCCTGCATGCCTATGGTGATGGCTGCATGAGCATGAAGCTCCGCTTTGAGCACCTCGTTACATAACTCTGCTCACAATGGCTGTAACATAAACAAATTTCTTGCTACATACCAGTGTATCTGCTTCTTAGAAGAGCATAGAGCAAGCCTGGGAGGTTTAGAGAGATGGGGCGCGTGAAGAGGAGACAAGCTCCGGAAAAATTGACATGATGGGTATGGCACGGGACATCAAACATGAATTATCACAGCTAGGGCAGAGAACCTTAAGTTGGAGGTAAAAATGGCAGAGCTTACATCATCACATAGCGAGTTGATAGATGCCAATGAAGCATTAGAAAATGTGGTGAATCACATAGATAACAAGGTCAATGGTATGGAAGATTGGCATAGATGAAATAATGTCAGACTGGGTGGCATCTCTGAAAGTGTAAGCACAGATAAGCTTGAAAACCTGTTTAAAGATTTGATTATGGCAGCTTTGACAAATGTATCTCCTATGGATTTAACTATCGATAGAATACTCAGAATCCCAAATCCTCCAAACTTGGCTTCTTCTATTCCTAGAGATGCCCTTGCTAGGATACAAATTTTTCATATTAAAGATGCCTTCCTGAGAGCCTTAAGGGCAAACTCTAGACCTGTGGATATTTTTCAGGGAATATCAGTATATCCAGATCTATCAGCTGCGATCTTAACCAAACAAAAGGAATTTGCACTAGTTACAAAAACTTTACGAGATCATCAGATGAGATACCGGTGGGGATTTCCAGTGAAATTGATTGTCTACCAAGATTTTGCCCAACATATCTGCAAAACCCCAGCTATGGCTGAGCAAAAGCTGAAGTCTTGCGGCCTACTTCTGGATAAAACTACTGTCTCTACAATGGTCGTGCCCATACCTAACAAGATTACCCCGGACTGGAGTGTTACTTGAGGAAGCATGATATATGATTTACGCTATATATTTGGTGCTCTGGGGCTGGAAGGTAACCACGCACGACGAACTGTGCAGCATTGATGGATGCCCAGCTTGTTTCACTGCACAGCGTGATCTCGCGAGATCACGCTGTGACAGGATGTCCTCCCACAGGTCCTTCACCAGAGCGATGGAAGATTCAACAGACATCGTCTTCAGCCATGCCAGGACGTTTATCCGAATCTGTAGCAGCTGGAGGCGTTCTGTTCAGTCTTCCATGGCTCCGATGAAGAACCTGTGGGAGGCAGGTCCGTCACAGCTTTAGTTACACACCCGCAAAAAATAGCGGACGCTTTTGCGGATTACTACTCTGCATTGTATAACTTAAAAGAAGACCCTAACATTATACAACCTTTACCTACATTAATTTCCGCCTTTCTTGAGTCTGTGACACTGCCAAAGATATCCTTAGAAAACCTATCTTGTTTAAATAATCCCATCAGTAATGAAGATATCCTACAAGTTATTAAAATTTCTAAACCAAATAAAGCTCCTGGACCAGACGGATATATAGGAGAGTATTATAAAGTTTTTGAACAGCCTCTACTCCCATATTTAAACCGTCTGTTCAACCATTTTGTTACTACAGGTCTGATACCACCAGAAATGTTATGTGCTGCAGTTGTTACCATCCCTAAATCAGGGAAGCCTCCGGACTCGTCAGTTAGTTTTAGACCCATGTCTTTACTGAAATCAGATCTCAATCTTTTTTCAAAGATTTTAGCTATTAGAATACATAAGTTACGACCTGCCCTTCTATCTCCAGACCAAGTGGGGTTTGTAGAGGGAAGACAGTGTAGAGATGGGACTAGAAGTATGGTGAATCTTTTCCTGCTAGCAGAAATATCCAGGACCCCCACTGTGTTTCTGTCCCTCGACACCGAGAAGGCTTTAGACAGAGAACACTGGGGGTTCAAGGCTGCCCACTATGCACTCTAGTTTTCGCCCTTCTTATGGAAACACTGGCAGAGAAGATCAGGTCCTCTTAGAAGATACAGGGAGTGAAGGTGGGCTCAAGAGCATATGCTATTAGTTTATACGCCGATTATGTTATTTTATATTTAACCCAACCAGAGGCTTCCCTGGCAAAGGTTGTCTGTGTCGTAGAAGAATTTTCTTCTGTATCTTATTACAAACCGAATATCTCTAAATCTCATATGTTATCCTTTTATACTTCGGAACAGATAAAAGATAGGATATTTCAACAGTATAAATTCCATATTCCATATCTGGGTATTCTGTTGCCCAAAAATATGGGGAATTTGATCAATATTAACTTTCTACCTCTGTTAGCAGAACTGCGGACAGTATATTTCAACTTTTCCAAACATCATCTGTTCTGGATTGCGAGAATAAACATGGTAAAAATGTTTGCTCTACCTAAAGTCTTTTATAAATTTAGATGTCTCCCTCTGCGTCTACCTACGCAAACTTTCCAACAACTTCAGTCCGATATGCTGAACTTTATATGGGATTCTTCTAAAGCAAGAATTAATAAGTCTGCTCTATATCCATCTATTAGAAAAGGGGGGATGGGGTCCCAGACATTAGTAGGTATTATACACCGCGTTCCAAATTATTATGCAAATATTATTTTTCGCTGATTTCACTAAATAGTCGATGCAAATAACAGTCCGTATAATCTTCAAGCCATCAACCGTTGGAGTATAATGCAAATTTTATTGAACAAATCTCCTAATGATAACAGATTTTTTTTAGAAGTAAAAAACTCAAAATGCACTATTTCAAATTATTATGCACAACAGAGATCAAAACATTTTAAAGGTTGTAAAGAGAACTAAAATGGTAATTTGTTGAATTTGCAGCATCAGGAGGTCATATTTACAGAAATCAAAAGCTCTTTCAATAAAAAAAAACTTAACAGGCCAAGTTACATGTTAACATAGGACCCCTTCTTTGATTTCACCTTCACAATTCTTGCATCCATTGAATTTGTGAGTATTTGGACAGTTTCTGCTTGAATATCTTTGCAGGATGTCAGAATAGCCTCCCAGAGCTTTTGTTTTGATGTGAACTGCCTCCCACCCTCATAGATATTTTGCTTGAGGATGCTCCAAAGGTTCTCAATAGGGTTGAGGTCAGGGGAACATGGGGGCCACACCATGAGTTTCTCTCCTTTTATGCCCATAGCAGCCAATGACACAGAGGTATTCTTTGCAGCATGAGATGGTGCATTGTCATGCATGAAGATAATTTTGCTACGGAAGGCACGGTTCTTCTTTTTGTACCACGGAAGAAAGTGGTCAGTCATAAACTCTACATACTTTGCAGAGGTCATTTTCACACCGTCAGGAACCCTAAAGGGGCATACCAGCTCTCTCCCCATGATTCCAGCCCAAAACATGACTCCGCCACCTCCTTGCTGACGTTGCAGCCTTGTTGGGACATGGTGGCCATTCACCAACCATCCACTACTCCATCCATCTGGACCATCCAGGGTTGCACGGTACTAATCAGTAAACAACACGGTTTGAAAATTAGTCTTCATGTATTTCTGAGCCCACTGCAACCGATTCTGCTTGTGAGCATTGCTTAGGGGTGGCCGAATAATAGCTTTATGCACACTTGCAAACCTCTGGAGGATCCTATACCTTGAGGTTCGCGGGACTCCAGAGGCACCAGCGGCTTCAAATACCTGTTTGCTGCTTTGCAATGGCATTTTAGCAGCTGCTCTCCTAATCCTATTAATTTGTCTGGCAGAAACCTTATTCATTATGCCTTTATTTGAACGAACCCGTATGTGCTCTGAATCAGCCACAAATCTTTTCACAGTACGGTGATCACGCTTAAGTTTTCTTGAAATATCCAATGTTTTCATACCTTGTCCAAGGTATTGCACTATTTCATGCTTTTCGGCAGCAGCGATATCCTTTTTCTTTCCCATATTGCTTGAAACCTATGGCCTGCTTAATAATGTGGAACGTCCTTCTTAAGTAGTTTTCCTTTGATTGGACACACCTGGAAAACTAATTATCACCGGTGTCTGAGATTGATTACAAGGATCCAAAGAGCCCTAAGACACAATACCATCCATGAGTTTAGTTGAAAAACTAATAATTAAATGTTTATGACACTTAAATCCAATGTGCATAATAATTTGGAACACGGTGTAAAGCTAACTTAGTTGATCAAATTAAAGAATGGTGGGCACAGACCAATCCCCAATAATGGTTATGCATAGAAGAATCCTTTGTTAGAGGGCAATCTCTTAAACCTTATTTAGCTGCCCAATTTTAAAACCATTTAGTATCCAGTTGACACTATGAGAGCCACATGTTTTATATGGAGGTCTACTATTTTGAAAAGGAAACTTGTTAATCTATCGATATCTGAGGTTCCTCTACTTGCTATGGAATATCATGTACCTTACAAATTTCTGGGGGAATGGATTAGAAGAAGGATTACCACTATGGCCCACTTGTTTGATAATAACATCTTAGTCACGTTTGACATTTTACATAAGAAAATCTCTTTAACCAATTCTATGTTTTAGACATTTTTGCAAATTCGACACTTTCTATCATTTATTGACATAGTACAAGGTAATTCCCAATATCCTTGTCTCTCTAATTTTCTCTTGGGAAAGGTACCGGCCATAAGAGGCTTGTCGGAGGCCTTTAGGGACTCAATCTCCTCTTGATAAAGCTGTGTTCATGATTAACCCCTTCGCGCTCAGGTCAGTAATAGTACGTCCTGCTAAGTAGAACGTTCGGGCTCAGGTCAGTACTATTAC
Source organism: Rhinoderma darwinii (assembly GCF_050947455.1). Taxonomy (NCBI): domain Eukaryota; kingdom Metazoa; phylum Chordata; class Amphibia; order Anura; family Rhinodermatidae; genus Rhinoderma; species Rhinoderma darwinii. The sequence goes on from NC_134687.1 coordinate 113,513,005, forward strand.
TGACCTGAGTAAACACGGCGCCATCTTTCCCCGGCGCGTGTCTGAGCTGTGATACCTGCTGTTTCCGACAGCAGGCTATCACAGCTTAGTGTGCAGGGACCGATCGCGGTGGTCCCCGCCGATTAACCCCTTAGAAGCCGCGTTCAATAGCGATCGCGGCTTCTTAGGGGTTAAGCTGCCATCGCCGGCCTGCTACACGATAGCGGGCCGTGATGGCTACTATGGCAACCAGAATCCTAACAATGGACTCTGGCTACGCCATCGACGGAAGCCTAGTGGGTCCCGACAAAATCAGGACCCACTATGCTTGCTGTCAGCGAACAGCTGACAGCTCTAATACACTGCACTACGCATGTAGTGCAGTGTATTAGAATAACGATCAGAGCCTCCTGCCCTCATGTCCCCTAGTGGGACAAAGTAAAAAAAGTGTAAAAAAGTAAAAAAAAGTTGTGTAAAAATAAGAAAATAAAAGATTTAAAAGTAATAAAAGTAAAAGTCCCCCTTTTTCCCTTATCAGTTCTTTATTATTAATAAAAATATATAAATAAACAAATAAACTATACATAATTGGTATCGCCGCGTCCGTAACGGCCTGAACTACAAAACGATGTCGTTATTTATCCCGCGCGGTGAACGCCGTAAGAGAAAATAATAATAAACCGTACCACAATCACAATTGTTTCGTCACTTCACCTCCCAAAAAATGGAATAAAAAGAGATCAAAAAGTCGCATGTACCTAAAAATGGTACTGATCGAAACTACAGTTCGTTACGCAAAAAATAAGTCCTCGCACGGCTTTATTGATGGAAAAATAAAACAGTTATGGCTCTTAGAATAAGGTAACACAAAAAGTAAATTATATTTTACAAAATGTATTTTATTGTGCAAACGCCATAAGACATAAAAAAAAACTATAAACATCTGGTATCACCATAATCGTATCGCCCCGCAGAATAAAGTGAATATGTCATTTATAGCGCACGGTGAACGCTGTAAAAAAAATTGAATAAAAAACAATAGTAAAATTGCTGTTTTTTTAGTCACCACGCCACCTAAAAATAGAATAAAAACTGATCAAAAAGCCGCATGCACCCCAAGAAAACTACAATGGATTCCTCAAGGGGTCTAGTTTCCAAAAAGGGGTCACTTTTGTGGGGTTTCCACTGTTTTAGCACCACAAGACCTCTTCAAACCGGACATGGTGCCTAATAAATTAAATTAAATTAATTAAATGTCACCTCTACTTTGCTCTAAATTCCTGTGAAACGCCTAAAGGGTTAATAAACTTTTTAAATGCTGTTGTGAATACTTTGAGGGGTCTAGTTTCTGAAATGGGGTGTTTGATAAGGGTGTCTAATATATGGGCCCCTCAAAGCAACTTCAGAACTGAACTGGAACCTAAAAAATAAAATAAAAATGAGGCAATACTTCGCTTCTTACATTATACTGATAATGAGCCGTGCCCACCCCGAGATGACCCCAGTTTTGACCGTTTGTATAAACGGAGACCCCTATTAGACCGTTTCAGTGCCCGGTTTTCCCAGCATTCACCCCCGAGAAGTGTATTTCTATAGATGAATCCCTGGTACATTTGAAAGGGAGGCTTCAATTCCGCGAGTACCTGCCGGGTAAGAGGGCAAGGTATGGCGTGAAGATGTATAAGCTGTGCGAGAGTGCATCCGGGTATACCTACAAATTTAGGATATATGAAGGGAAGGACACCAGTTCTCAGCCCCCAGAATGCCCCCCCTTACTGGGAGTTAATACAAAAATTGTGTGGGATTTGGTGCACCCACTGCTGGACCAGGGTTACCACCTCTACCTGGATAATTTTTATACCAGCGTCCCACTCTTCAACTGCCTCGCTTCCAGAAGTCCTGCGGCATGCGGCACTGCTAGAAGAAACCTGAGAGGCCTCCCTACGACTCTGCTTGGGCAAACACTCAGAAGGGGTGAGAGCAGGGCACAATCTAGCAGCAACATATTGTGTGTCAAGTACAAGACCAGGGAGATGCCACACCAGTACCCATGTACCTGTACGAGGTACCAGTACAGGGACCCCCAAACTAGACTGCATCCTGGACTACAATAGGTACATGGGAGGGGTGGACTTGTCAGATCAAGTCCTGAAGCCTTACAGTACTTCTGGAAGCGGGGCCACAGGCATCGTACCAGGGCAACACTTTTTAGGAGAAGTTCCCCAAACTGGCAAGAAGGGAAAAAGTCAAAAGAGGTGCAGAGTCTGCTATAAGAGGGGGATAAGGAAGGACACAATATATCAATGTGACGCGTGTCCCGAAAAACCAGAGCTCTGTATGAAAGAGTGTTTTCAAATTTATCATCCATCCCTTTATTTTTAATTTACCCCAGTTTTACTCGCTCTGATCCACTTCGCACAGCTTACCCCTCCTCATCTTTCCCCTCTGAGCCCTGCTGTGTGCCCAGGCAGCTGATAACAGCCACATGTAGGGTATTGCCGTACCCGGGAGAGCCAACATTACAGTTTATGGGGTGTAGGTCTCCGGTGGCACATGCTGGGCACAATATATCGGACACTGACATGGCATATATATAGAAAATTGCAAATATCACTCTGCACCATCTGCTGCGCATTATCTTTTACACAATACCTGTGGGGTCAAAATGCTCACTACACCTCTAGATAAATTCCTTAAGGGGTGTCGTTTTTAAAACGGGGTCACTTCTCGGGGGTTTCAACTGTACTGATACCTCAGGGGCTTCTGCACACACGACTTAGCACCAGAAAATTCCCAGTAGGCCACATGGTGGTCCTTTCCTTCTGAGCCCTCCCATAGGCCCAAACGGCAGTTTATCACCACAAATAGGGTATTGCCACACTCAGGACAAATTGGGCAACAAAATGCGGTATTTTATTCCTTGTGAAAATAAGAAATTTTGAGCCAAAACTACCTCTTATTGGAAAAAATATATATTTTTTTAATTCACAGCCCAATTCAAATAAATTCTGTGAAAAAACTGTGGGGTCTAAATGGTCACAACACCCATAAATAAATTCTTTGAGGGGTGTAGTTTCCAAAATGGGGTGACTTCTGGTGGGTTTCCATTGCTTTGATACCTTTGGGGCTCTGCAAATGCGACATGGCACCCGAAAACCAATCCAGCAAAATCTGGGCTCCAACAAACACATAGCGCTCCTTTCCTTCTGAGGCCTCCCATGGGCCCAAACAGCAGTTTATCACCACAAATGGGGTATTGCCGCACTCAGGACAAATTGGGCAACAAAATGGGGCATTTTGTTCCCTGTGAAAATAAGAAATTCTGATCAAAAATGACATCTTATTGGAAAAATTGTCATTCTTTTAATTTCACAGCCCAATTCAAATACGCGCTGTGAAAAAACTACGGGGTCAAAATGGTAACAATAACCATAAATTAATTCCTTGAGGGGTGCAGTTTCCAAAATGGGGTCAGTTTTGGGGGATTCCTACTGTTTTGGCACCTCAACACCTCTCCAAACCTGGCATGCTGCCTAAAATATATGCTAATAAAAAAGCACAACCAAAATGCACTAGGTGCTTCTTTGCTTCTGGGGCTTGTGTTTTATTCCACGAGCGCACTAGAGCCACATGTGGGAGATTTCTAAAAACTGAAGAATCTGGACAATACATATTTAGTTGTGTTTCTCTGGTAAAACCTTCTTTGTTACAGAAAAAAAATAGAATAAAATTGAAATTCAGAAATAAAAACGAAATTTGCAAATTTCACCTCCACTTTGCTTTAATTCCTGTGAAATGCCTGAAGGGTTAAAAAACTTTCTAAATGCTGTTTTGAATACTTTGAGGGGTCTAGTTTTTAAAATGGGGTGCTTTATGGGGGTTTCTAATACATAGGCCCCTCAAAGCCACTTCAGAACTGAACAGGTACCTTAAAAACAAGGCTTTTGAAATTTTCTTAAAAATATGAGAAATTGCTGTTTATGTTCTAAGCCTTGTAACGTCCAAGAAAAATAAAATAATGTTCTAAAAACTATGCCAATCTAAAGTAGACACATGGGAAATGTGAACTAGTGACTATTCTGGGTGGTATAACCGTCTGTTTTTCAAGCAGATGCATTTAAATTCTGAAAAATGCTATTTTTTCTAAATTTTCTCTAAATTTTGCCATTTTTCTCAAATAAAGACTGAATATATCGACCAAATTTTACCACGAACATGAAGCCCAAAGTGTCACGAGAAAACAATCTCGGAATCGCTTGGATAGGTTTAAGCATTCCGACGTTATTACCACATAAAGTGAAATATGTCAGATTTGAAAAATGGGCTCTGAGCCTTAAGGCCCAAACTAGGCTGCGTCCTTAAGGGGTTAAGTGAGAAGAGGAACTTCAGACTTTATTTTCTATAGAGGAATGGAAAACTGCTCTATATTGGTCCATTAAATGTTCAAACTGCATAGACCATGCAGAACTAAATTGGAAGATACAGCTACGTTGGTAGCTTATGCCTGCAAGATTATCCCGCGTGATCTCCAATTATCAGCCTCTCTGTTGGAGAGGCTGCGGGCATGAAGGAACCTTCTTGCATATGTGGTGGACCTGCCCATCTGTGGCTCCTCTGTGGAAACAGGTCTCTCAATTAATCACACAAATTACAGGCTTGAGTACCCCACTCAGACCTGCTTTGACTGTACTTTGTCTGGGTCTAGATAATATTCCCCATAGGCTTAGATGGACCTATGCACATATATTGACAGCATCCCGCAGGGTAATTGTTCAAAATTGGAAATTAGCTGTTTACTTCAAGTTTTTGAGGTTATAACGTTAGTAAACCAAAATATGCAGCATGAGATCATATATGTGGGTAGCTTACAATCCAGGGTAAAAATTTATAACCATTGGCGACCATGGTTGGGGAGCTCATACTTAGTGAACCTACCTACTTCTGTGATATAACAGATATGTATCTTTTTTTTTTTTAATAGAGAAAAATAAATAAAAAAGGGGTAAAAGTTGCTTACCTACTTATTAATATGTGTATAGTTATCTATATTGTTAAGATTTTTGGATCAGTATGTCGACTACGGTATTCATCCCGACAAATCAATGGAACCCTTGCACAACGGAGACTAACTCAAACCAATGGCACTGGATCCGTTACCATTGAAATCAATGGTGATGGAAACGGAAACCTTTGGTTTCAGTTTGTGTCAGTCAGGGCTCCGTTCCCATGGAAAGCTCAGACGGAACAGAGCCTTGATGCAAATGTGAACGAAGCCTTATTGATCTTTCAACAGGAAGCAGATTATTAATCTCACTGTTTAATAAATGGCGGTGGACTGTGGTAAGCCAAAGTTCAGACTCATTCTGCTTTTCTCCATTCTCTATGGATTTGATCTATTCCCATGCCACCTATATTTGCTATGCCACTTAAACTATCATTTTGCACAAATGGACTAGTGAGGATAAACTAGCATTTATATGCTAGCAGCAGTAGCAAGCAATATTCTTCTGCAATGATTTGATACACGTTACTTCATGACAGAGTTCACATAAACCCCTGGAAGATTAGTGCATCAAAAAACAATTTATAGATACATGTGAAAACTTCAGAAAGTTGATCTTAACTTTAATACTTTTTATCCACATCAAATTTAAGCGAGAACTTATCATGTGTTTGAAATAAAATAACAAAGTAACAAACAAGATGATGATATAAGATATGAATACAGAATGGAAAAAATACTTAGCAGGTAAATGAGATACAAACACACAAGAACAATTGCTTTGTAAAGATTATGCTGCACATAATCAGGAACATTCTGTAGAGGATGCCAAAAATATTTCTATATTGATTTAAAATTAGCATAGCATGTATTTTATGCTGTCTTAGATTTGCTTCTTAATCCAATTGTTTACTATATGAGAAGCTATTCTGTGATATATTATATCTATATATTTGATCTTCCTGAATACATAAATGTGTTAAAGTGTACCTCGAGTCATCCACTTAAAAACCACTTAACCCATTGTTGTGTCAGATCCTGGGCCCTAGTAAAGGATTTTCTGGTACTCCGGTGGGCTAGTCCTGGCTGTGTTTACTTGAATGCACACACTATTCATTTCACTATGGGACAGAGTAAGAGGATATTTGAATTACTGCAGTCGTTTACTTTATTCTTCCTGAGAGAGAGAGAGAGAGAGAGAGAGAGACAGAGATATATATAAATTATAAATAAGGGAATTATAGTTTGACTGTGTGTCTGTAGAAGGAACCTGCTAGCTAATAAAGTACTGTGATTACAGCAGAATAAGCACCGATTCAGGCAAGCAGTCTCCCTTTTCAGTGTGAGAGGGGTGAGGGGAGGGGTGGCTAGTGTCATGTGAGCTAGCAGGCTTGAATGCAGAGTGACTGAAACCAGGCTGCAACACCACTGTATCTGTAACATGAAAATTATAACATCTTCCTGTTTTGAATTAGGAGGAAGGAGAGATCTGCAGCACAAATGCATACCTCCCAACTTTTGAATTCGGAAACGAGTGACATTTTTAGGCCATGCCCCTAACCACGCCCAATATCGCGCATAAACACATCAAATCACGGTCAGAACCTTCTGCAAATAACAAGTGCACATTCTCACCGCGGATCTCTAGACTGTCTGGATATCACAGATATTATGGATCCGGTTATGTCGTCTTTATGTTACTTTTCCTAACTTGGGTATAACATTTGCTCATCACGGCGGCAGCAGCTGCAGGACAAACCAAAAGGCTGAGAAGAATGAAAGTCAAGAGGGAGGCCCTGTGGTTGACTTTTCAATTGACAGGTAGCAGAGTTACATGATGGGGATTTTTTTTTCCAGTTGTGTAACTCTGCTACCGGTCAATGGAAAAATCATCCACCAGAGCCCCCTGTAGATTGCTCCACACACAGCCCCCCTGTACATAGCGCCAGGCACAGCCCCCATGTAGATAGCTCCAGATACAGCCCCTTGTAGATAGCTCCACACGCAGCCCCCTGTAGATAGCTCCAGACACAGCCCCCTGTAGATAGCTCCACACACAGCCCCCCTGTAGATAGCTCCACACACAGCCCCCCTGTAGATAGCTCCAGACACAGCCCCCTGTAGATAGCTCCACACACAGCCCCCTGTAGAAAGCACCACACACATCACCCCTGTAGATAGCTCCACACACAGCCCTCTGTAGATAGCTCCACACACAGCCCCCTTGTAGATAGCTCCACACAGCCCCCCTATAGATAGCTCCACACACAGCCCCCTGTAGATTGCTCCACATACAGCCCCCCTGTACATAGCGCCAGACACAGCCCCCTGTAGATCGCTCCACACACAGTCCCCCTTTAGATATCTCCACACACAGACCCCCTGTAAATGGCTCCACACACAGACCCCCTGTAGATAGCTCCACACACAGACCCCCTGTAGATAGCTCCAGACACAGCCCCACTGTAGATAGTTCCAGACACAGTCTCCTGTAGATAGCTCAAGACACAGCCCCCTTGAACATAGTGCCACACACAGCCCCCATGTACATAGCTCGACACACAGCCCCCCTGTAGGTAGCACAACACAACCCCCTTATACTTTGTGCCACAATGCCGCCAGAGCGGGGAGCAGTAGAGGTAGCCTACTGCTACCACTCTCCGCTCTGCTTTGACGTCACTTATCGTCAGAAGAAGGCAGGAGTCTTGCAGCGGCGTTCTCACTGGTGTCGATACAAGACCGGAAGTGGACCAGTCCAGTCACCTGACCGGTGAGGTGACTGGACTGGTCCACTCCCGTGCCGGCATCGATCCCAGTGAGAACACCGCCGCAAGACTCCTGCCTTCTTCTGATTGCTGCTGCAGTCGTCTGGCATGCAGGGCGCCTGTCAGCAGCGATCAGCTGTTTTGATACAGCTGCAGAGACCAGCAGGACATTTTGCAGACGACCCGGGACGGCGGGACCCCAGTGAGAAACCGGGACTGTCCCGCCGGATCCGGGATGGTTGGGAGGTATGCAAATGGTTGAGCTTTGCAGAGAAAGGCTTCACAAAGAGGATCTAAGAACACTTCAGTATTTTTCACTGGAGGTACACTTTAGCTTAAATATCTATTTGACTCTCTGTCATATAATTATATCTGATTAATAATATATTTACAGTGCCTTGCCAAAATATTCACGCCCTTTCATGTTTCTCCTGTTTTGTTGCACTATAACCTGGAATAAAATGTATTTTAATTTGATTTTATGTAATGGGCATTATAGTCATTATTGTTACAGTGGAATAAAAAAAAACAACCCTGTTTAAAAAAATCTAAACAAAATGAAAGTTGTGAGTGCATATGTAGTCACCCTCTTTGCTATGGAACCCCTAAATAAGATCTGGTCAAACCAATTTACATCAGAAGCCACATAACTAGTTAAATAAGGTCCCCTATGCGCAATTGAATTGTCACATGTCCCGTAACATGATGTCAGTATAAATACACTTGTTCTGAATGTCCCCTGAGCTGCAACAGCACTAAGCAACATGAAGACCAAGGAGCTCTCCAAACAAGACAAAGTTGTAGATCAGGCTTAGGTTATAAAACATATCCCAAACTTGAACATCCCACAAAGCACCATTAAATCCACTATATCAAAATGAAAAATAATGTTACAACTACAAACCTGACAAGAGAAGGCCGCACACCAAAATTCACAGATCGGGCAAGAAAGGCATTATTGCGAGATTCAAAGACATTAATGATAACACCGAAGGAGCTCCAAAGATCCACAGCGGAGATGGAAGTATCTGTTCATAGGACCACTATTAGCTGTACACTCCACTATTAGTGTGGCTATATGAAGGCGTGGCCAGAAAAAAGCCATTGCTTAAAGAAAAACATAAGAAAACACATTTTGAGTACGCCAAACAAAATGTGGTAGACTTCCAAAATACATTGAAGGAGGTTCTCTGGTCAGATTAAACTAAAGTGTTACTTATTGAGGATCATAGGTAAAGTTATGTGTGGCGTAAACTCAACACTTCTCATCACCCCAAGAACCCCATTCCCATAGTGAAGCATAATGGTGGCATCATCATGCTGTGGAGATGCTTTTAGTCGACAAGGACTTGTAAACTTGTCAGGATTGAAGGAAAGACGGATGGCAGTAAATACAGGGAAATTCTTAATGAAAGTTTACTAAAGGTTTGAGACTAAACCGAATGTTCACCTTCCAGCAGGACAATGACCCTAAACATACTGCTAAAACTACATTACAGTGGTTCAAGGGGAAATATTTAAATGTCTTGGAATGGCCTAGTCAAAGCCCAGACCTTAATCCAATGGCAACCGATAACTCAGTAAATGGACCTCGTATATGCAGCGAAGATTATGTCATCTTCGCTGGGGCCCTATGCTTGATATTGGGCTAGCGAAGAAGACAAAAATTAGGCAATACGGAAGCAAGGATATTTTATGTAATGGAACGATTTACCATACTGTCCCATAGTATAAAAGATGGCCGTACACATCATACAGGTGGCATTATTTAAGTTAGTTTAAAGAGGTGGTTATTAAGACCCTAATATTTGGGAACCATTAAGGGGTGGGCCCAAGCACATCTGCCCCAAAATGTCATCATCTTATCTGGAAGCGAAGCCATCCGTATTGTATCAGGGCAAGCCTTTCTCAGCGGAGTACTCCAAACTGCAAACATTAGAAGGACTCAAAAAAGGTGCAAAATGTGTTCCCAAAGGGGAATAAGTAATGTACATCATTTATCAGTGGGATATCTTCCCCAAAAAACCTGGCAAGTGTATAAAGGATTGCTTTAAAATGTACCACAAATCCATCAATTTTATTATTTATTCTTCCCATTATTATTCCACCTTATTATGCCCTGATATACTTTACAAAGCTTATGTAAGCCGCCGCATTATAAACAGAAACACCAGCAATAACTATAAAACTACTACCAAGGAAAATCTGCAATCCAAAATTCAAATAACGGTCCTTCTGAGCCTGGCAGTGTGCCCAAATAGCAATTTATGACAACATATGGAGTATTACTGTACTCGGGAGAACCCGCTTAACCATTTATGGGGTGTGAGATTACAGTGACACAAGCTGGACACAATTACGTCCCAAGAAGTGACATGCACTTCTTTGACACGGGCGTCTTTTTACGTGCCGTCTTTTGACAGCGATGCATAAAATTACACCTCGTGGGAACAGAACATCGTAAAACCCATTGCAAGCAATGGGCAGATGTTTGCAGAAGTATTGGAGCCGTCTTTTGAGGCGTAATTTGAGGCGTAAAACGCCCAAATTACGTCTGAAAATAGGCCGTTTGAACATACCCTTACGGCTCAATTCTAATAAAATCTATAATACACATGTGGGGTCAAAATGCTCACTACATCCTTAGATTAATTCCTTGAGGGGTATAATATCTAAATGGAGTCACATCTGAGGGTTTTAACTGTATTGGTGCCTCAGGGGCTTTGGATCTGCAACATGGCACCCAAAAACCATTCCAGCAAAATCTGTGCTCTTAAAGTCAAATGGTGGTCTTATACTTCTAAGCCCGGCCGTTTGTCTGAACAACAGTTTATGACCACATATGGGGTATTGTTGTACTCAGGAGAAAATGCTTTAAAAGTTTGGGTTGCTTTTCTCCTATAATCCTTGTGAAAATAAAAAATGTTCGCTAAAAAACCATATTATTAGAAAAAAAATATATTTTGCATTTTTACGGCTTAAAGCTACTTTTACGGCAGTATTTAGGTCAGTATTTTTCATTACCAAGAGTGAAACTTAAATAGTATAAATCAGTATTTGACATCAATATTTGGAAGCCAAAACCAGCAGTGGGTCCAAGATACTTTTCAGACTACTGTCGTGTGAAACAGACATAATTCTAATAATTTCACTGAAACACCTGTGGTGTCAAAATACTAACTACATCCCTAAAAAAATCCCTTGAAGAAGGTTGTCCTAAATTGTGTCACTTTTGGGGGTTTCCACTGTACTACCTCAGGGGATTTGCAAATGTGGCGTGGGGATAGAAAACTACGGTATTCCAGCAATATCTGTGCTCCAAGAGCCAAATGGTGCTCCTTCTCTTCTGACCCCTGTCATGTGCCCAAACAGCAGTTTACAACCATATATGGGGTATTGTTTTACTCGAGAGATATTGGGTACAAATAATGGAGTGCTTTTTCCATTATTCCAGCTAAATTCTATTAAATTTGCTGAAAAACCTGCGGGTCTTAAAGCTCAGTAGAACCATGGATTGATTCTTTGAGGGGTGTAATTTCCTAAATGGTTTTTTTTGGTACTTATTGGGAGTTTCCACTGTACTGGTACCACAGGGGCTTTGCAAATGCGACATGGAGACAGAAAACCATTCCAGCAAAATCTGGGGTCCAAATGCCAAAAGGCGCTTCTTCCTTTTTGAGCCCTGCCATGTGCCTAAACAGTAGTTTAGGACCATATATGCAGTATTAACATACTCAGGAGAAATTGCACCACAAATGTTGGGGTGCTTTTTCTCCTATAGTCCTTGTGAAAATGAAAAATTTGTGCTAAAACTATGATCACTAAACCCCTAGATTAATTCTTTTAGGGCAGTAGTTTCCTTAACACCTTAAGGACGCAGCCTAGTTTTGGCCTTAAGGCTCAGAGCCCATTTTTCAAATCTGACATATTTCACTTTATGTGGTAATAACGTCGGAATGCTTAAACCTACCCAAGCGATTCTGAGATTGTTTTCTAGTGACACATTGGGCTTCATGTTCGTGGTAAAATTTGGTCGATATATTCAGTGTTTATTGGTGAAAAATTGCAAAATTTAGAGAACATTTTGAAAAAATAGCATTTTTCAGAATTTAAATGCATCTGCTTGTAAAACAGACGGTTATACCACCCAAAATAGTTACTAGTTCACATTTCCCATATGTCTACTTTGGATTGGCATCGTTTTTTGAACATTCTTTTATTTTTCTTGGACGTTACAAGGCTTAGAACATAAACAGCAATTTCTCATATTTTTAAGAAAATTTCAAAAGCCTTTTTTTTAAGGTACCTCTTGAGTTCTGAAGTGGCTTTGAGGGGCCTATGTATTATAAACCCAGATAAAACACCCCATTTTAAAAACTACACCCCTCAAAGTATTCAAAACAGCATTTAGAAAGTTTTTTAACCCTTCAGGCATTTCACAGGAATTAAAGCAAAGTGGAGGTGAAATTTGCAAATTTCATTTTTCTTGCTGAATTTAAATTTTATTCATTTTTTTTCTGTAAAACAGAAGGTTTTACCAGAGAAACACTACTAAATATGTATTGTCCAGATTCTGCCGTTTTTAGAAATGTCCCACATGTGGCTCTAGTGTGCTCGTGGAATAAAACACAAGCCCTAGAATCAAAGAAGCACCTAGTGCATTTTGAGTCCTCTTTTTTATTAGAATATATTTAGGCAGCATGCCAGGTTTGAAGAGGTGTTGAGGTGCCAAAACAGTAGGAATCTCCCAATAGTGACCCCATTTTGGAAACTACACCCCTCAAGGAATTCATTTATGGTTGTTGTTACCATTTTGACCGCACAGTTTTTTCACAGCACGTATTTGAATTGGGCTGTGAAATGAAAAAAAATTTAATTTGTTTCCAATAAAATGTCATTTGTGATCAAAATTTCTTATTTTCACAGGGAACAAAATATTTTGTTGCCCAATTTCTCCTGAGTGCAGCAATACCCCATTTGTGGTGATAAACTGCCGTTTGGGCTCATGGGAGGCCTCAGAAGGGAAGGAGCGCTGTGTGTTCTTTGGAGTGCAGATTTTGCTGGTTTGGTTTTCAGATGCCATGTCACATTTGCAGAGCCCCAGAGGTATCAAAGCAATAGAAACCCACCAGAAGTGACCCCATTTTGGAAACTACACCCCTCAAGGAATTCATTTATGGGTAATGTAACCATTTAGACCCCATAGTTTCTTCACAGAACTTATTTGAATTGGGCTGGGAATGAAAACAAAATTATTTTTTTCAAATAATATGTAGTTTTGGCTGAAAATTTCTTATTTTTACAAGAAACAAAATACCCCATTCTGTTGCGCAATTTGTTCTGAGTGCCGCAACACCCCATTTGTGGTGAAAAACTGCCGTTTGGGCCCATGGGAGGGCTCAGAAGGAAAGGACCACCATTTGGCCTACTGGGGATTTTCTAGTGCAAAGTCATGCATGCAGAAGCCCCTGAGGTACCAGTACAGTTGAAACCCGCAAGAAGTGACCCCGTTTTAAAAACTACACCCTTAAGGCATTCATCTAGAGGTGTAGTGAGCATTTTGACCGGAGACCTACACCCCATAAACTGTAATGTGGGTTCTCCCGGGTATGGCAATACCCTACATGTGGCTGTTATCAGCTGCCTGGGCACACAGCAGGGCTCAGAGGGGAAAGACAAGGGGGGATAAGCTGTGCGGAGTGCATCAGGGTAAGTAAAATTGGGGTAAATTATAAACCAAGGGATGTATGATAAATTTTAAAACACTCTTTCATACAGAGCTCTGGTTATTCGGGACACGTGTCACATTGATATATTGTGTCATCCCTTATCGCCCTCTTATAGCAGACTTTGCACCTCTTTTGACTTTTTCCCTTCTTGCCAGTTTGGGGAACTTCTCCTGGAAAGTGTTGCCCTGGTACGATGTGTGTGGCCCCGCTTCCAGAAGTACTGGGTGCCTCCCCTTCTTGGTCTCTAAAGATTAGGTTCTTGATAATTACCTCTTGAAATTCCAGGAAAGTTCCCGTCTGGCCTGCACATGGACGTAGCATGTACGCATTGTACAAAGCCATCGGAATGATATGCCCGGCCAGCTTCTTATACCACACCGCATGGCGCTGTAGGGCTTCAGGATTTGATCTGACAAGTCCATCCCTCCCATGTACCTATTGTAGCCCAGGATGCAGTCTGGTTTGGGGGTGGCCTTTCCTTCATATATCCTAAACCTGTAGGTATACCCTGATGCACTCTCGCACAGCTTAGACATCTTCACGCCATACCTTGCCCTCCTACCCGGCCGGTACTGGCGGAATTGAACCCTCCCTTTAAAATTTACCAGGGACTCATCAATAGAAATACACTTCTAGGGGGTGAATGCTTGGGAAAACCGGCCACTGAAACGGTCTAATAGGGGTCTCCGTTTATGCAAACGGTCAAAACTGGGGTCATCTCGGGGTGGGCACGGCTCATTATCAGTATAATGTAAGAAGCGAAGTATTGCCTCATTTATTTATTTTTTTAGGTTACAGTTCAGGTCTGAAGTTGCTTTGAGGGGCCCATATATTAGAAACCCCTATCAAACACCCCATTTTAGAAACTAGACCCATCAAAGTATTCACAACAGCATGTAGAAAGTTTATGAACCCTTTAGGTGTTTCACAGAAATTTAGAGCAAAGTAAAGGTGAAGTTTACTTTTTTTTTTTTTGTCAGAAAATCCTCTTTATTCCATTTTTTTTACAACACAATTGGATTTATCAGAGAAACGCATTTAATACGTATTGCCCAGATTCTGCAGTTTAGAGAAATATCCCACATGTGGCCCTAGTGCGGTAATGGACTGAAGCACCGGCCTCCGAAGCAAAGGAGCACCTAGTGGATTTTGAGGCCTCTTTTTTATTAGGCACCATGTCCGGTTTAAAGAGGTCTTGTAGTGCCAAAACATTGGAAACCCCCCAAAAGTGACCCCAATTTGGAAACTAGACCCATTGAAGAATCCATTGTAGATTTCTTGGGGTGCCAGTTTTTATTCTATTTTTAGGTGGTGTGGTGACTAAAAAACAGCAATTCTACTATTGTTTTTTTATTCTATTTTTTTTACAGCGTGCACCGTGCGCTATAAATGACATATTCACTTTATTCTGCGGGGCAATACGATTACGGCGATACCAGATGTTTATAGTTTTTTTTATGTCTTATGGCGTTTGCACAATAAAATACGTTTGGTAAAAAATCATTCACTTTTTGTGTTACCTTATTCTAAGAGCCAGAACTTTTTTATTTTTCAATCAATAAAGCCGTGCGAGGACTTATTTTTTGCGTAACGAACTGTAGTTTCGATCAGTACCATGTTTAGGTACATGCGACTTTTTGATCTCTTTTTATTCCATTTTTTGAGAGGTGAAGTGACCAAACAATTGTGATTGTGGTACGGTTTATTATTATTTTCTTTTACGGCGTTCACCGTGCGGGATAAATAACGAAATAATTTTGTAGTTCTGCCCGTTATGGACGCGGCGATACCAATTATGTATAGTTTATTTGTTTGTTTATATATTTTTATTAATAATAAATGACTGATAAGGGAAAAAGGGGGATATTTACTTTTAATACTTTTAAAACTTTTATTTTCTTATTTTTACACATCTTTTTTGAATTTTTTTTTTTACTGTATTACTTTGTCCCACTAGGGGACTTGAGGGCATGAGGCCCTGATCGCTATTCTAATACACTGCACTACATGCATAGTGCAGTGTATTAGAACTGTCAGCTACTCACTGACAGCAAGCATAGTGGGTCCTGACGTTGTTAGGACCCACTAGGCTACCGTCTATGGCATAGCCGGACGCCATTGTTTGGTGTCCGGTTGCCATAGTCACCATCGCCGGCCGCTATCGTGTCGCAGGCCGGCGATGGCAGCTTAACCCCAAAAAAGCCGCGATCTCTATAGAACGCGGCTTTAAGGGGTTAATCAGCGGGGACACAGCGATCGGTCCCCGCTGTAGGAGCTGTGACAGCTGCTGAACAAGACAGCAGCTGTCACATCTCCTGTATGTGTCGGGAGCGCGAACGCTATAGTTACCATGACCTAATAGTACGTCCAGGAGCGGGAAGGGGGTTAATGTGGCCACTTTTTGGGGGTTTCCACTGTACTGGTGCCTCAGGGGCTCTGCAAATGTGACATGGAGTCAGAAAACCAATCCAAGCATTAGCTGCGCTCCAAAAGCCAAGTGGAGCTCCTTCTCTTCTGAGCCCTGCCATGTGCCCAAACAGCAATTTATAACTACATATGGGGTATTGCACATATGGGGTTCCACAGGACTGGCACATAGCTAATGCGGTGCTAATATTCAAAAAGGGGTCAAAAAGTGAGCCTAGAAACTATAGGACTGTAACTTTTAGGGCACTGCCCCACGTGGCGGTTTTCCTCCGCAGCTGTCCGCATCAATGCCGCACAGAATCTGCGTTGCAGATTCTGCGGCGGATCTGCCCAAAATGTGCAGTAAATTGATGCGGACTAGCTGCTGCGTACTGCGGTAAAAGTGCTTCCCTTCTCTCTATCAGTGCAGGATAGAGAGAAGGGACAGCACTTTCCCTAGTGAAAGTAAACAAATTTCATACTTACCGGCCGTTGTCTTGGTGATGCGTCCCTCTTTCGGCATCCAGCCCGACCTCCCTGGATGACGCGGCAGTCCATGTGACCGCTGCAGCCTGTGATTGGCTGCAGCCGTCACTTAGACTGAAACGTCATCCTGGGAAGCCGGACTGGAGACAGAAGCAGGGAGTTCTCGGTAAGTATGAACTTCTATTTTTTTTACAGGTTGCTGTATATTGGGATCGGTAGTCACTGTCCAGGGTGCAGAAACAGTTACTGCCGATCGCTTAACTCTTTCAGCACCCTGGACAGTGACTATTTACTGACGTCTCCTAGCAACGCTCCCGTAATTACGGGAGCCCCATTGACTTCCTCAGTCTGGCTGTAGACCTAGAAATACATAGGTCCAGCCAGAATGAAGAAATGTCATGTCAAAAAAGCAAGACGCATCCGCAGCACACATAACATGTGCATGACATCTGCGGACTTCATTGCGGAATTTAGAATCTCCATTGAAGTCAATGGAGAACTTCCGCAATGAGTCCGCAACCAGTCCGCCACTGGTCCGCAACATCCATTGTATGCTGCGGACACCAAATTCCGCACCGCAGCCTATGCTCCGCAGCGTAATTTTCAGCCACGTCTAAACGAAACCTACTAAATAGAAGTGGAAGGCAATGGAGAAACGGCTCCGCTGCGGATTAACGCTGCGGAGTGTCCGCAGCGGAATTCAAGAGCAATTCCGCCACGTGGGGCTTTGCCCTTAACATTCATTGAGAGTAAAATATTTGAAGGCTTACTAAGAGATGATATCCTGGAGTATCTGAATAAAAATAAACTCATAATGCAGAATCAGCATTCATTTATGAGGGATCGACCCTGTCAAATATTTATTTCAGCTTCTATGAGGAGGTAAGACCTAGACTGCACTTGGGTAAAGCTGTGGATATTGTGTATCTAGATACTATGCCACATAAAAGGTTGGCACATAAAATGAGAATGCTAGGACTTGGGGAAAATATGTGTAATTGGGTTAACAACTGGTCCAGTGATAGAAACAGAGGGTGGTTATTAATCCTTTCATAACCAAGAGTCATTGATGCCCCTCTGTCCATGTCAAATTTTCTATTTCTGATATGCACTTTTTTAAATGATAATGTCTTTGCGACCGCTTTGAATATTACAACTATTTTTACTTTGTTTTTCACAAGACTTATGAAGCTTTCATTTTCTAGATTAGTTCAATTAATTTCATGTATTTCATGTTTTTCATTTTTATTATGAGCAGACAAATCACAAAAATATGAAAAAAGAATGGCAGTTTTGCATCAATGTGTCTCAAAATTTGAATCCATTTCCCGACTGTCTAACCGTTTTTAACCGCCATCTGCCATCCATTTTTCATGGCCGTTATAAAAATGAACAAGTTTTATTTGTTAGGGTTTTTTGTCCCAATCCCCTGAAAACACCACAGTGTCCATGTAGATAGTGCCGCAATTCCCTTGTAGATAGTGCCGTGGTATATATATATATATATATATATATATATATATATATATATATATATATATATAAAGGTATATATATATATATATAAAGGAAATGCATGTTTTATAAATTATTCCGAGTATCTGGTGAATTGAGGGTATGTCCACAAAAGCATTAGATTTCTCACAGGGTTTTGTTGGAATTTCCATTATTTGCGACACCAAAAAAAGCACAGTCTGCATTGCTATTCTTGATGTCAAAGATACTGGAATACTGATGGAAACACGACAGACCACATTGTAAGCCCTTTAGGTTTTATTAGGATCCAATCAAAACAGGATTTGGTATAACTATCATCACTCTGTTATAAATGGAAGCCATGAGGCTAGAGTAAGCAGAGCCTCACTGTATTATTACGCATTTGGTATATTGTGAGAAAAATTACAATTGTGGAGGTAACGAAGCTGTCAGGTTTGTTGTATACTGAGCTGTACTGTGTTATCCAAGAAAAGAATTGAAGCATTTGTTATTTTTTATAGTTATGCAAAATAGCACATGAACTAAAAGTTTTGGTAAGGGTCATGTTTTGGTATAGTATATTAAGACATTTGTTTTGGATTTACATATTGTAGTTTCATTGAGTTTTCAGTTGCCAGTCCAGGTACCAATGGTGCCTGTCATTGATGAAGGAAAAATTAGTATATTTGAGTCTGAAATTGATGAGTTGAGTACTTTAAGGGTATGTTCACATGCTGTGTTTTCAGGCGTAAACTACCTCGAAATACACCTGACAAAATGCAGGCTACACGCCTGCAAACATCTGCCCATTGTAATCAATGGGAAAAACAGTGTTTCATTCAGATGGGGCGTTTTTTTTTACGCCGCCGTTTTAAAAAAAGTTGTGTAAAAAAACCGCCACATAAAAAGAGGGAGCATGTTTCTTCTTGAGAGGTTTTTGTAGCTGTTTTTCAGTGTCAATAGAAAAATAGCTCCAAAAATGTCTAGAAAAAACGCCTAAAAAAATGTTTCAGCTTCAAAATCGGCTGAAAATCAGAGGCTGTTTTATCTGAAAACAGCTCCGTAAATTTCAGCCATTTTTGACTCAGCTTGTGAACATACCATAGCTCAACTCCATTTTTTATTTAGGATGATAGTTTGGAGTATAGCCATTCTTGTGAGGGATGGTACTATATGCATATACTATATCCATGGTCGCTAGCAATGATTAGCTTTGATTTGTTTTCCCTTTTAAATTTTAAGAAATGTAAAAACAGTTGAGCTATATGATTTACATATTGGAAAATCAATGCAGAATAAAGATCAATGTTTCTCCATTGTTGCAGTTTACAAACAAACCTTGTGTGTAGTCTGATGCGTAGTCACGTAGTTTTGTGTTACTATCTTCCATCAGCTCCCTCTTCCACAGTCTGTAGGATAAGAGAAAAAAAAGGCAAGGAGAATTTACTAAATTTACATTGACTTTAAAGGGTTGATCTGTTACATAGTAATCAAATGTTTGAAGTTTGTAAAAGATTAGCAGGTAAAACTCAATGTTATAATGACTTCTTGCATACTGTAGATGTGCTCTTTTTTTTTCAAATAAATAAATTTTCTGTAAATTCTGCTTTGATGTGCTGAATACTTTGATGCATAAGAAAAGATTACCTTTGGTCCATCAGTAAAAGTCCCTATTCAATTACTTCATTTAGCTCAAGAAAGACAATGACATTGGTTCTACCATAATTCTTTATATTGAATTATTCACTATCAAGAAACCTCCAAATAGCTGTGTGAAAAAAGTCAACATGTAAAAGCTGATGTCACACACTTGCAATAATAATTCTATGGTGTTATGTACGAGTCAATCATTTAACATTTATTGCATTTAGCACAACGTTGTCACCTTTAGTTATTGATACTTACTAATTTAACATAGAATAATGACAATTTCTCTGTAATTTCAGAAAAAAATTACATTACACGACATCACTGCCAAAGATTATAATTATTAGCTTCTAAGTTAATAATTTATTATTGAAATATGGTATGCAATAAAAATTAAATAAATTGTAATTTGTCATTAATTGACAAAATATATTTAACCTCCAAATAGTAATGACATTTGTGCTAAGTTATTAATAAATTACTAACTTACCTGAATTGAAATGACTGGGAAAAACATAGTTACAGTGTAAATAAACATTCAACAAACTTCTGACATGTCATAGTGACTGTTAGGAAACGTTTGTCACTTTTAGGTTGTCATAACTACTAGCCAAGCTTCTGGGTGGCCCTGGTTTGAGATACAGAGTCAATCTTATTTCTCTGTCTGCAACCTATCAGGGTCATGGGTGGAGTATTTGAGTCTGTTCAGTTTTTTCATTGTTGCTTGTGATTTTCTTGTGTATGCATGCGTCTGATCAAGCTCCTGGTTACACCCTGAATCACCTTGACTCTTTGAACTGGATTTCGGCTTTGTCTTTGGATTTACCCTCTGCTCACTGATTTGGATATTCTGCTCACAGCTGGTTTCGATCTCTGCAACTCCTGGTATTCTTCTGTTTTGCGATTTTGACATTTATTCTCTCCTGGTTTGAACTCTGCTTGTTGATCACTCCTCTAGCTTTCTGGTTATCCATTCTGGTATTGCCTGCAAGTGCACCTCCTGTCCAACACCTTATTCTGTAAAATTAACCTGGGTTCTATGTGGCCAAATCCAACCTGCCTTGTGGTGGGCTCTGGTGAACTCCATAGAGTAGCCTTAGACTCTGCTGATAAGAGTGGTGACGGACTTAAGGTAGCTGATTTACTTGTACGCTTGATCCAGGCAGTCTAAAGCTGCCTTTGGGGAATTTTTCGTATAGCAATTCGATAAACATTCACTCTGGGAAATTGCTCAAGTAGTGATTCCTTGACAGTATCATGTCAGAAGTTTTTATTGGTGGGGGTCCGAGCTCTGGGACTCGCACCGATCGCTAAAACGAAGCAGCAGAAGTGGTCGGCTGAGCGCTGAGCCACTTAGTTCGTGAACGGCTTTTTTCGGAAAGTCGATGTAGCGGTGTATACCCGTAGACTTTCTATTGCGTACGGACACCACTATATCGGCTTTCCGAGAAAAGCCAATCCGAAACCAAGTGGCTCAGTGCTCACCCAAACACTTCTGCCGCTTCATTCTAGCGATCGGTGTGGTCTCAGTGCTCGGACCCCCACCGATCAAAACTTCCAACATGTCCCTATGACATGTCAGAAGTTTGTTGAAAGTTTAGTTACCCTTTAATGCAAGGATTATTGTACAGTAGGCTGGAGAATAATTACCTACATTTACAATCATTTAAGTTTGAACTTTATGTGTCACTTTATGTGGTAATAACTTTGGAATGCTTTTACCTATCCAAGCGATTCTGAGACTGTTTGCTCGTGACACATTAGACTTTATGTAAGTAAAATTTTGTTGATAGATTCAGTATCTAATTGTGAAAAACACCAAAATGTAGCGAAAAATTGCAAAAATTATCATTTTTATAAATTTAAATGTATCTGCTTGTAACACAGACAGTAATACCACACAAAATAGTTGCTATTAAACATTTTCCATATGTCTACTTTAGATTGGCATAATTTTTTTAACAACCGTTTATTTTTCTAGGATGTTACAAGTAGAGATGAGCGAACTTCTCAAAAGTTCGGTTCGGCTAGTTCGCCGAATTTCACAAAAAAGTTCGGTTCGGACCGAACTAGTTCTGACCGAACCTGTCACTTACGTGCGCCGAGCATGCTACTGTCTCGGGTGCTGATAGAGTTAATGGGCTGCACTAACTCTTTCAGCAACCTTCACAGTACATGCTCGGCGCGCGGAAAATACTATTTAAATGTAATAAAAAAATAAAAATTATACGTTCGTACTTCCTTTCCTCCTGTCCGGCCTCCAGCGATGACGTTTCATCCCTTTCGCCGCTGCAGCCAATCACAGGCTGTAGTGGCGGTCACGCACGTCAGGATGACGCTTCATCCCACGTGACCGCCTCTGCAGCCAATCACAGGCTGCAGCGGCGACATGGATGAAACGTCATCGCTGGAGGCCGGACAGGAGGAAAGTAAGTATGAACGTATTATTATTATTTTTTGGCATGTATGTATGTTGGCATGTATGTATGTTGTCATGTATGTATGTATGTATGTATATCTGTGCATGTATGTTGGCATGTATGTATATATGTGCATGTTTGTATGTATATTTGCATGTATATATTTGCATGTATGTATGTATGTTTGCATGTGTGTATGTTTGCATGTATGTATTTTTGCATGTATGTTGTCATGTATGTATGTATGTTGTCATGTATGTATGTATATATGTGCATGTGTGTATGTATATTTGTATGCATGTATGTATGTATGTTTGCATGTATGTGTGTTTGCATGAATGTATGTTTGCATGTATGTATGCATGTTTGTATGTATATTTGCATGTGTGTGTATATATATATATATATATATATATATATATATGTATGTTGTTATGTATGTATGTTGTCATGTATGTATATATGTGCATGTATGTTGGTATGTATGTATGTATGTATGTTGGCATGTATGTATGTTGTCATGTATGTATATATGTGCATGTTTGTATGTATATTTGCATGTATATATTTGCATGTATGTATGTATGTTTGCATGTGTGTATGTTTGCATGTATGTATTTTTGCATGTATGTTGTCATGTATGTATGTATGTTGTCATGTATGTATGTATATATGTGCATGTGTGTATGTATATTTGTATGTATGTATGTATGTATGTATGTTTGCATGTATGTGTGTGTGTTTGCATGAATGTATGTATGTATGCATGTTTGTATGTATATTTGCATGTGTGTATATATATATATATATATATGTATGTATGTTGTCATGTATGTATGTATGTATGTATGTATGTTGTCATGTATGTATATATGTGCATGTATGTTGGCATGTATGTATATATGTGCATGTGTGTATGTATGTATATTTGCATGTATATATTTGCATGTATGTATGTATGTTATGTATGTATGTATATATGTGCATGTATGTTTGCATGTATGTTGGCATGTATGTATACATGTGCATGTTTGTATGTATATTTGCATGTATATATGTTTGCATGTGTGTATGTATGTTTGCATGTATGTATGTATGTTGTCATGTATGTTTGTATGTATGTTGTCATGTATGTATGTATATATGTGCATGTATGTATGTTTGCATGTTTTTATTTTTGCATGTATGTTTGCATGTATGTTTATATATATGTGCATGTATGTAATTATGTTTGCATGTATTTATGTTTGCATGTATATTTGTGCATGCTTGTATGTATGTATGTATCTTTGCATGTTTGTTTGTATGTATGTATGTTTTCATGTGTGTGTGTGTATGCATGTATGTATGATAGTTTGCATGTATATATGTGTGTATGTTTGCATGTATGTATATTTGCATGTATATATGTGCATGCTTGTATATATGTATGTATGTATGTTTGTATATATATCTGTATGGCCATGTATGATACTGTCTGCTGGCGCCCTGTATCTAAGTCAACTTCGCGGCAGGCTTCTATACATGGTATAACAGTCAGTATCACACATTAAACTGAATCTAAGCCTACGACATGTTTTATTTCATTTTTTTTTTTTTTTACAGGTTTGGTGTTTGGACTACGTCGGTTTCGAGGACTACTTAGATGACGTTTTTTTTTTTCTACAATAAAATGGTTAATGAGGGTTGTGTTGGGAGTGCTTAATTTCAATAAAATATTTTATCTATATCTTTGTCTTTTTCTTTTCAAATTTTATTACTACCACTTTAGTAATGGCCGCTGTCTGAGTGACAACATCCATTACTAAGGCGAGGCTTAGTGTTAGCCGGTGCAGAGGCTAACACTAACCACCATTATTACCCCGGTACCCACCACCACCAGGGGTGCCGGGAAGAGCCAGGTACGATCCAGTACCCGACCATCTGTTGTGATGGTCGGGCTCTGGGGCGGCCGCAGGCTGGTATTATGAGGCTGGGAAGGGCCAAAAACAGTGGACCTTCCCACCCTTGTAATGCTAGGCTGCTGCTGCTGTGTTGTATCTGGCTGGTTATAAAATTGGGGGGGACCCCACGTCATTTTTTTAAATATATATAACTATGATGCTAGGAGCCCGGCTCCCTGCACTGTGTTCGGTCCGGTACTTGCGGCCGAAATACGTCCGTCAATTACGGACGTAATTAGTGTGTGTGCACATACGCTAAATAGTCACTGTCCAGGGTGCTGAAAGAGTTAACTGATCGGCAGTAACTGTTTCAGTACCCTGGACAGTGACTACCGATCACAGTACCTGTAAAAAAAAAGACGTTCATACTTACCGGGAACTCCCTGCTTCCTCCAGTCCGGTCTCCTGGCCGTTGCCTTGGTGACGCGTCCCTCTCGACATCCGGCCCGACATTCCTTGATGACGATGCAGCCCATGTGAGCGCTGCAGCCAATCACAGGCTGCCGCGGCCTCTGCAGCCAATCACAGGCTGCAGAGGCCTCTGCAGCCAATCACAGGCTGCCGCGTCAGAAAAGGTCGGACTGGAGGAAGAAGAGGGACTCGCCACCAAGACAACGACCGGGTACGTATGAAATGCTTTTTATTTTATTTTTAATCAGCAGCCTCTTTTCTCTATCAGTGATTGATAGAGATAAGTGGCTGCCGATTTGTATAATGTTTTTGACCGGGTTCGGTCAAAACGGGTTCGGCCGAACCCGGTGAAGTTCGGATTCACTGCGAACCGAACTTTACCGGAAGTTCGGACCGAAACCGGGTTCGGTTGTCCCGGTTCGCTCATCTCTAGTTACAAGGTTTAGAACTTTAGCAGAAATTTCTCACATTTTCAAGAAAATGTTAAAATGCTATTTTTTTCAGGGACCAGTTCAGTTGTAAAGTGGCTTTGAGGGGCCCATACTTTACAAACCCCTATAAATCACCCCATTTAAAAAAAATGCACTCCTCAAAGTATTCAGAACAGCATTTAGAAAGTTTCTATACCCTTTAGGCGTTTCACAATTAAAGCAAATTTCATTTTTTTTTGTTGTTGCAGAAATTCATTATTAATTCCTTTTTTTCTGTAAAACAGAAGGTTTTACCAGAGAAATACAACTAAAAATGTATTACCCAGCTTCTGCAGTTTTTAGAAATATTTCACATGTGGCCCTAGTGTACTAGTGGACTGAAAAATAGGCCTCAGAAGCAAAATGGCTCCTAGTGGATTTTGTTGCCTTCTTTTTATTAGATTTTATTTTAGGCACCATGTCAGGTTTGAAGAGGTCTCGTGATGTTAAAACAAATGACAAACCCCAAAAAATACCCCATTTTGGAAACTACACCTACAAGAAATATATCTAGGTGTGTAGTGAGCATTTTGACCCACTGGTGTTTCAAAGATTTTATTAGAATTGGGCTGTGAAAATGAAAAATATATTTTTTTCTAATAAAACGTAGAATTTTTTAATTTCCACAAGGACTGAAGGAGAAAAAGCACCCCTACATTTGTAAAACAATTTCTTCCCAGTACAGCAATATCACATATGTGGTCATAAACTACTGTTTGGACACACCGCAGGGCTCAGAAGGGAAGAAGCATCATTTGGCTTTCGGAGCTCAAATTTGGCTGGAATGTTTTGCGGAGGCCATGCCACATTTGCAAAGCCCCTGAAGGACAAAACAGGGGAAACCACTACAAGTTACCCCATTTTTTTCATTTCCACAAAAACAAAAGGAGAAAAAGCACCGCAACATTTGTAAAACAATTTCTCCTGAGTAAGGCAATACCCCATATGTGGTCATAAACTGCTGTTTGGACACACGGTTGGGCTCAGAAGGGAAAGTGTGCCATTTGGCTTTTGAAATGGTTTCTGGGCGCCATATCGCATTTGCTGAGCCCCTGTAGTACTACTACAATGGTGCAATTTTGACCTCAGAGGTTTTTTTGCTGAATTAAGTAGAATTGAGTAATTGAAAATGAATTTTTTTTTCCAGTAGATATAGTTTTAGATCAATATTTTTCATGGAAGGAATAACGACGAAAAAGCACCCCGACATTTGTAAAGCAATTTCTCCCGAGTACGGCAATGCCCCATATGTGGTTATAAACTGCTGTTTGGACATATAGGAGAGCTCAGAAAAAAAGGAGTGGTATTTGACTTTTGGAGCGTAGATTTTGCTGGAATAGTTTGCGGATGCCAAGTCGCATTTGCAAAACCCCTGATGTACCAAAAAAATTTGACCCCACTTTACAAACCACACCCCAAAAGGCCTTTATCAAGCGGTGTAGTGAGCATTTAGACCCCAGAGGTGTTTTTCAAAATTAATACTCTGTGGGTGATCCAAAGTCAAAATTGTAATTTTCCACTGATGTGCCAATTCACCGCACAATATGTTGTGCCCATCTTATGCCACTGAAGAATCTTACCCCATAAATTGTTAAGCGAGTTCTCCCTGGTATGGCAATGCCTTACATGTGGACGTAAACTCCTGTTTGGGCACACTGTAGGGCTTAGAAGGGAAGGACTGCCATTTGGAGCGTGGATTTTGCTTAGTAGTAGTTTTGTTTGAGTATTGCTGGTATTTCAATTTATAATGTGGGGACATATGTAATCTGTGCGGAGTACATCAGGTCATAATAAAAGGGTATAATAATGCAGTAAATAATAAAATTTTACATAGATGTATGGTACACTGTGAAGCAATCCTTTATGCACAGGCCAGTGTTCCACTGATAAACTGTATTCTTTCTTATCCCCTTTTGTAACACTTTGCACCTTTTGGGGACTTTTCCTCCTTTGTAGTTTGGGAAATTTTGCTGAGGAAGTGTTTCCCTGGTATAATACGGGCACCCTCGCTCCCAGCAGATGTGCTATGTCACTTCCCTTCCTAGTTCCTAAGTACTAGGGTCCTGAAACTGAAGGAATGCTTCACATGTGTGCACATCGGGATGTTTTTTCTTCACTGCATTACTAATTCCATAACTTTTTTATTTTTCTGTTAATGGAACTGTGTGAGGGCTTGTTTTTTGCAAGACAAGCTGTAGATTTTGTTAGTACCATTTTGGGACACATACAACTTTTTGATCACTTTTTATTTTAATTTGTTAGAGGAAATGACCAAAAATAAGCACTTCTGGGTTTGTTTTTTTAATTGTTTTTTTTTGGGGCACTTACCATGTGCCATAAATTACATGTTACTTTATTCTGAGGATTGATACGATTATGGTGATACTAAATTTATATAAGTTTATATAGATATTTATATGTGATTCTGGCATTGTTTTTATTTTTAAATATGGTGTTCACCGGGCAAGACAAATTGCATAATAGTTTTATAGTTTGGGTCGTTACGAACGCGGCAATACCAATTATGTATGGTTTTTCTTTTTTTTCTTTTTTTTTTCCAATAATAAAATCTTATGGGGAAAAAAAGGCAATTTTGAGTTTTTTAATTTGAAACTTTTATTTTTGTATTTGTTTACAACTTTTTAAACTTTTTTTTTTTAGTCCTACTAGGGGACTTGAAGGCGGGTCTTCATAGGCTTCCATACTAGGCAGACACGGAGGCCATAACAACTATCGGCAACACAGCAATTGCGTCGCTGGGGTGCCTATCAGATAAAAACCCCTCAGATGCTGCGTTCGCAATTGAGCACAGCCTCTGAGGGGTTAATTAGTTGGATCGGAGACTAGCTCCGATCCTGGCCGTTACAACAGTGTGTCAGATGTAACATGCAGCTGACACTCGGTTGGTGATGATGCGGGCTCAGCTTCTGACTGTACTTAGTGCCCGCACAGCACGTAACTGTACTGTGCTTTGCGAGCACCCCTTCCTGCCAGCGCCGTATATATATATGGCAGATGTCGAGAAGGGGTTAAATTTGATTGTAGACTGCAACATTCAGTGACAAAACATAGCTGTAATGCTTGTTTTTTGCAGAACATGCAGAACAAGTTGTCGTTTTTAACTGCATTACTTAATGTGCCATATAATGTACTGGGAAACGGAAAAAAACGGGTGAAATTGGAAAAAAACTGCGAATCCACCTTTGCTTTTTAGGTTTCATATTTACAATGTACATCGTGCGGTAAAAACTACATGTTGACTTTCAATAGTTTTTTATTTTACATTTTTTGAAAGGAGAGAAAAAACAAAAACAAATACAGAAAATAACATTTTAGTACAGCAACGATTACTGATCCAATTATCTTAACAATATACATAATTATACGCATATTAATAAGTAAGTAAACAGCTTTTACCCCCTATACATATATATTATACACACAGATGTATATATTATACACACACGCTGCATATAAGCACCCCAGCCATGGTCGCCAATGGTTATACATTTTTATCCTGGATTGCAAGTTGCACACATATATGATCTCATGTTGCATGTGTTGGTTTACTAACGTTACTTGAAGTGTCACATCTAATTTCCAATTTTGGTAAAAACTACATGTTAACTTTATTCTAGGACCCACGGACACTGATCCCGTCAGTGCCGCTGACCTGACAGATTCAGCAGATTCAGCACGATGCAGCTGCTGTGTATACAGAATACAAAGTAACTGTATCTCAAAAAGTTAAAATAATAATTTGAATAGAAAGTATTTAGAAACTTGCACAAAAAAAAACGATTTTTTATTAAACTGTCTAACATAATTTCAAAGGTGTACATAGACTTTAAGCTCCGAGGCCAAAAGCCAAAAATTTGTAACAAGGCTCTCCAACAATAATGTGCAATTTTTAATACTGTAGTCTTCCAATATGGCAGGGGGGACTTTTGGCCCCTTCAGGCACCACCACCTGGGTGCGGCTGCTACCTCTGTACGCCCTTTACCTGCTCCCCGCATACGATAGACGAGAAGTTATTAATGTATGAGAAGCAAAGCTGATTTTAGCTTTTCTGCTGCCTAAAGCGAAAATGTAAATGGTGCCCCCAGATCTTGATTGACAACCCACCTCGCTGTTCTACATCACTATCATTCCTCTCCAACTCTTGTGCATGCGCCGTTTCCTTGTACTCTCCTGGCATGCGCGATGCAGCAATAAAGCCATGGAGCGTACACCTCACTGCACGATGCGTGCCCATGAATTACAAGGGAATGGTGCCACCAAAAAAGTTAGAGGGGACTGGTAGTGATGTAAAACAGCCAGGGTCAATCAAGTATGGAAAGGTGGGTTTGGAGTCAGGACTGTGTGACTCTTCAGGATAATGGCATTGCCGCATGACCCATTAAATAGTGACTAGAATACTGCGTGCTGTTTTAAAAATTTATTTTAAAGATTTTGCTGCATAAAAAAAGAACGTACAGGTGAATGTTTGGAAATATTGTCAGGTCATGTATTACCGCATGGTGGTGGTTCAAAGGGCTAAAACCCCCTGACAGGTTCCCTTTAAATAAACAATGAACTGCAACAATTCCATCTGCCCTGCAATTTTGTTATTATAAATATATCCTATATAATTACAGCACCAGAACCAAGCTCTAACATATATATATATATACGGCACCAAAACAAAGCTTAGTACATAAATACAGCATCAAAACAAAGCTCAATATATAAATACAGCACCAGAACAAAGCTCAATATATATATATACACAGCACCAGAACCAACATCAGTACATAAATACAGCCCCAGCAAAATGCTCAGTTCATACATACAGTACCAAAACGAAGCTCAGTACATAAATACAGCACCAGAACAAAGCTAGGTACATAAATACAGCACCAGAACCAAGCTCAGTACATAAATACAGCATCAGAACAAAGCTCAATACATAAATACAGCACCAGAAAAAAAGCTCAATATATAAATACAGCACCAGAATCAAGCTCAATATATATACAGCACCAGCACAAAGCTCAGTACACACATACAGCACAAGAACAAAGCTCAGTACATATATACAGTACGAGAACCAAGCTCAGTACAAAAAAAATACAGCACCAGAACACAGCTCAGTACATAAATACAGCATCAGAACAGAGCTCAGTACATACTAGTTGTCACGATCTGTAGGTATGTGGACCCACTAGGCTGCACCACCATAGCGGGGTAGCAGCTGGCCAAACAACAGTGTTCCAAGTCAATATAAAGTCCGAGCACAAGGGTACCTGTAATAGTCCAGACAGAAGCAATGGCTTAGACACAGATGTGACCTTGGTGGCAGGTGATGCAAAACGTGGCAGATGACACCAGATGTGGTCTAAGTCAGCATGCGTAGTAGATGGCATAACACGACTGCAACACTAGAGATGGCACAGGAACAAATACAGCATGGGATACAGGATACAGGTACTGTAGCAGGGCACAGGAACACAGGGAACAGGATATGACTAAGGGAGAATTTGCAAGACTAGCAGAGGAATACAAACAACGCTCAGGCAAGGAGGCCCCTTTTATAGTCTAGGGTGATCTGGGAGTAATTAGTTAATTCTTAACATGTGTGCGCGCTGGACCTTTAAGGCCGGGAATGAGCTTGTGCGCGCACCCTAGTGGTCACTGCAGGAAAGGACGACTGCATGTGCTGGCATCTCTAGGGAGGAAGACGTTGGCAGGATGAAAGGGATCTGTGGTCTGCGACTACGGCCGTTAAACTAGTCCTTCTCAATGAATTAGAATATCATCAAAAAGTTTATTTATTTCAGTAATTCAATTCAAAAAGTGAAACTGATGTATTATATAAATTAATTACACACAGAGTGTAATGTCTTTTAATGTTGATGAGTACAGCTAACAGTTAATGAAAACCCAAAATGTATTTAAATATTAAATAAGCTCAATTTCAAAAATCATTTTTAATACCGAAATGTAGGCCTACTGAAAAGTATGTACAGTATATACACACTCAATAATTGATTCCTTTTGCATGAAATACTGCATCAATGGCATGGAGGTGATCAGCCTGTGGCACTGCTGAGGTGTTAAGGAAGTCTAGGTTGCTTTGATAGCGGCCTTCAGCTCGTTTTCATTGTTGGGTCTGGTGTCTCTCATCTTCCTTTTGACAATAACCCATAGATTCTCTATGGGGTTTAGGTCAGGCTAGTTTGCTGGCCAACCAAGCACAGTGATACTGTGGTCATTAAACCAGGTACTGGTACTTTTGGCAGTGTGGGCAGGTGCTAAATACTGCTGGGAAATGAAATCAGCATCTCCATATAGCTTGTTAGCAGAGAGAAGCATGAAGTGCTCTAAAATTTCCTGGTAGATGGCTGAGTTGACTCTGGACTTGATATAACATAGTGGACCAACAGCAGCAGATTACATGGCTCCCCAAACCATTACTGACTATGCAAACTTCACACTGGACCGTAAGCAACTTGGATTTATTGTCTCTCCACTCTTCCTCTAGACTCTGGAACCTTGATTTACAAATGAAATGCAAAATTTACTTTCATCTGAAAACAGGACATTGGACCACTGAACAACAGGCCAGTCCTTTTTCTCCTTAGCCCAGGTAAAGCGCTTCTGACATTGTTTCAAGGAATGTGACAGTTGTAGCCCATGTCCTGGATACTTCGGGGTGTGGTGGCTCTTGAAGCACTGACTCCAGCGGCAGTCCACTCCTTTTGAATTTCCCCAAAATTCTTGAATGGCCTTTTCTTGACCACTCTTTCAAGGCTGCAGTTATCCCTGCTGCTTGTGCACCTTTTTATACCACACTTCTTCCTTACTCTCAACTTTCCATTAACCCCTTCCCGCTCCTTGACGTACTATTACGTCATGGCAGCTGTATCGTTCGCGCTCCATGCCGTAATAGTACGTCTCGGGAGTAACGGCCGTTTCGGCCGTCCTCCCGACACATACAGGAGCTGTGACGCTGCTGTCTTGTTCAGCAGCTGTCACAGCTCCTACAGCGGGGACCGATCGCTGTGTCCCCGCTGATTAACCCCTTAAAAGCCGCGTTCTATAGAGATCGCGGCTTTTTAGGGGTTAAGCTGCCATCGCCGGCCTGCTACGCGATAGCGGCCGGCGATGGTGACTATGGCAACCGGACACCAAACAATGGCGTCCGGCTATGCCATAGACGGAAGCCTAGTGGGTCCTGACAACGTCAGGACCCACTATGCTTGCTGTCAGTGAGTAGCTGACAGTTCTAATACACTGCACTACGCATGTAGTGCAGTGTATTAGAATAGCGATCAGGGCCTCCTGCCCTCAAGTCCCCTAGTGGGACAAAGTAATAAAGTAAAAAAAAAGTTAAAAAAAGATGTGTAAAAATAAGAAAATAAAAGTTTTAAAAGTAATAAAAGTAAAAGTCCCACTTTTTCCCTTATCAGGCCTTTATTATTAATAAAAATATATAAACAAACAAATAAACTATACATAATTGGTATCGCCGCGTCCGTAACGGCCTGAACTACAAAATTATTTTGTTATTTATCCCGCACGGTGAACGCCGTAAAAAAAAATATTAATAAACCGTACCACAATCACAATTGTTTGGTCACTTCACCTCCCAAAAAATGGAATAAAAAGAGATCAAAAAGTCGCATGTACCTAAAAATGGTACTGATGGAAAATACAGTTCGTTACGCAAAAAATAAGTCCTCGCACGGCTTTATTGATTGAAAAATAAAAACGTTATGGCTCTTAGAATAAGGTAACACAAAAAGTGAGTGATTGTTTACAAAACGTATTTTATTGTGCAAACGCCATAAGACATAAAAAAAAACTATAAACATCTGGTATCGCCGTGATCGTATCGCCCCGCAGAATAAAGTTAATATATCATTTATAGCGCACGGTGAACGCTGTAAAAAAAAAAGTATACAAAAACAATAGTAGAATTGCTGTTTATTAGTCACCACGCCACCTAAAAATGGAATAAAAACTGATCAAAAAGCCGCATGCACCCCATGAAAACTACAATGGATTCCTCAAGGGGTCTAGTTTCCAAATTGGGGTCACTTTTGGGGGATTTCCAATGTTTTGGCACCACAAGACCTCTTCAAACCGGACATGGTGCCTAATAAAAAAGAGGGCTCAAAATCCGCTAGGTGCTCCTTTGCTTCGGAGGCCGGTGCTTCAGTCCATTACCGCCCGAGGGCCACATGTGGGATATTTCTCTAAACTGCAGAATCTGGGCAATAAGTATTGAGTTGCGTTTCTCTGATAAATCCTTTTGTGTTATAAAAAAAATGGTATAAAAAGAGTAAATTTCACCTCTACTTTGCTCTAAATTTCTGTGAAACACCTAAAGGGTTCATAAACTTTCTAAATGCTGATGTGAATACTTTGAGGGGTCTTGTTTCTAAAATGGGGTGTTTGATAGGGGTTTCTAATATATGGGCCCCTCAAAGCAACTTCAGAAATGAACTGGAACCTAAAAAAATAAATAAATGAGGCAATACTTCGCTTCTTACATTATACTGATAATGAGCCGTGCCCACTCCGAGATGACCCCAGTTTTGACCGTTTGTATAAACGGAGACCCCTATTAGACCGTTCCAGTGCCCGGTTTTCCAAAGCATACACCCCCGAGAAGTGTTTTTCTATTGATGAGTCCCTAGTACATTTTAAAGGGAGGGTTCAATTCCGCCAGTACCTGCCAGGTAAGAGGGCAAGGTATGGCGTGAAGATGTATAAGCTGCGAGAGTGCATCAGGGTATACCTACAGGTTTAGGATATATGAAGGAAAGGCCACCCCCAAACCAGACTGCATCCTGGACTACAATAGGTACATGGGAGGGATGGACTTGTCAAATCAAGTCCTGAAGCCCTACAGCGCCATGCGGTGAGGTATAAGAAGCTGGCCGGGCACATCATACAGATGGCTTTGTACAATGCGTATGTGCTACGTCGATGTGCAGGCCAGAGGGGAACTTTCCTGGAATTTCAAGATCTAATCTTTAGGGACCAGGAAGGGGGGGCGCATCGTACCAGGGCAACACTTTCCAGGAGAAGGTCCCCAAACCGGTGGAAAGGGAAAGAGTCAAAAGAGGTGCAGAGTCTGCTATAAGAGGGGGATAAGGAAGAACACAATATACCAATGTGACACGTGTCCCGAAAAACCAGGGCTCTGTATAAAAGATTGTTTTAAAATGTATCATACATCCCTTGATTTTCAATTTACCCTGATGCACTCCGCACAGCTTACCCCCCTCATCTTTCCCTTCTGAGCCCTGCCGTATGCCCAGGCAGCTGATAACAGCCACATGTAGGGTATTGTCGTACCCAGGAGAACCCACATTACAATTTAAGGGGTGTATATCTCCGGTGGCGCATGCTGGGCACACTATATTGGACACTGAAATGGCATATACATATATAAAATTGCAAATCTCACACTGCACCATCTGCTGCGCATTATCTTTTACACAGTACCTGTGGGGTCAAAATGCTCACTACACCTCTAGATGAATGTCTTAAGGGGTGTAGTTTTTAAAATGGGGTCACTTCTCGGGGGTTTCAACTGTACTGGTACCTCAGGGGCTTCTGCACACATGACTTAGCACCAGAAAAGCTCCAGTAGGCCAAATGGTGGTCCTTTCCTTCTGAGCCCTCCCATGGGCCCAAAGGGCAGTTTATCACCACAAATGGGGTATTGCCGCACTAAGGACAAATTGGGCAACAAAATGGGGTATGTTGTTCCTTGTGAAAATAAGAAATTTTGATCAAAAATGACATCTTATTGGAAAAAATATCATTTTTTTCATTTCACAGCCCAATTCAAATAGGTGCTGTGAAAAAACTGTGCGGTCAAAATGATAACAAAAACCATAAATGAATTCCTTGAGGGGTGTAGTTTCCAAAATGGGGTCACTTCTGGTGGGTTTCCATTGCTTTGATACCTCTGGGGCTCTGCAAATGCAACATGGCACCCGAAAACCAATCCAGCAAAATCTGGACTCCAACAAACACATAGCGCTCCTTTCCGTCTGAGCCCTCCCATGGGCCCAAACGGCAGTTTATCACCACAAATGGGGTATTGCCGCACTAAGGACAAATTGGGCAACAAAATGGGGTATGTTGTTCCCTGTGAAAATAAGAAATTTTGATCAAAAATGACATCTTATTGGAAAAAATATAATTTTTTTCATTTCACAGCCCAATTCAAATAGGTGCTGTGAAAAACCTGTGCGGTCAAAATGATAACAAAAACCATAAATGAATTCCTTGAGGGGTGTAGTTTCCAAAATGGGGTCACTTCTGGTGGGTTTCCATTGCTTTGATACCTCTGGGGCTCTGCAAATGCGACATGGCACCCGAAAACCAATCCAGCAAAATCTGGACTCCAACAAACACATAGCGCTCCTTTCCTTCTGAGCCCTCCCATGGGCCCAAACGGCAGTTTATCACCACAAATGGGGTATTGCCGCACTAAGGACAAATTGGGCAACAAAATGGGGTATGTTGTTCCCTGTGAAAATAAGAAAATTTGATCAAAAATGACATTTTATTGGAAAAAATATCATTTTTTTCATTTCACAGCCCAATTCAAATAGGTGCTGTGAAAAAACTGTGCGGTCAAAATGATAACAAAAACCATAAATGAATTCCTTGAGGGGTGTAATTTCCAAAATGGGGTCACTTCTGGTGGGTTTCCATTGTTTTGATACCTCAACACCTCTTCAAACCTGGCATGCTGCCTAAAATATATTCTAATAAAAAAGAGGCCTCAAAATGCACTAGGTGCTTCTTTGCTTCTAGGGCTTGTGTTTTAGTCCACGAGCGCAGTAGGGCCACATGTGGGACATTTCTAAAAACTGCAGAATCTGGACAATACATATTTAGTAGTGTTTCTCTGGTAAAACCTTCTCTGTTACTAAAAAAAAATTGAATAAAATTGAAATTCAGCAGAAAAAATGAAATTTGCAAATTTAATTTCCACTTTGCTTTAATTCCTGTGAAATGCCTGAAGGGTTAAAAAACTTTCTATATGCTGTTTTGAATACTTTGAGGGGTCTAGTTTTTAAAATGGGGTGTTTTATGGGGGTTTCTAACACATAGTCCCCTCAAATCCACTTCAGAACTGAACTGGCACCTTCAAAAAAAGGCTTTTGAAATTTTCTTAAGAATATGAGAAATTGCTGTTTATGTTCTAAGCCTTGTAACGTCCAAGAAAAATAAAAGAATGTTCAAAAAACGATGCCAATCAAAAGTAGACATATGGGAAATGTGAACTAGTAACTATTTTGGGTGGTATAACCGTCTGTTTTTCAAGCAGATGCATTTAAATTCTGAAAAATGCTATTTTTTGTAAATTTTCTCTAAATTTTGCAATTTTTCACAAATAAAGACTGAATATATCGACCAAATTTTACCACGAACATGAAGCCCAAAGTGTCACGAGAAAACAATCTCAGAATCGCTTGGATAGGTTTAAGCATTCCGACGTTATTACCACATAAAGTGAAATATGTCAGATTTGAAAAATGGGCTCTGAGCCTTAAGGCCCAAACTAGGCTGCGTCCTTAAGGGGTTAATATGCCGGGATACAGCACTCTGTGATCAGCCAGCTTCTTTAGCAATGTCCTTTTGTGGATTACCCTCCTTGTGGAGGGTGTCAATGACTGTCTTCTGGACAACTGTCAAGTCAGCAGTCTTCCCCATGATTGTGTAGCCTACTAAACTAGACTGTTGGACCATTTAAAGGCTTAGGAAACCTTTGCAGGTGTTTTGTGTTGATTAGCTGATTAGAGTGTGACACTGTTAACTTAAAAAATAAAAAACTTTACATACTGTAAAGTATCTGCCAGGCACAGCTTCTGTGTCTACGCCCATAGGTAATCAGTCTGCACCTGCTTCTATGTCTGTGAGACTGACTCCATCTTCCACCACTCAGGATGGCAGGCTTAGGAGTGGGAGAGCCTATCACAGCCTTGCCAGACGGCGCTAGCTCTCGCCCTCTGTCTATTTATACCTGCCTTTCCTGTTCCTCCTTGCTTGTGATTCTTCTCGTTTGGTTTCCTGGCCCTGCTGCAGCTTCTGAACTATTTGACCCTGCTTCATATTGACCCTGGCTTACTGACTACTCTCCTGCTCTGCGTTTGGTACCTCGTACACTCCTGTGTTGACTCGGCTTATTCACTACTCTCCTGCTCTGCGTTTGGTACCTCGTACACTCCTGGTTTGACTCGGCTCGTTCACCACTCTTGTTGCTCACGGTGTTGCCGTCCAGTTGTACCACGTCGCCTAGGGCGGGTCGTTGCAAGTAGGCAGGGACAGAGTGGCGGGTAGATTAGGGCTCACTTGTCCGTCTCCCTACCCCCTGCCATTACATAATCACAAGCCCATACCTAGTTTACCCCTGGTCCCTGACACCACTATGGACCCCCGTGAGACCCTGGCTCAGCAAATGCAGGGTCTCTCCCTACAGGTCCAGGCCCTGGCTCAGAGGGTCAACCAGCCTGATGCTACCCTGGTAGTTCCCCTCACCGCACCTCTTGAACCCCACCTCAAGTTGCCCGACCGGTTCTCAGGGGACCGGAGGGCTTTTTTCTCCTTTCGGGAGAGTTGTAGGCTTTACTTTCGTTTAAAGCCTCATTCCTCAGGTTCTGAGAGCCAGCGGGTGGGTATAATTATGTCCCGGCTCCAGGAAGGGCCCCAAGAGTGGGCCTTCTCCTTGGCTCCTGACGCCCCTGAACTTTCCTCCGTTGATTGTTTCTTTTCTGCTCTCTGACTTATTTATGACGAGACTGACAGGACTGCCTTTGCCGAGAGTCAGCTGGTGACCTTAAGTCAGGGTAAGAGACCTGTTGAGGAGTATTGCTCTGACTTTAGGAAGTGGTGCGTAGCTTCTCGGTGGAATGACCCTGCCTTAAGGTTCCAGTTTAGGTTGGGTCTGTCGAACGCCCTGAAAGACCTGCTAGTTAGCTATCCCTCTTCTGACTCCCTAGACCAGGTTATGGCTTTAGCGGTACGACTTGACCGACGTCTCAGGGAACGACAACTTGAACGTTTTTGTGTTTTCCTCTCTGACTCCCCCATGATGCTTCCCGAGGTCCCGTTGCTTCGCTCTTCCATGGAAGACTCGGAGGTACCTATGCAACTCGGGGCCTCCGTGTCCCCCTGACAACGTAAAGAGTTCCGCAGGAAGAATGGTCTCTGCTTCTATTGTGGGGATGACAAGCATCAAGTGAACACCTGTCCTAGGCGTAAGAATAAGCAGCCGGAAAACTTCCGCGCCTAAGTGATCATCGGGGAGGTCACTTGGGCGCACAGGTATTTCCCGTAAATATGAAACGTAATAAAATCTTGCTTCCCTTTCAGGTCTCTTTTGGTGGTAGGTCTGCTACCGGCAGTGCCTTCGTGGATTCAGGGTCTTCTGCTAATATCATGTCTGTGGAAATTGCTATGTCTCTAGCTATGCCTTTGATTGATTTGCCTAAACCTGTCCCGGTAGTGGGTATCGACTACACTCCTCTTGCCAATGTTTATTTTACACAGCACAAACCTGTTTTTGAACTCCTTGTTGGCTCCATGTATTTGGAGCAGTGCTCTGTACTGTTGATGCAGGGATTATCGTCCGATTTGGTTTTAGGCCTACCCTGGTTGCAGTTGCATAATCCCACGTTTGACTGGAATACTGGGGAGCTTACCAAATGGGGTAATGAATGCTTGACGTCATGTTTTTCTGTTAATTCTATTTCTCCCCCTGAGGAGGTGAACACGCTACCTGAGTTTGTTCAGGACTTCGCTGATGTTTTCTCTAAGGAGGCCTCCGAAGTGTTACCTCCTCATAGAGAATACGATTGCGCTATTGATTTGGTACCAGGAGCTAAGCTCCCTAAGGGTAGGATATTTAATCTCTCCTGTCCCGAACGTGAAGCCATGAGAGAGTATATCCAGGAATGCCTGGCTAAGGGTTACATTTGCCCCTCTACTTCTCCGGTAGGTGCTGGCTTCTTCTTCGTAGGGAAGAAGGATGGTGGTCTTAGGCAATGCATTGACTACCGTAACTTGAATAAGGTCACTGTAAGGAACCAGCATCCCCCTCCTTTGATTCCTGATCTCTTTAATCAGGTTCAGGGGGCCCAATGGTTCTCTAAGTTTGATCTACGGGGGGCGTATAACCTTATCCGCATCAAAGAGGGGGATGAATGGAAGACTGCGTTTAACACACCCGAAGGTCATTTCGAATACCTCGTCATGCCCTTTGGGTTGTGTAATGCTCCCGCGGTCTTCCAGAATTTCATAAATTAGATTTTAAGAGATTACCAGGGGGTATTTCTTGTAGTGTACATTGATGACATACTTGTGTTTTCCAAGGACTGGTCCTCCCACATTGAGCATGTCAGGAAGGTGCTCCAGGTCCTTCGGGAAAACAAACTGTTTGCGAAGACCGAAAAATGTGTGTTTGGGGTGCAGGAGATACCATTTTTGGGTCAAATCCTCACTCCTCATGAATTCCGCATGGACCCCGCCAAGGTCCAGGCTGTGGCGGAATGGGTCCAACCTGCCTCCCTGAAGGCGTTACAGTGCTTCTTGGGGTTCGCTAATTATTACAGGAGATTTATTGCTAACTTCTCGGTCATCGCTAAGCCTCTTACGGACCTCACTCGCAAAGGTGCTGATCTCCTCCACTGGCCTCCTGAGGCTGTCCAGGCTTTTGAGGTCCTTAAGAAGTGCTTTATCTCGGCCCCGGTGCTGGTTCAGCCCAACCAAATGGAAACATTTATCGTGGATGTTGGAGTGGGGGCTGTCTTGTCCCAGGGTACCAGGTCCCTCACCCATCTCCGTCCCTGTGCCTACTTCTCAAGGAAGTTTTCGACCACTGAGAGTAACTATGATATTGGCAACCGCAAGCTCTTAGCCATTAAATGGGCATTTGAAGAGTGGCACCACTTCCTGGAGGGGGCTAGGCACCAGGTAACGGTCCTTACCGACCACAAGAATCTGGTTTTCCTAGAATCTGGACGGAGGCTAAACCCGAGACAAGCTCGATGGGCGTTATTTTTTACCAGATTCAACTTTTTGGTTACCTATAGGGCTGGGTCTAAAAATATTAAGGCTGATGCACTGTCGCGTAGCTTCATGGCCAGCCCTCCTTCGGAGGAAGATCCTGCTTGTATTTTGCCTCCAGGTATAATCATTTCCTCTATTGATTCTGATTTAGTCTCTGAAATTGCTGCTGATCAAGGTGCAGCTCCCGGGAACCTTCCTGAGAACAAGCTGTTTGTTCCCCTGCAATTTCGGCTAAGGGTACTTAGGGAAAATCATGACTCCGCACTATCTGGTCATCCAGGCATCCTGGGTACCAAGCACCTCATTGCCAGAAACTATTGGTGGCCTGGGTTGCTAAAGACGTTAAGGCCTACGTCGCCGCTTGTGAGGTTTGTGCTAGGTCCAAGACTCCCAGGTCCCGACCAGCGGGCTTACTACGTTCTTTTCCCATTCCCCAGAGACCTTGGACCCATATCTCCATGGATTTTATCACCGATTTGCCTCCATCTCAAGGCAAGTCGGTGGTGTGGATTGTAGTAGACCGCTTCAGTAAGATGTGCCACTTTGTGCCCCTCAAGAAACTACCCAATGCTAAGACGTTAGCTACCTTGTTTGTCAAACACATCCTGTGTCTCCATGGGGTCCCTGTCAATATTGTTTCGGACAGAGGGGTACAATTTGCTTCATTGTTTTGGAGAGCCTTCTGTAAAAAGTTGGAGATTGATCTGTCCTTCTCCTCTGCCTTCCATCCTGAAACTAATGGCCAAACAGAGAGGACTAATCAGTCTCTAGAACAATATTTAAGGTGTTTTATCTCTGACTGTCAATATGATTGGGTCTCATTCATTCCCCTCGCCGAATTTTCCCTTAATAACTGGGTCAGTATCTCGTCAGGGGTCTCCCCCTTTTTCTGTAATTTTGGGTTTAATCCACGGTTCTCCTCCGTTTCACCTTGTAGTTCCAACAATCCCGAGGTAGAGGTCGTTCATCGGGAACTGTGCACAGTCTGGGCCCAGGTTCAGAAGAACCTAGAGGCGTCCCAGAGCATACAAAAGACTCAGGCAGATAGAAGACGTTCTGCTAACCCCTTGTCTATGGTCGGGGATCTGGTGTGGCTATCGTCCAAGAACTTGCACCTTAAGGTCCCGTCCAAGAAGTTTGCTCCCCGGTTTATAGAGCCGTACAAGGTTATTGAAGTCCTCAATCCTGTCTCCTTCCGACTGGAGTTGCTCCCATCTTTTTGAGTACACGACGTGTTTCATGCCTCCCTCCTTAAACGCTGCTCCCCGTCCTTGGCTTCCTCGAGGAAACCTCATGTCCCCGTTCTCACCCCTGAGGGGTTAGAATTCGAGGTGGCCAAGATTGTGGACAGCAAGATGGTCCAAGGCTCCCTCCAGTACCTGGTCCATTGGAGAGGATACGGGCCTGAGGAGAGGACTTGGGTACCCGCCCGGGATGTTCACGCTGGGGTATTGGTCAGGAGGTTCCACCTTCGTTTCCCCAATAAACCAGGTCCACCTAGAAAGGGTCCGGTGGCCCCTCATAAAAGGGGGGTACTGTAAAGGATCTGCCAGGCACAGCTTCTGTGTCTACGCCCATAGGTAATCAGTCTGCACCTGCTTCTATGTCTGTGAGACTGACTCCATCTTCCACCACTCAGGATGGCAGGCTTAGGAGTGGGAGAGCCTATCACAGCCTGGCCAGACGGAGCTAGCTCCCGCCCTCTGTCTATTTATACCTGCCTTTCCTGTTCCTCCTTGCTTGTGATTCTTGTTTTGTTTCCTGGCCCTGCTGCAGCTTCTTGTACCATTGTCCTTGCTTCATATTGACCCTGGCTTACTGACTACTCTCCTGCTCTGCGTTTGGTACCTCGTACACTCCTGGTTTGACTCGGCTTGTTCACTACTCTCCTGCTCTGCGTTTGGTACATCGTACACTCCTGGTTTTCACCACTCTTGTTGCTCACGGTATTTCCGTGGGCAACTGCCCCATTTCCCCTTGCTTCTGTGTACCCTTGTCTGTTTGTCTGTCGTGCACTTACTGAGCGTAGGGACCGTCGCCCAGTTGTACCCCGTCGCCTAGGGCGGGTCGCTGCAAGTAGGCAGGGACTGAGTGGCGGGGAGATTAGGGCTCACTTGTCTGTTTCCCTACCCCCATCATTACACATACACACCTGATCTCATTCCTGCGCCATCCTCTAACAACGCAGACCTGGTGTCTTCTGACCAGGTCTGCTGAAGCTGAATGACGTATGCGGCGCGATGGCGTCATTGCGCCGCTTGCGGCATTGAAAGGCGCTAAATGGCAGGGCAAGGAACTGATGTTAGTGCTAGTGATCCATTGAATTGTATCTGTGTTATATAGAGTCAAATACAATTAAAGTGCAGGAGGG
The DNA here is from genome assembly GCF_050947455.1 of Rhinoderma darwinii. Classification (NCBI taxonomy): domain Eukaryota; kingdom Metazoa; phylum Chordata; class Amphibia; order Anura; family Rhinodermatidae; genus Rhinoderma; species Rhinoderma darwinii. Next base: position 113,555,192 of record NC_134687.1, read on the forward strand.
GGTGGTGGCGGTTGCTTTTCATTGGCGCCGTCGCCCCCCTCATAGGCAGCAGGCTGTAGGTACATATTTTTTGTTAACATTAGCCATAAATGCTAAATATAACATTTCTATGTCTTTTGTCCTTGTTGTTTTTTTTAACTTTCGATTTTATTCTTTAAAGTTTTTAGACACAAGAATCAAGTATCCTGGAATTTCCTAGGGATTACTACTACTATATGCCTGAAAATATGTGAAGAAATGTAATTGAGGTGAATTTTTCATATCTTCAGCTTCATTATAACAGAAAAAATTTGACTTGCTGGGAAGCCTAACTGAATGATTAAGAAATATATGACAATTCTAAGGACATATACCAAATTGTTTAAGATATTGATCTCAATTTAACCATATTGATATTCAATTGCAAAGTATATAGACCTGGAATAACTTGTGTGCACTGATTAATTTCTTTTACTGGCTTATCTGCTTTACACTGCAGCAGCTGATTCTCTTAGATAAGATTAATGGCGAACCTTACAAAGAAAACACTTACAGTCAAGTTCTGAAATGTAGAATAATTGCATGACCATTTTTAGGCAAGTTAGTTTCATATTACTGGCAGAAATACATATAAAGAAAACCTTAGCTATAAACAAAGTTCTTTTTTGGCAATACATGTATACAATTGTAATAAGAAAATGCTAATTTTTATGTGCTGGAAATTATGACAATGTTCTAAAACAGAAACAAAGTACAATATTATGCTAGGAATAATTGAAGAACTCATGACAAAAAAAACTGTAATAAGTTATATAGAAATCAAACAATATGCCCCGCGGAAGATGACTTATCAATATACATATTTGCCTGTACACTACATCCAGTAGTCCAAATAAATGAATCCCCGCTAACTGCCGATGTGGTAAAAATGTGATTTTATTGCTCTAATAACTTTGAAATTCAGTTTTATTTTTGAAACCATATTTATACAAATGAAACACTCAAGAGATAGCTTTGCTCCTAAGGGTGCGCTCTCACACTGCGGCAACCGCATGCAGACAAAACCACGCCCACATGTGGTGGCCAATAATTTCCCAATCTTGCCAATAGTACCACAGGGCTATTGACCACCACATGTGGGCATGGTTTCGTCCACATGTGGCAGCAGCAGCGTGAGAGCCCGTGATTAGTGTTTACTTCAGGATATTAAATATTTACACATGCAAATGATTAAAAGCATAACCATCTAGACACTGTCGGCTAACCTAACATGTTTTCATCTATGCAATAGTGTCCGCAGGGGTCTCTACACATAGTTGTATCTATGGTCATAGTGGTCTCTGTTGTGTGTAGGCACCCCTAATGACGCTGTTGTAACGTCGATAACATGTCAGGTTAGCCAATACCGTCAATCCGGTTAGGCTTTTAATCATCCACATGTATAAATATTCAATATTCTGCTAAGTATTGCTTAGGAGCAATACTCTCTCTGTGGGGAGCATGAGCTAAGTTACCCCACAGGTACTGTAGGTCATTTTCTATAACAAAAGACAGTTGTAATAGAGGCTAATATTAAAGCTGCCAACTATAAATACAGCTATTGAGACATAATGAAAATAAACAAGGATTTGATCCATTTACAAATATAATTAGAGGACGGTCCTTTTACTTGAGTGTTTTAATTGTAAAAAATATAGTTTAAAAAATTTAATTTCAAATTTATTAAATATGAACAATAAAAGCTAAGTTTTATCACATTTGTAGTTAGCAGTGATTCATATATTTTTCAATGGCTGGATGCAGACTACAAGTAAATATCAGTTATGCAGCAGTCAGCAAAAATTTCAGAAAAATAGTCTAATAGGTACTCAATATTGCTTTTGAAACATTCACATTATTCAGAAAATTCTGAATGTAGAAGAAAAAAGGAAATACAGATGTTCCAAGTGGTGTTCAATGAGGTTGTCTGGATTAGAAATAGCATCTTTGGAGTGTCTCTCTGCGGAGGATCCGGCCTGTCTGGGTATTACATTGATAACTCAATGATTTCCATGGTCACCATGTAATGTTTAATATTCACTGTGGTGCTACTGTAAGAGAATTAAACACTTGTTATCTAGTTGGTGGGAGATTTTAGCTGGTTGCTGTGGGTTCCAGACACCCTGTGATCATTTTTTTTTTTTTACCTGACCCTGTTATAAAAAAAAGACAGTTTCCTTTAAAGTTTACTTTCAGTTTCAGACAATAAATTTGCAAACAGATCTTGGTAAATGTATTATACATATCATTGACCTCTTGTGCCTTAATTAGATCGCCCCTGCATCACTGAAGCAATGTGTGTAAATCTTCTGCTCTCCAAGGAATACAAACTCCCTGTGTGGGCTCCTTGATTAATGGACCCTATTAAATTTAATAGTTTCAAATAAAAAGTCTGTAATGTAAATATTGATTCTTAAGGGAAAAAAGTAGATGCCTCTGCAGAGGAAATGTAGAACTATATGTCGGCTATTCGAATGAATTTTTGACCATATCATACCATGAGGAATTCTGAAGCCGGACTTTACACCTCTTGATAAGCCTATTAGAAACATACCTTATAATATAAATTGGGTTTCATTAAAATCCAACTAAGTTGTTTAATATAGTAGTTCATATATTCATTTGCATAGTTAGGTACATTACAGTATTCAGAAGTCAATAATAAAAACCATGTAACATATGTCACTTACTTTGCAATAAAACAACAGCTTAGATATTTCTGTATCTCCAGGGGAAAACATTTCATGCAAATATCTTTCCCAGATCTGTATTAGATTCAGGTGGCATCTGGCATTTAAAATAAACAATATAAAGCAATGTCTGAGTGACCAAATAGCAATCCATTTTAGCTTTGCTTCTGATAAATGGAGAGCATGATGACAACTTCACGGATATTTGCTGAATTTATAGCTGTGAAACAACAAAATTGAATATATAGCTCTGTTACTTTATGATGGCAAAAAGCTATAAATCAACTGTACTGTAGTTTAAATTGAAAAATGTAAATCTCTAGAATCAGAAGTAAAAAACTATCTAAACGAAATAACTATTAAAAAATATTGAAGCATGGATGTCTTATTGCTTTCCACTGTTATTCTAACAGTACTGTGATGCAGAAATAGCATAATAGATTATAAACTTATAAAAAGACTATATGGGAGGAAGATGTGAGAAAAAAATGTGAGTCAGTTAAAATTTGGGATGTTTAAAAATATATAATTAAAGGATGTTAATAAGTTAGAGCCCTTGATTTCATTTGTCACTCATAAACATTCAATTACACACGTGTTACCTAGTAACAATGCATAACACTTCAAGCACAATAGAGTTGAAAGCTTTTTAAATGTTCTTCTATGAAAGTTGTATAAAATACTGTAATAACAAGCCATTCATATAATTGGAGGTGAGATGTAGGCAAGACACAGGTTATTGAGCCCATGAATAAACCTTTGTTCTATACAATGGTTTATTATTAATTGTAAAATATAGACCAGTAAAAGCAATTGATTCTTATGTGCAGAATAAAACATTTACCTTCTACCGTAGTATTGCCGGTATTTGTTTTTTTCTACAAAGTTCTTTACTGGATTGTACAATGTTGGAAACATCTATTAACATATTATTCGGTATTCTATATGTTTCTAAATGCATGGTTGAAAATATATGGGACACAAAGCTTAGCTAGTTTGGGATATTGGGTGAATTGAAGGAGACTAGAATTTCAATCTGCTTTCCTGGAGGACCTCTCCTGACGTGTCTGTTTTAGTAAATAATTGTATTCCACCATGAAATAACTATTCGTGAGCATTTTTTTCTTAGAACTTCACAGTGTGTTGTTCATCTATTATCTCTCCTAGAAATGTAATCATTTACTGACAATTGGGTGTCACAAGTTTGGGGGGGGGGTGTCCCACTTGGGGGGGGGGGTGTACCGGCACTTATAGTATTTTAGTTGATCTGCTTCTCTGATGGAGCAGAACAATGGAAAGACTAATGCAGGTGTGAACAGGCCCTACATAGGTATATTTTATATAATATACATTGAATTTCATCTTTAAAATGTTAGTCTTGGGAGTCAATTAATATTTTCCATGTACTTAGGTATGTATCCAATTTCTTTCTACACAAAACACCTTTTTGAAAATGTCATAATTTGCCTCCCTCCCATGCTGAAAATAAATAAATGTAGTTTATAAAGTTGAATTTCATCTTTAAGATGTTTGTCTTGGGAGTCAACCAATGGTTTTGACATACTAAAGAGTTTATCCAATTTCTTTCTACACAATTCACCTTTTTCATAATTCATAAACTGATTTATCTGTTTTTTCCACTGCAGCACTAATATAATTCTAGCTGCTATCAAATATTTAGCTATTAGTTTTCTAGCCTTAAAAAGAGAGCCCATTATAACATATACAGTGAACAGTATCAATTAATAAATAGCAATCTCCCAGTATACTGTACTTGTCACTGAATCAAAAGGTATATTAATCCTAAAAGTTCTTTGTAAGAGATCAATCACTTCTATACAGTACTTATACAACTTTGGACATTTCCCAAGCAGATGAATTAAATTCCCTGGGAACCTAATTGCATCTCTATACTGGAGGACAGTAAAGAAAAATTGTGTTATCCCACAATATGTGTCACATTAAGTGAAGAGTGCTGACATTTTATATATAACCTTGGTATTTTCTTCTTTTCTATAAATTCAATGAATCTTATATATAATACTATGTACACTTTTATACAATTATATGTTCCTATCCAGAGGCTGAACTCTTCTTCTAGTAATGTGCTCATCACACAGGTCCACATCTGGTTCAGTGTATTCAAGCTCTCTCTCTTGTAAAAAACCCTGCGCCTGTGTCAGTTGAACATGTGGTTTAGCCACTGAATTTCACTCGATTGCAAACTGAGAATTTACAACTGGAGAGGAATTGAAAAACAACCCTTTTTTAGAAACGGAATAAGCTTTATTTACATAAAACTTGAAACCCCCTTAATATTACACTGTCTGGGGATGGCGTGGCTACACGCTAAACAATCAGGGTATGGGCAGTTTAAGCTCCACTTTACAAGTGACAAATCGACTGCAATCCTTGCTTCTTATTGTTCCTGCATACCAGAAATAGCAATCACTGCACTCTTGTGGCCATGACATACATGTTTGTCTGATTATTGACACCTTTTGGACCAATTTACATTAGGGCCTGATCAAGTAAAGAAATGAATTAAGACCTTCTGGGGACCCATAAACCAGGCAAAAACCAAGTGAATATAGATAAATATTTCAGAAAGAAACTGGCTTCTCCTCCGCCAGTAAATTAAAAAATTGGCCCCAGAAGCCATTCATGATTCAGACTCTGACAACGCTGATGAAGATAGCACTTCGGTCACTTCTGAATTCGAGTGGTAAATATGATACTAACTTGATTTCCTGGTCATTGTCAGAAAAGTTTTGTCTCAAGCACTTTCTTCTGTGTTAAAGAAGCTCGCACACCTTAAATCCGATGTGAGCCACATTGGAAATCGGTGGCCATGATATACCACAATGAGGAAATGCAAACTAAGCTACTCTCTCAACAATAATACCTAAATCAAACCTTCATCATGCTGTAGGTTCAGGAGAATAGAAGTAGAAGGAGAAGAACATCAGTTTCCCTGGGATTCCTAAAATAGTGGTTAGTGAAGCTCTAGAGCCAACGGACATGCAGATTTTTAGCTCTCTGCTGGGTGAGTACCAGGCCAGTACCATAGTCATTAAACAGATTCATAGAGCCCTGAGGCCTAAACCTACTAGCAATAAATCCCTAAGGGGTGTTATTTGAGGCCTGCTTTGCTACGTACAGTGAAGGAAATAAGTATTTGATCCCTTGCTGATTTTGTAAGTTTGCCCACTGTCAAAGACATGAACAGTCTAGAATTTTTAGGCTTGGTTAATTTTACCAGTGAGAGATAGATTATATTTAAAAAAAAACTGAAAATCACATAGTCAAAATTATATATATTTATTTGCATTGTGCACAGAGAAATAAGTATTTGATCCCCTACCAACCATTAAGAGTTCAGCCTCCTCCAGACCAGTTACACGCTCCAAATCAACTTGGTGCCTGCATTAAAGACAGCTGTCTTAAATGGTCACCTGTATAAAAGACTCCTGTCCACAGACTCAATTAATCAGTCTGACTCTAACCTCTACAACATGGGAAAGACCAAAGAGCTTTCTAAGGATGTCAGGGACAAGATCATAGACCTGCACAAGGCTGGAATGGGCTACAAAACCATAAGTAAGACGCTGGGTGAGAAGGAGACAACTGTTGGTGCAATAGTAAGAAAATGGAAGACATACAAAATGACTGTCAATCGACATCGATCTGGGGCTCCATGCAAAATCTCACCTCGTGGGGTATCCTTGATCCTGAGGAAGGTGAGAGCTCAGCCGAAAACTACACGGGGGGAACTTGTTAATGATCTCAAGGCAGCTGGGACCACAGTCACCAAGAAAACCATTGGTAACACATTACGCCGTAATGGATTAAAATCCTGCAGTGCCCGCAATGTCCCCCTGCTAAAGAATGAGGGAATAAAGGCAAAAAAACGGGTGTCTTCCATGCGCTATTGATCGAGGTAGTCATCCATACCATCCAATTTATGTAAAGTCGGAAATAAGTCCGTGGTAAAAAGAATTTATTGGATATAACAATGTTGGTATGGGTGACTACCTCGATCAATAGCGCATGGAAGACACCCGTTTTTTTGCCTTTATTCCCTCATTTCCACATTGAGACTTCACACTCTAAGTTCTCAAATCGGGTCCTATTCTGCAAAATTGATCCTGACACCTGCATTGTGAAACTGCCCACATCGTGGAGGCTATCGGTTTTTGGATTCTGCTACACTGGATGTTATGCTCCCAGCATAACCGCACCAGGTGAGCCAATTTCAGCTCTTGTTCACACGCTGCAATTCACAGTGTCATGCACTATTGTGCGCTTTGTGTTTTTTCTATCTTCCCCTGCTCAAGAAGGCATATGTACAGGCCCTTCTGAAGTTTGCAAATGAACATCTCGATGATTCTGAGAGTGATTGGGAGAAGGTGCTGTGGTCAGAGGAGACTAAAATTGAGCTCTTTGGCATTAACTCAACCGTGTTTGGAGGAAGATAAATACTGCCTATGACCCAAAGAACACCATCCCCACTGTCAAGCATGGAGGTGGAAACATTATGTTTTGGGGGTGTTTCTCTGTAAGGGCACAGGACTACTTCACCGCATCAATGGGAGAATGGATGGAGCCATGTACCATCAAATCCTGGGTGACAACCTCCTTCCCTCCACCAGGACATTAAAAATGGCTCGTGGCTGTTTCTTCCAGCACGACAATGACCCGAAACATACAGCCAAGGCAACAAAGGAGTGGCTCAAAAAGAAGCACATTAAGGTCATGGAGTGGCCTAGCCAGTCTCCAGACCTTAATCCCATCGAAAACTTATGAAGGGAGCTGAAGATCCGAGTTGCCAAGCGACAGCCTCGAAATCTTAATGATTTACAGATGATCTGCAAAGAGGAGTGGGCCAAAATTCCATCTAACATGTGTGCAAACCTCATCATCAACTACAAAAAACGTCTGACTGCCGTGCTTGCCAACAAGGGTATTGCCACCAAGTATTAAGTCTTGTTTGCCAAAGGGATCAAATACTTATTTCTCTGTGCACAATGCAAATAAATATATATAATTTTGACAATGTGATTTTCTGTTTTTTTTTTTTTAAATATAATCTATCTCTCACTGGTAAAATTAACCTAGCCTAAAAATTCTAGACTGTTCATGTCTTTGACAGTGGGCAAACTTACAAAATCAGCAAGGGATCAAATACTTATTTCCTTCACTGTAGATGCCATCACTATTTTGCAAAAGGCTAGAGAATATGCTCAAATCTACCATGAAGGGATTAAGATCAGACTTTTCCAAGACATAGCAGCGAGTACTCTACCTAAGAGGCTGATCTTAAAACCTCTCACATACTTTCTGCAAAAAAACTTCTAGTTATATGGCTCTTTCTTTTTGGCCTAGCCACTGCTAAATTTATCTAAACTATGGGACAAACTCCCGCCAATGTATATTCTGTCATTCCTCTGAATCTAAACAATCCAATGCCCCAGCTTCTATGCCAAGAGAATTGGCAATTTAACACTAGGACAAGATCACCAAAAGGAAGAAGGACAAGGGAAGATCGAAAACATGATGTGAAATTCCTCTCTAGCAGTACTTCCAGAATGAAGTTTGAACTTTCATTACCTCCTGTTTATGAGTAAAGAGGATATCCCCTTTTTGTCTTTGTTAGTTAACTCATTCCAGGCGTAACTTGTGTCTGTGAGTATAATAAACCCCCTTTGAAAATTTTACCTGCTGTGAAAGCTTTATTGCACTATCCCTATAGCTTACATTCCATAGCTGTGTGGTTATATTATATCAGCTGGTGTGGATTGACTTTGTTCCTGGAACTAGAAGGGAAGGAATACTACTTTATTCCTCTTCACGTTAAACTATAATCTTCTCATTTTAATAACTAATCCCGAAATTGCCTTTCCGGTTGTCCTCGAGACCTTTAAACTTTAATGCATAGTAAGTCTGAGTTTCTTAATATATTAACACCAGAGGTTGAACTACGTAAAATAAAACATGACTCCACTTTTTCTTGGCAAAGCTGTCAAGTTAACACGATAACTAACTTTAACTGACACATCTAATAACTCCCCTTCAGTCAACATAGAAAATTCTTACTTGGATTCCCCAATCAGTGTTTTCTTTGGTTGAGACCCCCTCCTAAACAGAGACTACAGTTCACTAGTCAAATTACTAAAGATACTATATGCATCTGGCAAGAGACTCAAGCAGAGACAGTGAAGCTACAAAGCTACACCTTGTAACGACCAGCAGGTTTGTGGACCCACTGGGCTACTCCACCGGATTAGCATAGGACCACCTCTAAGGGCATTGTCTAATCAGCCTCCCAGTCTTCACCCTCTAACCCCTCTACAGGGATCTGTTCGCTGCGGGGAGACTGTCAGGTCGCTACCTCTTGAGGTGGTCCCCAGCAGAGTAGCTGCTGGCCAAACAGAAGCTAGGCAGAGACAGGCAGATGATATCTTGGTGGTAGTAAATAGGAACCGGATTTCTGAAAGCATGCTGGTTGCGGATTGCTTGAAGCACCCAAGAGGGCACAGGATACTGTCAGGTAACAGACTCTGCATACAGGAGACCAATAGGTAACAGACTCAGGATACGGGACACCAGTAGGTAACAGACTCAGGATACATGGTACGGAACCTTCACAGGATAACACTAGGTTTGTCCAACTTTGCTCAGACCTGGGGAAAGGGGCAGGGTCACCTATAAGGGCCAGGGTGTGCAAGGATAGGTTGGGGACAATTTTACTGGTGCGCACGATGGCCCTATAAGACCTAGCACTAGTTTGTGTGCGCACCCTATGGGAATAGTCCGGGGGAAGAGAAGGCAGAGAGCAGAGAGCACCAGCGTCCCTGGGAAGAAAGATGCCAGCGGGGATGCACAGACCTGTGGCTGCCGGTAAGAGGGGGATGCCGGCGATCAGCGACTGCGGGCATAAAAGTACCCCCTTAAGTCCCCTCTTCTTATGTCCATAGCGCAGGAGGAGCTTCTTGATGAGAGCTGGGGTGTCAATATTCTCTTCAGGTCCCCAAGACCTCTCCTCAGGAACAAAACCCTTCCAATTCACTAGATAAAAGGTCTTCTCTCCTACTTTCTTGTAGTCCAGAATCTCCTTGAATACATCTGAAGAACCACTGGGAGCAGTTGCAGAGTTAGAGGACTTGCTGTACCGGTTGAGAACCACTGGTTTCAGGACAGATACGTGGAAGGAGTTGGGAATTTTGAGGGTAGGAGGCAGACGTAGTTTGTAGAACACAGGATTGATCTGTCGTAAGACTTCAAATGGACCAAGAAACCTAGGAGCAAATTTGTAGGAAGGAACATTTAAGCGAATACTCTTAGAGAACAACCAGACTTTAGTATTTCTTCATCCGTGCCAACGCCTGCAAGATCGCTGACTTAGTTTGTTGCCAGATCTGGAGAAAGCCTCCATAGGAAATATTGGCTTCGGGAACTTCGGAGGTAGCAGGTACAGGGAGAGGCACATGAGGATGTTGGCTCTAAACTATGAAAAACGGAGAAGTAGCAGTGGATTCACTTGTATGATTAGTATATGAGAATTTGGCCCACGGAAAGAGATGTAAAGTGTTGTCATTTTGGGCTGATACGAAATGGCGAAGATAGTTTTTGAGCACTTGATTAATTTGTTCAACTTGGCCATTGGATTGTGGCAGGTACGCAGAAGAGAAGTCCAGTTTTACGTGCTGAATGAAAAGACTTGCCAGGCGTGGAGCTGAGGGAAGACCAGACAGAGGAATTAAGTGTGCCATCTTAGAGAAACGAACTACAACGACCCAGACAGTGGTTCAGCCAGTAGAGGAAGGAAGATCTGTAATAAAATCCATGGCAATATGCTGTCACGGACTATTGGGAACCAGTAGAGGATTGAGTAGGCCCGCTGGCTTGGAATGAGCAATTTTGTTTTGTGCACACTTGGTGCAGGAGTAGACAAAGTCTTTGACATCCTTGGGTAGCGTGGGCCACCAAAAGTGGCGAGTGATGAAATCCCAGGTTAATAGAATGGCTTACCACCTTAGAGTTTTGACCCCAGGAGAGAATCTTCCTCCTGTGTGCAGGAGGGACATGGGTTTTCCCTGGAGGGATGTCCTTGATCTGCAGAGGAATAACAGCTATTATGCATGAGGAGTCAATGATGTGCTGTAGTTCCTCCTCATGGTCGGTTGTTTCAAACAAGCGGGATAGAGCGTCTGCTTTAAAGTTTTTGTCCGCTGGATGAGAACTAAGTTGAAAATTAAACCTGGCAAAGAAAAGCAATCACCTGGCTTGACGTGGATTAAAAAGTTGTGCCGGCTGTACGTAGGTAGGGTCTTGTGGTATGTATAAATGACAACGGGGTGTGCAGAACCAACAGATGTCTTCACTGTTCTAGGGCCAACTTGATGGCTAGAAGCTCACAATCTCCAATAGAATAGTTCCTCTTTGCTGCCGAGAAGCGTTTAGATAAAAAGCCACAGAAGACAGCCTTTCCGTAAGAGTTTTTTTTTTTTTGAGGAGTGCTCCATCACCAAAGAAAGAGACGTCAAACTCCAACCTGACGGGAGACATCTGGATGGTGTAGAATGGAGACAGAGGTTAAGGACCTTTTAAGCTCTGAGAATGCAGATCTGGTGAGGGCAGAGATGGGAGCGATAAGCGAAGAAAAATTAGGGATAATTTGTCTATAGAAGTTTGCAAAACTTAGAAACCTCTGTATAGCATGAAGACCTTGAGAACGAGGCCAAACTAGAATGGACTTTACTTTTTATGGATCCATCTGGAGTCCATGATCAGAGACAATATAGCTCAGGAAGGGTAAGGATTTTTTTTGCAAAGATGCATTTCTCCAATTCAGCGTAGCGGTTGTTTCCTCTTAGCCGCGTCAGATCAGGTGAATCGATCAAGATGTCGTTTAGATAAACCACCACACAGACATACAACAGATCCCGGAATATATTGTTCACAAATTCCTGGAACACAGCTTGAGAATTACACAAACTGAAGGGCATCACAAAATATTCATAGTGATCGTCTTGGATGTTGAATGCGGTTTTCCCCTCGTCACCCTCGTGGATATGGATCAAGTTATAAGCCCCACGGAGATCCAGCTTAGTGAAAATCTTGGCTTCGCGAATAATGTCTAAGAGCTCAGAGATCAACGACAAGGGGTACTTGTTATTGACAGTGATCATATTCAGACCACGATAGTATATGCAGGGCCAGAGGGAACCATATTTTTTTCCCTACAAAGAAAAATCTGGCTCCGGCTGAAGAATTTGACTTTCTAATAAACCCCCTCTTGAGGTTTTCCTTGACATATGCCGACATGGCTTGGGTCTCAGGCAGAGAGAGAGAGGATATACCCATCCACGAGGAGGTTAAAGAGGCTCTGTCACCAGACCCCTATCTCCTATTGCAGCAGATTGGCGCTGCAATGTAGATAACAGTAACGTTTTTTGTTTTTTTAAAACGAGCATTTTTGGCCAAGTTATGACCATTTTTATATCTATTCAAATGAGGCTTTCTAAAGTACAACTGGGCGTGTTTAAAGTAAAAGCACAACTGGGCGTGTATTATGTGCGTACATCTGGGCGTTTTTACTTCTTTTACTAGCTGGGCGTTTTGAATGGGAGTGTATGATGCTGACGAATCAGCATCATCCACTTCTCTTCGTTAACACCCAGCTTCTGGCAGTGCACAGACACAGCGTGTTCTCGAGAGATCACGCTGTGACGTCACTCACTTCCTGCCCCAGGTCCTGCATTGTGTCGGACGAGCGAGGACACATCGGCACCAGAGGCTACAGTTGATTCTGCAGCAGCATCAGCGTTTGCAGGTAAGTAGCTACATCGACTTACCTGCAAACGCCGATGCTGCTGCAGAATCACTCCCATTCACAACGCCCAGCTAGTAAAAGAAGTAAAAACGCCCAGATGTACGCACAAATACACGCCCAGTTGTACTTTAGAAAGCCTCATTTGCATATATCTAAAAATGGTCATAACTTGGCCAAAAATGCTCGATCTGCTGCAATAGGAGATAGGGGTTGCAAAATCTGGTGACAGAGCCTCTTTAAGTCCCAGGAAGTAGCTTTACTGGACAGTCGTAAGGATGATGCAGAGGCAGGGTCTCAGACTCCTTCTTGATGAACACGTCTGCATTGCAAGAATACTGCCGAGGTAGACAATGGAAATTCACTGAAGTAATAATGAGTAAAATGTATAACTTTAATTCATAGCTATCTAAAAACAGGGGTACAATCACCACTGTGAAAAAGCCCAACCGTGTATTTAAAAACGTATTAAACAAAATACTCCAAGTCCTAGTTCGTTTGCGAACCCTTTATGACTGGGTATATAACAGAGATATCAAATTATGGAATCAGCGTTTAAACATTGGTGTAGCAGTGGTTTAGACCCTCGTACACACAGGAGCCTGCGTTAACCGCGCCTGAATTTTCCAATGTACAGATGCACAACAATGCCACTGCCCCCTACGCAAAATTCCCTCACTTCACCCGACCCTACGCGTTTCTATACTTATCATCAGGGGTCTGTCAGTCTGGCCAGGATGCCAGCGATATTTTCTTCAGCAGCAGGTATTCTACTGCACAACACCGAAGCATGCACGCATAGATGTCAGCGGCATGCTTCACTACGGGACTAAGAGTAACTATAAACAAAATACTCCTCCCCCTGGCCTCGGCGGCATACTTCGAACCAGCCAATCACACCAGCCCACCACATCCGTGACGCTCAACCATGTGACTCCCGGCCGTCAGCTGACATACCCGGAAGCCACACTGTAAACACCACAGAGCGTGCAGACTGAATGGGAGGCTGTAGAAGTATCTACTTGCCGCACAGAGCCTCCTCCTATTCAAGGATAGAGTATAACAATGAATGGGTTGGATACATATTGCGGATCAGCTCAAGACCGCAATTGGACTACCATGATAGGAACACCTACCCTTGAAATACATACTGTACAAATGGAAAGACGATGTTAATGTCAACCACACTTAGGACATTTGAACCACTCCTGGACTAAATTGCCATGCCTGTTACTTTTAAATGGTATATTTGCAAGTAACTGTGCTTGGATTAGGATTAAATTGCCATACCCCCACCGAGGGGACCAACAAAACCCTGTAACTTGGTCTAAGTTATACTTTAAATAAAACAGGTATAATTTGTTTGCTCGTTTAAACCTTCAGGATGTATGCAAGCCATTCTGTAAATCCATTGGGCCTCTTTGCGCAAAATGAGGTTATCCCAATCCCCTCCCCGTTTAGGAGGACGTACCAATTCAATTGCCTGAAATTTCAAACATTCTGCCCTGCCTTGATGTTTTGCATGTACATGTTTTGATATGGAAGTGTCTCTTGAATTTGTAACATCTCCAACATGTTCCCTAATCCGGCGCCGAAACTGCCGTATCGTTTTGCCCACGTAGTTCAGTGGGCACGGACATGTAATTAAATAGACTACCCCAGCCGTTTTGCAGTTCACAAAATCTCGGATGTCATACTCAACTCAACTATGAGGTAGACAATGGAGCAACTGAGGTATTGGAGGTCGGGTAGGACGAACCAGAGGCAGACAGTTGAGGGGACAGCGAGGGCCCCACTGAAGGATTTCTCTAGAATTCCAATCAAGCACAGGAGCATGCTTGCAAAGCTAGGGTAGTCCCAACAGAATTGGATTAATAGCCAAATAGCCATGGGTAAAACGTAGAAGGCAATTTGTTCTGAGTTTAGAACACCCACTTGTAACTTCAATGGTTCAGTTATGAATGGAATTGGGCCTGGCAATGGATGACCATTCACGGAAGCCACTGCTAGAGGTTTCTTTAGAGGAGTCATGGGCAAGTGGGGACGGTCTACTAAAGCCTGCTGTGTGAAGTTCCTGGCCACTCCAGAGTCTAGATAGGCTGAGACAGAATGTGAAGCTTCACCAATGAGGATAGAGACTGATCGAGAGTTAAGGACAGGATTTTACATAAGACATGGGTTTACCTAGGGTAGTCTCTCCTATTAACGTTAGGTGCTGGAGTTCCCTGGCTTCTGAGGATACTGAAGCACAAATTGACCCTTTCTCCCATACACAGTACATAGACAAGTTAGCACGTCTGTGCTGCCACTCCTGGTCCAATATTCTGACCTGGCCAACCTGCATAGGCTCTTCTGAAGCAGTAGTGAAAGGAGATAGCAGGGGTCTTTGAAACTTAGATGCCAGTCTAGTGAACTTTCTCTCTTGGAGCACTTCATGGGAGCGTTCCCTGAACCTCAGGTCTATGCGATTGGCCAGTAGTATCAGGGCATCCAGAGAAGAGGGGAGATCATGACCCACCAGCTCATCTTTGATCCTACTGGCTAATCCTTGCCAGAAGGTCATCACCAGAGCCTCATCATTCCAGGCAAGCTCTGCTGCGAGAGTATGAAATTGGATGGCATATTCTCCCACTTGAACTTGCTTGACGTAGAAAGAGAAGGGTGGCTGAGGACGTATGACCTGGGTCCTCAAAGACGGTACGGAAGGTGTCCAGGAAGAGCTGCAGATTAGTGGACCCGCGTTCCCAGAGTGGATTCACCCATACCAAGACCTTTTCCAGAAAACAGGGAGATTATGAATGCTATCTTTGTCTTGTTTGTAGGGAACATGTGAGCATGCAATTTAAAGTGAATCTGACACTGATTGAGGAAGCCTTGACAAGTTGTTGTGGAGTCGCCATCATAGCGGGGTGAAAGTGGCAATTGAATTCCAGCTCCGGAGTTGACTGGAACTACTGCTGGCTGAGAAGTAGATGGAGCTACAGCTTGTGGAGCTGCCAGAATGGGTAAATAAATGATGTCCAGGCGACTGGCTATGATGTTAACTGCCTGCAATAGCTGGCATAAGCGGACATCTCGCATATCGTCTTGCATCTTTGGTTTGCCATTGGGGTCTGTGACCTGAGCAAAACTGTAACGACCAGCAGATTTGTGGACCCATTGCGCTACTCTGCCGGATTGGTGTAGGGCCACCTCTAAGGGCGGTGTCTAAGCAGCCTCCCTGGCCTTCACTGTTTAACCCATCTACAGGGATCTGGTCTTTGCTGCAGGGAGACTGCCAGGTCACTACAGCTTTAGGTGGTCACGGTGGAGTAGCTGCTGGTCAAAGAGAAGCTGGGCAGAGACAGGCAGATGGTACCTTGGTGGTGGTAGATAGGAACCGGATTACTGGAAGCAGGCTGGTGCCGGATTTCTGGAAGCACGCTGGTGCCGGATTGCTGGAAGCTTGCTGGTCCTGGATTGCAGGAAGCACGCTGGTGCCGGATTGCTTGAAGCACGCTGGTGCCGGATTGCTGGAAGTGCGCTAGTGCCAGATTGCTGGATGCACCCAGAGGGCACGGGATACTGTCAAGTAGCAGACTCTGGATACACGATACTAATAGGTAATAGATTCGGAATACAGGATACCAATAGGTAACAAACTCAGGATACAGGGTACGGAAACTTCGTAGGATAATACTAGGTTTCTCCCACTTTGCTCAGGTACTGGGGAAAGGGGCAGGGTCACTTATTAGGGCCAGGGTGTGCAGCTATAGGTTGGGGACATTTTTACTGGTGTGCACGTTGGCCCTATAAGAACTAGCACTAGCGTGTGCGTGCATCCTTCGGGAAAACACATGGGGGAGGAGAAGGCAGAGAGAAAAGCGCCGGCGTCCCCGGGAAGGGAGACGCCTGCGGGGATTCATAGTCCTGCGGTTGCGGCTTCCAGGAAGAGGGGGGTTCAGCGACCGCAGGCATAACACAAATGTTGATGCCAATGTTATTGATCCCCACCATACTCTCAAATAATCCCTTGGTTTCTGCAACATTATGGGGAAAATTAGTAACCACTACAATTCATGTCTTCCTAAAAGACACAGTAGCAACAGATTCTGATCAGATGCTAGGTATTCTGCATGCCACCACTCTTGACTACCTTGTTTATGACCTTAACAAAACACTGACAACTTTTCAGACAAAATCCTCTAGTAATCTAACAGATCATTCGAAAATATTTCATCATTACTGAAAATACCCACAAAAAGTTTATCAACATTGTATAATGGTCTTTTTTTTCGGTTCTGACAATCCTAGATTTATTAGGGAGTGGGAGGCTGAGTTGCACACTAACTTTTTGAAAGAAGAAACTAGCGATATAATTAATATTTCCCATGGATTTTCTAAGTGTATTCACATACAAGATGGGTCATATAAACTCATATCCAGGTGAAATAGGATGCCATATTTTCTTTTACAAACTACACTTAGTCCCCTCAGATTTGAGTTGGCATTGTGAGGCTCACACAGGTACGACATTACATATTTGGTGGGACAGTCCAATAATCAAAACATTCTGACACAATACTACAGAACAGGTTAATAACATCTGCTCTACTTGGATTAAATTAATGCCGGACATCATATCATTGTGGAAACATTCCCCTTCCCTTGCCCTTTGAAATGGAACCTACCTACTTTACTGATTTCAGCCCGTGAATTGCTGATTCCATTAAAGTGGAGGAAAACAGAACCCTTTCACTTTATATGTGGATGGATATTTGAAATATAGAGATTTGAGGAATTAGTAGGTTGGGAGAACCATTCAAGGGGTCAGTTTCTATACTTTTGGAATAGATTTTATGAATTACCGTTGATCTACACATTTCCTCTCTTCTCCTCCTCCCCCAAGCCTGCTTTTCTAACACTTAGCTCTTCTCATTCCAAAAACGTTATTCATATTTTAAATATTACAAAAATAAAATACATTACAATAGCATAAAAATGCTCTTAAATATTTCCCATAAACCAACACCCATACCCCCAAAAGTAAAAAATACATAATAGAAAAAAAAGAGAGAAAAAAAAATTCCCATTATTTTATAATCCAGAGTTTTAATCCCTCAAAGATAGCCATCTAGCCCATTTCCTAGTAGTTTGCTGCATATTTAGTATTCCAATTTCTGCTAAGCACATTTCATATGTATAACACTGGTTCACTTTACCAATTACCATTGTAATGGCAGGAAGGAGGTGAAGGGAAAGTGAGCCCTAATCTACCCACCGCCCTGTCCCTGCCTACTTGCAACGACCCGCCCTAGGCGACGAGGTACAACTGGGCGGCGGTCCCTACGCTGGCTAAGTGCACAGGAAGACAAACAGGGAACACGCAAGGGAAGGGGCAGTAGCCACGGAACGCCACGAGGAAACGGGGCGGCGAACAAACAGTCAGGACCAGGACGAAGTGAGTACACCCGAGCAGGCACAGAGACAGAAGCAAGCCAGGGCAAGCAAGCAGGTCAAGCAGAACTGCAGCAAGGCAGAAGCACGGCAGAAGCAGGCTGGAGCAAGCAGCAGAGGCCAGGAATCCAAAAGAATTACAAGCACTGAGGGAGAGCACAGGGCAGGTAATAAAGGGCAGGGGGCGGAGCTAACTCCGAGAGACCAGGCCGCGATAGGCTCTCCCACTCCTGAGCCTGCCACCCTGGTTGGTGGGAGAAGGTGTCAGTCGAACAGGTCTGGCCTCAGGTGTGGATTGATTAATCCCAGGAGTATAGCTAGATGAAGTACCTGGCAGATCCCTAACAGTACTCCCCCTTTTATGAGGGGCCACCGGACCCTTACTAAGGGGACCCGGTTTAGTGGGGAAGAGGAGGTGGAACCTCCTGATCAATACCCCAGCATGAACATCACGGGCAGGTACCCAAGTCCTCTCCTCCGGCCCGTATCCTCTCCAATGGACCAGGTACTGGAGGGAGCCCTGGACCATCCTACTGTCCATAATCTTGGCCACCTCGAATTCCACCCCCTCAGGGGTGAGAACGGGAACAGGAGGTATCCTCGAGGGGGACCAGGACGGGGAGCAGCGTTTAAGGAGGGAGGCATGGAAGACGTCATGTATGCGAAAGGATGGAGGGAGCTCCAGACGGAAGGATACAGGGTTGAGGACTTCAATGATCTTATAAGGTCCAATAAATCGGGGAGCAAACTTCCTGGACGGGACCTTAAGGCGCAAGTTCCTGGACGACAACCAGACCAAATCCCCGACGACAAACCGGGGGTTAGCAGAACGTCTACTATCCGCCTGAATCTTTTGTGCGCTCTGGGACGCCTCTAGGTTCTTCTGAACCTGGGCCCAGACAGTGCACAGTTCCCGATGAACCTCCTCTACCTCAGGATTATTGGAACAACCAGGGGAGACGGAGGAGAACCTTGGGTTAAACCCGAAATTACAGAAAAACGGGGAGACACCTGACGAGTTACTGACCCGGTTATTCAGGGAAAATTCAGCAAGGGGAAGGAATGAGACCCAATCAAATTGACAGTCAGAAATGAAACACCTTAAATATTGTTCCAGGGATTGGTTAGTCCTTTCCGTTTGGCCATTAGTTTCGGGATGGAAGGCGGAGGAGAAGGACAGATCAATCTCCAACTTTTTACAAAAAGCTCTCCAAAATAAGGAAACAAATTGTACCCCTCTGTCAGAAACGATATTGACTGGGGCCCCATGGAGACGCAGGATGTGTTTCACAAACAAAGAAGCTAACGTCTTGGCGTTAGGTAGCTTCTTAAGGGGCACAAAGTGGCACATCTTGCTGAAGCGGTCGACTACCACCCACACCACCGACTTGCCCTGAGATGGAGGCAAATCGGTGATAAAATCCATGGAGATATGGGTCCAAGGTCTCTGGGGAATGGGCAAGGAACGTAGTAGGCCCGCAGGTCGGGACCTAGGGGTTTTGGACCTAGCGCAAACTTCACAAGCGGCGACGTAAGCCCTAACATCTTTAGGCAACCCAGGCCACCAATAGTTTCTGGTAATGAGGTGTTTGGTGCCCAAGATGCCAGGATGACCAGATAGAGCGGAGTCATGGTTTTCCCTGAGTACCCTCAGCCGGTATTGCAGGGGAACAAACAGTTTGTCCCCAGGGGCGTTCCCGGGAGCTGCACCCTGATCAGCCGCGATATCAGAAGCTAAATCAGAATCCGTGGCAGAGACGATTATACCAGGGGGTAAAATACAAGCGGGATCCATCTCGGAAGGAGGATTGGCCATGAAACTACGTGACAGAGCGTCAGCCTTAATATTCTTGGACCCAGCCCTATAGGTAACCAAGAAATTAAATCTGGTAAAGAATAGTGCCCACCGAGCTTGTCTAGGATTAAGCCTCCGGGCCGATTCTAGGAAAACCAGATTCTTGTGATCCGTAAGGACCGTTACCTGGTGTCTGGCCCCCTCCAGGAAGTGCCGCCACTCCTCAAAAGCCCATTTAATGGCTAGAAGTTCGCGGTTACCAATATCATAGTTACTCTCCGTGGGCGAAAACTTCCTAGAGAAGTAAGCACAGGGGCGGAGATGGGTGAGGGAGCTGGTACCCTGGGACAAGACGGCCCCTACTCCCACCTCGGAAGCGTCAACCTCCACAATAAATGGCTCCTCTTGGTTGGGCTGAATCAGCACGGGGGACGAGATAAAGCACTTCTTGAGAGTCTCAAAGGCCTGGACGGCCTCAGGGGGCCAATGGAGGACATCGGCACCCTTGCGGGTAAGGTCCGTAAGAGGCTTAGCGACGACCGAGAAGTTGGCAATAAATCTCCTGTAATAGTTGGCGAACCCTAAAAAACACTGTAACGCCTTAAGGGAGGCAGGTTGGACCCATTCCACCACAGCTTGAACCTTGGCAGGGTCCATGCGGAATTCATGAGGAGTGAGGATTTGCCCTAAAAATGGTATCTCCTGTACCCCAAAGACACATTTTTCAGTCTTAGCAAACAGATTATTCTCCCGAAGGACCTGGAGCACCTTCCTGACATGCTCCACGTGGGAGGACCAGTCCTTGGAAAACACCAGTATGTCATCAAGGTACACAACAAGAAAATTACCCAGGTACTCTCTCAGGATTTCATTAATAAAATTCTGGAAGACAGCAGGGGCATTACACAACCCAAAGGGCATGACCAGGTATTCGAAATGACCCTCGGGTGTGTTGAACGCAGTTTTCCACTCATCCCCCTCTTTGATGCGGATAAGGTTATATGCCCCCCGTAGATCGAACTTAGAAAACCATTGGGCTCCCTGAACCTGATTAAAAAGATCCGGAATCAAAGGAAGTGGGTACTGGTTCCTTACGGTGACCTTATTCAGGTTACGATAATCAATGCACGGCCTAAGACCACCATCCTTCTTCCCCACGAAGAAGAAGCCAGCACCTACAGGAGAAGTCGAGGGGCGAATGAAACCCTTGGCCAGGCATTCTTGGATATACACCCTCATCGCTTCACGTTCAGGACATGAAAGATTAAATATCCTACCCTTAGGAAGCTTGGCACCAGGCACCAAATCGATAGCGCAATCGTAATCTCTATGGGGGGGCAACACCTCGGAGGCCTCCTTAGAAAACACATCGGCGAAGTCCTGAACAAACTCAGGAAGCGTGTTTACCTCCTCCCGGGGAGAAATAGAGTTAACAGAAAGACATGACATAAGACATTCATTACCCCATTTGGTGAGATCCCCAGTATTCCAATCAAACGTGGGATTATGCAACTGCAACCAGGGAAGACCTAATACCAGATCAGACGATAATCCCTGCATCACCAGTACAGAGCATTGCTCCAAATGCATGGAGCCAACCAGGAGTTCAAAAACAGGAGTATGCTGAGTAAAATAACCATTAGCAAGGGGGGTTGAGTCGATTCCTACTACAGGGATGGGATAAGGTAAATCAATACAAGGCATCTTTAGAGACATAGCAAAATCCACAGACATGATATTAGCAGATGAGCCAGAATCCACGAAAGCACTGCCCGTGGCAGACCGGCCAGCAAACGAGACCTGAAAGGGAAGCAAAATTTTATTGCGTTTCACATTAACGGGAAATACCTGTGCGCCCAAGTGACCTCCCCGATGATCACTTAGGCGCGGAAGTTTTCCGGCTTCTTATTCTTGCGCCTGGGGCAGGTGTTCAGTAGATGCTTGTCGTCCCCACAGTAGAAGCAGAGACCATTCATTCTGCGAAACTCTCTACGTTGTCGAGGGGACATGGAGGCCCCGAGTTGCATAGGTACCTCCGAGTCCTCCGTGGAGGGGCGAGGAGACGGGACCTCGGGGGGAATCACAGAAAAGTCAGAGGGGAGCACACTGAAGCGTTCTAGCTGACGTTCCCTGAGACGTCGGTCAAGTCGTACTGCTAGGGCCATAACCTGGTCAAGGGAGTCAGGCGAGGGGTAGCTAACCAGCAGATCCTTCAGGGCGTCAGATAATCCTAATCTAAACTGGCACCTTAGGGCCGGATCGTTCCACTGAGAAGCTACGCACCACTTCCTAAAATCAGAACAGTATTCCTCAACCGGTCTCCTACCCTGACGTAAGGTCACCAGCTGACTCTCGGCTAAAGCAGTCCTGTCAGTCTCGTCGTAAATGAGTCCGAGGGCAGAGAAAAAACGATCAACATAGGAAAGTTCAGGGGCGTCAGGAGCCAAGGAGAAGGCCCACTCTTGGGGCCCTTCCTGGAGTCGGGATATGATGATACCCACCCGCTGGTTCTCGGAACCTGAGGAGTGGGGCTTTAGGCGGAAATACAGTCTGCAACTCTCCCGGAAGGAGAGAAACGTCTTACGGTCCCCTGAAAACCGGTCAGGTAGCTTGAGGTCGGGTTCTAGAGGTGAGGTGAGGGGTACTACTAAAGCAGCGTCACCCTGATTGACCCTTTGGGCCAGGGCCTGGACCTGTAGGGAGAGGCCCTGCATCTGCTGGGTCAGGGTCTCAAGGGGGTCCATGATAGCGTCAGCGTAGGAGAAATGGTAGACTAGGTAAGGGCTTGTAATTATGTAATGGCAGGAAGGAGGTGAAGGGAAAGTGAGCCCTAATCTACCCACCGCCCTGTCCCTGCCTACTTGCAACGACCCGCCCTAGGCGACGAGGTACAACTGGGCGGCGGTCCCTACGCTGGCTAAGTGCACAGGAAGACAAACAGGGAACACGCAAGGGAAGGGGCAGTAGCCACGGAACGCCACGAGGAAACGGGGCGGCGAACAAACAGTCAGGACCAGGACGAAGTGAGTACACCCGAGCAGGCACAGAGACAGAAGCAAGCCAGGGCAAGCAAGCAGGTCAAGCAGAACTGCAGCAAGGCAGAAGCACGGCAGAAGCAGGCTGGAGCAAGCAGCAGAGGCCAGGAATCCAAAAGAATTACAAGCACTGAGGGAGAGCACAGGGCAGGTAATAAAGGGCAGGGGGCGGAGCTAACTCCGAGAGACCAGGCCGCGATAGGCTCTCCCACTCCTGAGCCTGCCACCCTGGTTGGTGGGAGAAGGTGTCAGTCGAACAGGTCTGGCCTCAGGTGTGGATTGATTAATCCCAGGAGTATAGCTAGATGAAGTACCTGGCAGATCCCTAACAACCATTTGGAATATTCATAATTTTGTCTCCTTTCCAATTGGATGCTATGAGTGAGCTTGCCGCAATTAGAATCTGATTAGTTATCCATCTACATTCTAAAGGGATATTTTCATAAGACATATTTAAGATCGCCAACTCAGGTATCGGAGATATGTCTCGCGTACAAATCTGTGACATTAAGCTGAAAATCTCTTTCCAAAAATGTATAACTGTGGGGCAGTCCCACCACATATGTTTATGATTCGCTTTTACATTGCACATACCCAGATATTTTGGATACATCTTATTTTGTTTCAATGGAGACAAATGCCACCTTAGTTGTATCTTTTTTGTGGCTTCTATGTCATTAATACAATAGAAATACTTATTTCCTTGTATTATTGCTTTGAGCCAGACTCTCAGTGAATAGCTCTTTTTAAATTCATTTTCCCAAACACCTAGCTCTTCTAAGTTAAATGTCACATCTCTTCTCACCTACATAGTTATCAAGATGGTGTGATTTGGCTGCAACACAATATACCCAGGGACAAAAACTGGGCCGTTATCTTCTGACTATGGACACAGCTCACTATGACTTTGCCATATAACTTCTTTCAACATTAAGATGAGATGACCTTTTTGTTCTTTGTATTTGTTTCGTTAGGTATTTGTTTTGATTCTGACATCATTTTCTTCCTCTGAGATCTTAAATAAATGACTCCGCACTTCTGCACTGAACATATGCTTACATTTTGCTGTGCTTCCTGTTTTGGACCTGCGTGTCCTCTTATGCTGTTTCTCAGATGGACTCTCAAATAAAAAGAGATATGATTTTAAAAAATAGGGTCTGTACAATAGACATATATTATACTGTATATATATATGTCTATTGTACAGACCCTATTTTATACAGACCCTATACACACAATATTCTCTTTTGGAAACTAGGGCTAGAGTTGCCTGTCAAGGATTGATAAGTCAGAAGGTTGCAAAGGTCTACCTAACATTTATTCTTTATGTCTTCAACTTTACAGTTAATTTCTTCTAAATTAGAGAAATGCCCGCTAACGCAACAAACTATACATTCCTGACAAAGAGAAAATGCTGGAGTGCCACTGGACCAAATAAAATAACTAGCAATGCCTAGACAATCTTCTTAAAAATATTTTAAGTTTTGTGTTCCATGACATTCAAATTCAGAAAAGTAAAATACCTCACAGGTTTTGTGAGCACTTTTTTTTTCTCTCTTAACACAGCAGCCTTAAAAATTTTAAAATGTGGTCCCCTTTAAAAGCATTTTTAACACAATTTAGCAAACCCTCAAATCTTTCTAGATTATTAACCAAGGCGGCTACTTCAGACCCTGTAACCACTTTGACAGGCATGCAGGCTTGAAGGGTTATTCCAAGCATATTGTAGACACACACACACACACAGAGGAGGTAGTGAGAAGAAGGTAAGGGCTGCCCCTCACAGAGACTGACAGACACGATGATGATGTGTTGCTGTAGATAAAAATACTTTATACCTTCTGCTTCTCAATCACCTATTATTCACCTGTTATATACCTGTACATTGTTACCTGAATGCCAGGGGTCACATGACTGTTCATTCAGTTATCCTATGGGTGCTTTTTATGGACAATGATGTGGGCTAAACAATTTTCTTTATTTTTACACACTGCCATAAGAAAAGTATGTGAGCAGAATTTTAAATACATCTATATTAGCTGTGTGCTATACAATTTTTTTAAATGTTTTTTACACACTGCACTGATATAAGAAAAGTTTGTGAGCAAAATTTTAAATATATGTATATTAGAAATCTGTATGATCTCCTATTCTATAAATAAATTAATAGAAAAGAAATAAAAAGTGGACAACGACTTTAAGGACTCTTAAGACCCATGCACTGGCATTAGTAAATTAGTTTCATGTTGTTGTATAACACTTAGGGCTTATTCATACGAACAGGTGTCAAATCGGCCATGAAAAACAGCCGATTTGCACCCATGAAGGACCCAAGTTTACAGATCCCCCATAGACTTGAGTTTAATGAGGGATATGTGAAAACAGGCAAAAATAGGACATGTCGTATTCTTTTATGGGCCATTTTCATGGTCCGTTAAAAAAACGGCCGTGTGAATAGCCCCATAGAAGTGTATTGATTTTAATGCAGCTTTCTGATGGCCATTAAAAAACGACTGCCACACGGCCGATTATCCCGTTTGTGTGAATAAACCCTTACTTACTATGCCTAAAAAGTTAATTGCTAAGATTTTGTTTAGATTTTGGTATTGTCCGGAATAATCAGGAAATTGTAAACATATCTGGCAGAAATGCTATAATTTTATTTCAATATATTTTTATTAAGAAATTTGTAACAAAATAAACACGGTACAAACAGTACATTTACAATGCATATAAGATCTGCGGCTCAAAGATCTGTGCATGGGATTACTTGTGTGCAAACAAAGGCAATTTTTACATCAGTTCTCATCAGAAAGAAAATGAACAAGACAGAGTACTAAACCATACGTGACATAATTAATCACTTTCTCATTATATCAAGTGGTTGCCTGCTCGGGCAGTTCTACTTTTTTCGGCAGATGCCTTACCCTTAATTATCAGAGCAACGTAACAAAAACAGACAGTAAACAAGAACAAACAATAACAGGTGACTAACATGAGACCATTGTACAAGTTGTTGTGAGTATTAGAATACTCCACTTCTGTATGTGAGATAATAGTAGGTGTTAAATTCATACCAAAGGAGAGGTGTTAAATTCAGACCAAAGGAGAGGAGGCCAGGACCTGACTATATATCGGACCTTTAGTGAAATCTAGCCATTTCTGCCACGTACTTAGAAATTTTACATGGGTTCCGCTCTCCCATCCAGCTAGTTCCTCCATTCTAAAAATCTGTCCAATCTTTTCCAGCCATTGAGGAATTATAGGCGGGGACTTCGATTTCCAATGTATGGGGATGAGGAGTTTAGCTGCCATCAACATATGAGTTGCCAGTGAATTCTTAGTCGGTCGAAATGAGATGTTAGGTAACCACAGCACTACCAATTCAGGAGTTAAACATACATTCAACCCACATATTACATTAATAAGTCTCACAACCTCAGACCAAAATTTCTTTAAGACTGGACAGTGAAACCATATATGTGAGATGGTCCCTACACCTAATCTACACCTCCAGCATAATTCGTCAGTAGTAAGTCGCCATTTGTGTAGGAGCTGGGGAGTTCTATACCATCTCGTAAGTGTCTTGAAGGAGTTCTCTTGGATCTTGACACAGCGAGAAAAGCCATGCGAGTTGGACAGAACCGTGGAGACTTCAGAAGGGGTAAAAGTGGTGGAAAACTCCTTTTCCCATGCCAACAGGTATCTAGGTTTGGATGGGGCAGCTGAGTGTAAGAGTTTAGTATATATTTTAGATAGCAGGCCTTTGGGTAGGGTTGGAAATAGCAAATAATGTTCTAACCAAGTAATGTCCCGTAGAGGTTGAGTGTACTTTGTACTAAATTCCCTACACACCTTAGTGAACGCTAATTCATGTATGAATGAGATGGAGGTAGATTCTAATGGGGGTAATAAGTCAGCTAGTTTCGGCAGAGCCGAGGCATTTTGTAGGGTAGGATACACTGAGGTTTGTAGTAAGTGAGACCAGGGGAAGTGAATTGGGGTGATTGCCGCTTTCAAGAAGGCCGGGAGAACCCCGAGAGGCATAAGAGGGGAGGGACTCGTACCTGAATCTGGTTTTGTGAAGAGGTTCTGCCACACCTCTATCGTACCCCTCAAAGTGTTGCTCAACTGAATCGCCTTTATTGGGACATTGGACCAGAGGTGTATGATCCCTTCCTCCCCAAGAAAGCTTGGAGGGGGTTTGATATAAATAAAAGTAGATCATCTGCGAATGCTGCCGTTGAATGGATGACCTCCCCAATTTTAAAGCCCTTGACCTCCTGTGACTGTATAAATTTCTGAATTAGGGGTTCTATGGTTAATACGAATAATGCTGGGGACAACGGGCAGCCCTGACGCGTTCCATTATATATATCAAAGGATGGCGATAGGGTACCATTTATTCTGATCCTAGCCGATGGCTGGCGATAAAGCGTGAAAATGGCTCTCACAAAGGCGGAAGGGAATCCATATCTAATGAGTGTCGCCTCCATAAAGTCCCATGCCACCCGATCGAACGCCTTTTCTGCGTCAGTGCTGAGGAGAACTAAGGGGAGTTTCTGTTGTTTGGCCCAAGATATTACATTAATTACTCTGGTAGTGTTAAATTTCCCTTCCCTTTGTGGTACGAAGCCTGTCTGTTCTGGGTTGATAAGTTTGGGGAGCAATATATTTATGCGATGTGCCAACAACTTTGCCCACCATTTGAGATCCGTATTCAGGAGGGATATAGGCCTATAGCTTCCACATACCATAGGGTCCTTTCCTTCTTTTGGGATAATTGTGATATGCGCGTCAAGCATTCGTTTGGAAAGGCCCCCTCCCTCCAACAGTGAGTTGCTAAGTTTCACAAAATGCGGCAACAGAGTTGCTGCGAATGTTTTGTAGTAAGATATGGGGAACCCATCCGGGCCGGGGCTTTTACCACTTGGTATGGAGGCAAGTACCTCTTTAACTTCTTGTTCTGTAAAGGGGGTCATCAGTCCCTCCAGATCTGCCTCTTCCAATTTAGGTAGGGAGATAGAATTAAGGAAAGATTCAATGGGGGCCGAACGATCACCCATACTCGAGGTTGGACCGCTGGTCCCCAGATTATAAAGAGAGGAATAAAATCTGTGGAACTCCGTCGCAATATCTTCCGTGGAGGAAATCACCTTACCCCCTTCTGTTTTCAGTTTGGTGATAAAAGATTTTTCGTTTTGTTTTTTAAGGAGTCCTGACATAATTTTAGATCCCTTATCACCGTGGGCATAATATTTAAATTTACATCGCTGGAGGGCTTTGGCGGCTTTGACATTCAGGAGATCCCTAAGATCATTTCTCAGTTTTGCAAGTTCAGGTTGAGATTTCTGTATAGCAGATTGTTTCCTTAGCGTTTCCAAAACTGAGATTCTATTCAGGAGAGAGTTCATAGTGGCATCCCTAGCTTTTTTGACTCTGGCGCCCAATGCGATGAATTCTCCTCTAATACAGGCCTTGTGGGCCTCCCATATGATTGGCACGGGGGTCTCTGGAATGCTATTAAAATGAAAATATTCCTGGAGTTTGTTATCTATATTCAAAATATCCTCTGGGGAACCCATCAAAGTTTCATTTAGTGACCAGGTCAACGTTTTTCTAGGGAGGGATAAAATAGATAAAGACATAGAAATTAACGCATGGTCAGATATTAGTATGGACCCTATGTTTGAGGCCGTAGCTTCGCCAAGGTGTCTGTTGGAGATATATATGCGGTCTAACCTATGATATGTCCCATGTACTGTTGAATACTATGTGTAATCTTTTGTGTCTGGGTGGGCTGTTCTCCATACATCTACAAGCGAAAGGTCAGCTAGTACCCTCTTCATTTTCCTGATCGCTTTATTAGATATAGCCGCAGTTTTGGAAGTAGTGTCGAGGTTGTGTTCTAATACACAATTGAAGTCCCCTCCCAGAACCAGAATTCCTTCCCCAAAGGTTTGTAGCTTATTTAAAGTACCAGTTAGCCATGTAGCTTGATTTCTATTCGGAGCATAGATGTTGGCTAAAGTTATTATAGTATTCCCCACTGATCCTTTAACAAACACATATCTAGCAGCAGGATCAATTTGTTGGGCTATTAGGGTGAAGGGAACCCCTCTACCTATGGCTATGCTGGCCCCTCTCGATGCAGAAGAGTGCGTGCTATGGAACCATTGTGAGAATGAGGTGTGAGCTAATGAAGGTATGTGTGCGTGTCTGAAATGAGTTTCTTGCAAGAATAGTATGTCTGACCGAGCTTTCCTGACTATAGCAAATACTTGGCTGCGTTTTTGAGGAGTATTAAGCCCTCTCGCGTTCAGTGACATAATATTTATCTCAGCCATACTTACAGATGTCTAATAGGCAGATGATAGTGTAATGGAACTCATGAGGCGTCACCCCAACAACAAACCCAAAACAAATTGTGGGAAAAAGAAAAACCTTACAGATATTGTAGATCATATCACATAATAACCAGACTGGAAAGCCTGAGATCTCGCAAATCCCAGCTTCCATAGGTAGGAGATTAGGACTAGCAACAATTATACATATTACAATACTCATATGCACAATGCTAGATGAATAAATCCGATCCATTCTGTAGGGGGGGAAAGAATACAAAAGAAAGAAGAGACGCACTTTCTTGTTAATAGCTGCAAAAACTTATGGTACCATTATGGTATAACTCTTAACTCTTAAAAGGATACACAATGTGCTAGTTGGAAGCTTCCAACACGTAATAATAGTTCTTCCATAGCAATATGACAGGGGCCCATTTAAGGCAACTTCAAGGCGGGTTTGCCTCTGCAATTATTCTTCAAGTTTCCAAGTTCCAAAGTTCAGGTGGGTGCCCTCCTCGGGGACTTAACTTTGGTTTGCAGGGACCAACCATCTGAAGGTGGTAATTCCGGAAACGAAGTAGGTAGGTGGACCGGTAGCCATGATGGAATATCCAATGGGTTGACTTGTAGAGCAGTCCAAATTTTTTGTAGATCCGCAGGTTGTCTCACCATGATAGGTTTGCCATTAATCATCACAGAAAGTCCAAAGGGATATAGCCATCTGTAGGGGATACGACGGTCCCTCAGAATGTCAGTGAGCGGCTTCAAGATCCGTCGTTTGGTTAGAGTGCTTGCTGCGACATCTTGGAAAAACAGGATTTTACATTTGTCGTTATAAATTCCTTGAGAGTCTCTGGCCTTCTGCAAAAGAGCCGCTGTGTCAACAAAACTCAGGAGCCCGCACACTACATCCCTCGGCGGTTCTCCAGGTGCAGGTTTAGGGCATAACGCTCTGTGTATGCGTTCAATAACCACTTGGGAGGCCCGTTCAACCCCCAGTAGGTCCGTGAAAATTGAGACAGCTGCAGCCTTCAGAGCCTCTGGTGCCACGCTTTCCGGCATCCCTCTCAGCCGAATGTTCTTCCTTCTATTTCGGTTCTCCTGATCCTCCAGCTGGAGAAATGCAGCATTTAGGTGCTCCTGTTGGGAGACAACCGCCTGTTGTGTCGCTGTACTGTGAGATAGTAAAGTGGCGTGGACATTTTCCAACTCATCTACTCTGTTTCCAATGTGCTTTACATCCATTTTGATATCAGAAAGTTCCTTTAGCACTGGTGACAAGGCTTGTGCCAAACATTTCTTGAGAAAGGCTCTAGAGATATGGCATGCATCTGAATCCTCGTAGGTGGTAGTCTGAGCCGTACTGCTCTCTCTATCAGAATCGCCATCTTGTGACATTTCAGTGTCTTCATCATGTGCGGAAGGGTTACTCCCAGCCAAAGATAAGGTGGAGTGCTTTTTATTAAAGAAACGATCAACCTCATGTTGATTCTTGTGCTTTTTAGGTGTGTGATGTATATCCTTGAGCTTGTCTTTGCCCGTTTTCACCATTTTGTTTTAGCTTGTGGTACCAAAGAAAAAAAAAGAAAGTGCGTGTCTCTCCAGTGAAAGTTACATGTGGCTCATTAAAAACCGCGCTTACAGCTTCCCAACTACCTCCCTAGTAATGGAGGGGAGGAGAGGGTCACCTAGCAATAAATTTGGTATGAAAGTCCAGATGACTGCAGTGTGTAGCAGATCAAAAATAGAACAAATACACTAGGTGTACTCCCAGCGATAAAATATTAGAGCGGTGCTCTCATAGGTAGTGTGAAGAACGAAATATGGGTCTTGGGGGTATAGGTGGCACTTACTCTGAAGTCTATGGACGCTTGTCTGCAGGTTCAGGCCCAAGCCCAGTCTCCCCAGACGCACAGTGAGTTTCCGGCTGCTACTAAGGATCAGGTAAGCTTCTCTAATGTAATGTCCTCAGATCGGCGTCCTTAGTGTATCTGCATCTGTGTTGTGTGCAGCTTTAAAAGGTACCTGCAACAGCTCTGCTGATCCCTCCGAGCCGTCTCGCCAGAAATTTAGGTCCCGGTCCGCCACGAGGCAAGGCCTCACTTGCTCCTTCTCCTTAAATCACCGGTTTACGGGTTCGAGCGGGTGCCCGGTCTTCACCGAGTCAGCTGGGAGGAAGGACGGAGCTGCTCTAGTGCAATCAGAGCCAGATTCTCCCGGTTTAAAGCCGATTAAGCTCTGTTTCGGCGGAGCTCCCCGAATTTGCGTCCGGTCACTGCAGCGTCCAAGCCACCTCAGAAATGCTATAATTTTAAACCTTACTGCGCCTGTATAGAACATCTCTTAGACCTACACATTCCTTGACCAAAAATAATTTTCCTGCAAGAAACTTGTTTGAACACTAAATTCCTTCATCCAAAACTTTGGCAGTGCATTATCCAATAGGTCAAAAGCTTAAAGTGTACTTCCATATTCATGTCCCTAAAAAATAATAGTACCACTGCATTCCCTATCCCTAACCAATTAAAATGATGCCCATACTGTGGCCCTTGCATATATTAACAAGAGATAGGGTGCTTATTCTTTATGGGTTTCACATGATCAAAATCAGCAACAAGGCCTGGAAGTATCCGGGAGCTTCCTGCTTCTTATGTCTGGTAGGGAACTGTGCCTAGCACATAGTTCCTTTACTTACCATCCCACCAGCAGGCAGTGTTCCACCCCCCCCCCACAGTTCTGTGTAGAATCCGTATCTAGCGTTTCTAAGTCACAACATTAAAACCACCTGCCTAATATTGTGTAGGGCCCCCTCCTGCTGCCAAAATAGCTGTGACCCATTGAGGCACAGACTTCACTGGACCTCTGGTATCTGCACCAAAACATTAGCTGTGGATCGTTTAAGTTCTGTAAGTGGGTCTTATTTTTCTAGAACATTCCACAGATGCTTAATTGGATTGACATCTGGAAAATTTGGAGAACAAGTCAACACCTTGAACTTTTTCTCATGTTCCTTAAACCATTCCAGTGCAATTTTTTTCAGTGTGGAAGTGTGCATTATCTGTTGGAAGAGGCCACTGCAATTAGGGAATACCGTTGCCATGAAGGGGTTTACTTGGTCTGGAACAATGTTTTCATGTTTTCATTGTTTGTAGGAGTCAAAGTAATATTCAGATGAATGCCAGGACCCAAGATTTCTTAGCAGAACTTTGCCCAGTTCATCACACTGCTCCGGTCAGCTTGCCTTCTTCCCATAGCGAATCCTGGTGTGATCTCTCCCCAGGTAAGCAATGCACATCCACGTGATGTAAAAAAAAACAATGGGACCAGGCCCCCTTCTTCCATTCCTCTAGTTTTAATACTCATGTGACCATTGTTAGTGCTTTCGTCAGTGGGCAGAGGTCAGCATGGGCACTCTGAATAGCTATGCAGCCCCATACACTGCGAGCTGTGTGTATTGACTCATTTATATAATAGCCAGCATTAAAGTGGCTGGCCGGTCCCTAAAAATGTATGGCCTATCCTTAGTATAGGCCATCAATATTTTATCAGTCGGGGTCTGACTGCCGGTGCCCCCGCCGGTCAGATGTTTTGAAGAGGTCGCAGCACTGCTACAAGCAGTGCTTCCTCTTCATTTCCCTCACTGCTCACACTGTGAATCACCGACACGGCAGTGACGGCGGTTCACAGTATTACAGCTTGCTCCTATTCACTTCTCCCATTCAGTTTAAAAGGAGAAGGTAATAATACTGTAAACCGCAGCTACCGCCATGTCGGCTGTTCACAGTGTGAGCAAGTGACCGGAATGAAGGGGGATAGGCCATACATTTTTAAGGACTGGACAACCACTTTAACTTTATCAGCAGTTTGGGCTGCAGTAGCTCTTCTGTGAGATTGGACCAGCAGGGCTAGTTTTCGCTCCACATCTCTGTAGTGCCGATTTCATTAAAGAAATAAATATAACTCGGCTCCCTTATATTTCAGTTTAGGCTAGCTTAAATCAATAAAGTTAACATTATAATAAAAAAATTTTTGTAACAATGTTTTATTAAGTAGTACAAAAGAGGAAAATATTCCAGCACTAGAATCCAGATGATAAGTAGTGTGCAAAACTTAACCTTTATTATTCAACCGTTAAAAATTCACAGCAGCTACACATGGCAGATCAGGCTTATGTTATGCATTTCAGACTTGAGTCTTTAGTCATACCTAAATCTGAAACGCGTAAACTAAGCCTATCTGCTATGCGTAGCTGCCCTAGATTTTTAACGATTGAATAATAAATGTGAAGTTTTACATGCAACCTATCGTCTGGATTCTAGTGCTGATAGATTTTTTTTTCTATTGTACTATTGCATTATGTCTCTAGATGTTTTTATGCATGGATCCCATGCCAAATTAATCAAGTATAACTAGGTAAGCTGACTACCTTTTCCCTCTTTCTTGAATGTTTTATTTTGTTTACAAATTAGTACTAATAAAGTTTGTATAATGGTTGTATAATGGTATAGCTAATTTTGTAAACAGAATTTTTTTCTTCGAGCATGAAATATTATTTTTTCATAATGCCAGATGCTTCTTCATAATCACATCCATCTGCATTCAATAAATGATGTATTATTATGTGTTCTGTATGTATTATGAAATAACCTTCTATTGTCGTGCACAATTTGCAATGCAGCTATAAGGATTGCACTACTATTTTTATTATAATTATCTACATTTGAAGTACTGAGTCCTGTTTTGATATTTCAAGCAGGTTTTATAGATAGTAAAAAAGTGAACAACTCATCTAACTTTAATGCTGCAAACTATTTTTTATTATACCAATATGCCAAGGCTGCTATGATAATGAATTGAGGTGTGATTGGTGCATTATTACTATGTGGTACAGAAACATCCTGAATAGAGACGAGTGAATTCCCCAAAACAAATTTTGGGTCAGATTCTGTAAAATCGTCTGTCCGATAAGATTTGATCCGTACAATCGAAAGTGCCCCAATTGCCCTGAAAACTCTGTCTTCTAGGACTGTATCCAACTGCTTTCAAGCTCTAAACGCCTAGCCAGCACTAATAATGTGATAGTGACAGCAACATATATGGGTACAGGGAGTTATCCCATTGCATATGAACGGGAAAACACTAAGGCACCATTTGCAAGACAGACTTGGGATACACTAACAATGCTCAGGCAAGGATCAGAAGGACAAGGCCCTTCTTATAGTCCAGGACATCTTGTTTAGTTGATGATGATGATAATGATTGTTCACATGTGTGTGCGCTGGCCCTTTAAGACCAGGCACGAGCATGCGTGTGCACCCTACAGGACACAGCGGACCGGAGCGGAAGTGAGCTCTGGTGTCTCCTAGGAAGGAGATGCGGGCCAGCGCTCACTGATCCATGGCTGCGGGTGTCAGGAGGTGAGTAAACCCGACGGCCCGCAGTCATGGACGCTACAGGCACAGATCTCTGAATGTTTAAATCTTGTTCCCATTTGATCATATAAGATAATTTCACTCCCATAAAATGCAGTTCTTTATACGCCATAGACATACCTTTAGTATAATTTATAACAACTGTCGGCAAATTAGCCTCACGACTCAGATGTTCTGAATGCTGAGCCATGAAACAATCTATCCACAGTAACTATTCCCTTCTGACTCCATTTTAGACATCCTCTAATTTTGACGATTTTAGACATTCCGCCTCCATTAGGAGTCTAGTAGAATTATATGTAGTCGGGATTCCACCACACACGTAGTACATCAATTAAAGGGTCCTTGTGATATAAAGCTATGTTAGGAACTCCCATGCATTCCGACTTAGAGGTAAGTGTAAAGTAAAGTGTTATATTGTCAGACAAACTCTTGGGTGTCTATTGGCCCTCACAAATTTTCCCACTAAAGATTGTAGTCTACTGATATGCTTGTATGAAAACTTATAGGGAAGGAATCTCATAACATATAGGATTTTCGGTAGATACATCATTTTAAAAGAATGTACTCTTGCAATCCAAGACAATTCCAATTTGACTAGTCTCTTTAAGTTCCCTTTAAGCTTTTTTTTAATAAAAATTTCAACATTACGGTCTACCGTACATCTAGTAGGAAAAGACAATTCCACCCCCAAATACGGAAGGCCATCAGACACCCATACAAAGGGATATGCTTGTTGTAGTGGTCGAAAGGAACTATCTGACATGAAAAGAGGCAAGATGAGAGCTTTAGAAAAGGTGTCCAACACCCTCATTATAGCCGGAATAGAGGAGTCTGGTTTTGTACACGTAATGATGACATCGTCAGCATAGAGGCCCAGATAATGGAAATCCTTCCACACCAGGATGCCCGATATCCATCCAGATGAGCGATTAAGCTCCGCCAGAGGTTCAATAACCATAGCAAATATCACTGGATCCCTGTCGGGTGCCATTACTAATATCAAAACTAGATTAAAGCAAACCTGATGCCAAAACCCGTGCATTAGGAGTGACATATAGAGCCACAATAGCCTTTTTAATGGCTCCCACAACACCAAATTTAGACAGAACTGTGTCCAGGTACCCCCAGTGCACCCTGTCAAATACTTTCTCGGCACCTAGAGACATGAATGCACTCGGGGTCTTGGACAGCTCAATCACCTATAGAAGATTCAACATGCCCCTCGTACCATCGCTAGACTGCTACGAATCCCACTTGATCTGGAGAGATCAGAGTAGGAATTATTCATTGCAGACGAAATGCCAACACTTTGGAATATATTTTTAAGACACAATTTAGCAACGCTATAGGTCTACAGATCTCTGGCTTGATTGGAGGGTTCCCCGGTTTAGGCAAGGCCGAAATAATTGCTTTGGATCCTAATTTAGGGACAGTACCTGAGTTTTGCCAGGACACCTATAGACGTAAAAAATACTGTAACAGTTAGTGTATAAAGAACTTGTAATAGTCGTTCGGTAGGCCATCAGGCCCTGGAGCTTTATCAATAGCACATGTTCTACATTTCGGATCTGAGTAACATTAAAGGGTGCATTTAAGATGTCTAATTGGTCCTGTGAGAAGTTGTGAGGTACTTAAAAAAAATTCTATGTCCGAATTAGAGGGTTGATGTGTATGCGGGTCTTATTTCAAATTATACAAGTTGGCATAATATTGAGCAAATAAGTTAGTAAGATGCCTATGGGATTTCAAATTTTGGATCCATTTATATCCTCTAGGTATTCAATATTGGACCTGGCTGCTTGTGTTTTAACTCTATTAGCTAGGAGAGCGCCTGCACGATCCCCCATAGCATAATATTTAGATCTACATTTTCTCATATTGCGTTCATATGTATTCAACAGTGCTGAGCGCAATCTAGTGTGCAATTGCATGAGGTGATTATTCCGAATCTGGGAGAGACAGCGTTTATTTTCAAGTTCTTTCTGAGCAATTTAGTCCAACAAGCTCCCTTTTCTGGGAAGCTGCTATCTTAATGCATCTACCCCTCATGTAAACTTTATGAGTAGCCTAACGTGTTTCATCTGACACTTCCCCATTATCATTAATCGAGAAGAATTCTCTCAGATGCGTTAGAATTTCTTCTTTGAGCGCAGGCAGTCTTAGGGTATAGACACAGCAAACGATGGGTAAGATCCAGCGCAGGGAAAAAATCAATCAAAATTCTGGATGAGTTAAAATGGAAGCTGGTTCCGATTTTATTGGTAAGGAATAAAAAACGCAGGGAGAGCTGACTCCCGCAGAGGAAAGGTGGATAAGTGGAGAGAAGATAGATGTGTGAAGCCTACGCGTTTCAGACGATCTCCTCGTCCTTAATCATGGCTGAAAAATAAATGATTTGACTGTTGGGGTGAGGGCTTATATCCGGTTTAATGCAGGTGTGTAGATTATTTCTCCCTCGATCCCTTCCAATTCTAAATCCAAGAAGATTGTATTATTAGGGTGAAAAGTGTGGGTGAATCTGAGGTTGGCATCGTTAGAGTTGAGGTAACTCGTAAAGAGAGAAATGTCTGAAATTCGTCCTTTCCAAATAAATAGCAGGTCGTCGATGTAACGACCATACCAGTAAATGTGTGTATTGAAAATATTTTTGTCTGAAAAGATATACAGTTCCTCCCACCAGGCCATTACTAGATTCGCCAGAGAGGGTGAGAATCTTGCCCCCATTGAGACGCCCTTAAGTTGGAGATAGAATTTATGGTTAAATGTGAAATAGTTGTGTTGCATCAGAAAAAGTGAGACATCTAGAATATACAGTTGAAGCTCATGACTGTATGGGCTATGTTTATGCAGATGATATTCCAATGCTTCATGTGCTATAGTGTGTGGTATATTGGTATATAATGAGATGACATCACAATTAAGCCAAACAAAATCCTGGGACCATAATTCATTCTCAAAGGATCTGAGAACATCTTGAGTGTCTCTAAGAAAACTTTTATTGTACAGTATGTAGCACACTAACATCTGTAAACTGTCAAGTCGTCTCTGTACACTATACTACTTTGATGTCCAAACATTAGCTTACTGCATAGAGACATATATGCCAATGCTAGTCACATTTTATCTTTTTTAGATTTTTTGCACTTAGGGTGCATTCACACTACTTTTTTCACACCAATCTGTATTTTGACGAGTGGGGCGTTTTTCACCTAGAGCTTATATCCGGTCTGGATTAAATATACCAACAATTTCGTTCTCCTCAAACAAACGTCAAATCCCTTCCGACATTCAAAGATTAATATGGACGTAGCTAATCGCTATTAACAAATATATAAGATAGCTACACACATACGTACCATGAATTCATTGCGGGTCCTAGTGTTGTGATTCGCAAATGTCTGGGTTAGACGGATGATGAGACACGACGCGAGACCAATCATATGTTTGCGTTCCATCTTCAGTCTCCTGAACCGCAATCCAACACACCTGCATTAAACCGGATATAAGCCCTCACCCCAACAGTCAAATCATTTATTTTTCAGTCATGATTAAGGACGAGGAGATCGTCTGAAACGCGTAGGCTTCACACATCTATCTTCTCTCCACTTATCCACCTTTCCTCTGCGGGAGTCAGCTCTCCCTGCGTTTTTTATTCCTTACCAATAAAATCGGAACCAGCTTCCATTTTAACTCATCCGGAATTTTGATTGATTTTTTCCCTGCGCTGGATCTTACCCATCGTTTGCTGTGTCTCTACCGACGTGTGCCGACACGAGGATCCTGGCGCAATAGGCATCAAACACATTTTTTGCCATAAGGTGAGCTGGAGGTTCCCTCCAATCTTTTTTCTCAGTCTTAGGGTATGTTCACACGGCAGCGTCCGTAACGGCTGAAATTACGGGGATGTTTTCAAGAGGAAACATCCCCGTAATTTCAGCCGTACCGGCATGTGCAGGCGCTTGAACGCCGCGTCCATTACGGACGTAATTGGCGCTGCTTTTCATTGGAGTCAATGAATAACGGCTCCAATTACGGCCAAAGAAGTGACAGGTCACTTCTTTGATGCGGGCGTCTATTTACGCGCCGTCATTTGACAGCGGCACGTAAATATACGCCTCGTGTGAACAGACAAACGTCAGCCCATTGCTTTCAATGGGCAGATGTTTGTCAACGCTATCGAGGCGCATTTTTGGGACGTGATTCGGGCCAAAAACGCCCGAATTACGTCCGTAATTAGTGCGTGTGAACATACCCTTAGAAGGGAAGAGTTTAACTGCCAAACATAAGGTGATAATATTGTAAAATGCTTTTCTATCAGTAGAACAATCGGGACATGGTCAGCCCAGGTTTTATTCCCAATAAAGGTCCCCTGTCACAAAGATAGACAGGAGGAGCTTACTATGAAATAGTCTATCCTAGAATAAGAAGAGTGTCGGGGAGAGAAATATGTACAATCTACCTCATTAGCATGGTGATAACGCCATACATCATGCAAGTGTTCCTCCTTAAAGGGACAGTGTCATGATTTTTTTTCAAATTAATTTATGTGTTTTTGTTTAATAAAATATTATATTGACTTTATTTAATTTTTCATACACCGTTTTTTTTTATTAACTCTTTCTTACTTTACAGTGGGCTGCCATGTTTCATTTCATCTGTGTATGTGTCTCTTAACGACACATACACAGATGGAATACGGCAGCACAGTGCATAGGATACAATGAACGGCTCCCGTCCATTGCCTTTGCCATCTGGCTCTGTACTGCACAGCCGCAGTTCAGAGCCACACAGCAGAGAAGCTGGTTTGTAGGGAGATAGCAGGCCCCATTATGAAGACCGGCTGCACTGCAGGTAAGGTGTGTGGGTCTCTGTCTCTCTCTCTCACAGACCCCCGCTCTCGTGACCCCCCCTCCGACGCACCCCCACACCTGCTATAACTCTGGGTGTGTCTGAGTGTAGTAGTGCTGAGTGTGTGTGTGCAGCAAAGCTGAGTGTGTGTCTGTTTGTAGCAGTGCTGAGTGTGTGTGTGTGTGTGTAGCAGTGCTGAGTGCTGAGTGTGTGTGTGTGTGTGTGTGTGTGTGTGTGTGTAGCAGTGCTGAGTGTGTGTTTGCAGCAGAGCGGAGTGTGTGTCTGTATGTAGCAGTGCTGAGTGTGTGTGTAGCAGTGCTGAGTGTGTGTGTGTGTGTGTGTGTGTGCAGCAGAGCTGAGTGTGTGTGTGTTTGTATGTAGCAGTGCTGAGTGAGAGTGTGTGTGTGTGTGTGTAGTAGTAGTGCTGAGTGTGTGTGTGTGTGTGCAGCAGAACTGAGTGTGTGTCTGTATGTACTAGTGCTGAGTGTGTGTGTTTGTGTGTGTAGCAGTGCTGAGTGTGTGTGTGTGCAGCAAAACTGAGTGTGTAGCAGTGCTGAGTGTGTGTGTTTGTGTAGCAGTGCTGAGTGTGTGTTTGCAGCAGAGCTGAGTGTGTGTCTGTATGTAGCAGTGCTGAGTGTGTGTGTAGCAGTGCTGAGTGTGTGTGTGTGTGTGTGTGTGTGTGTGCAGCAGAGCTGAGTGTGTGTCTGTATGTCGCAGTGCTGAGGGTGTATGTGTAGCAGTGCTGAGTGTGTGTGTGTGTGTGTGTGTGTGTGTGCGCAGCAGAGCTGAGTGTGTGTCTGTATGTAGCAGTGATGAGTGTGAGTGTGTGTGTGTGTGTGTGTGTAGCAGTGCTGAGTGTGTGTGTGTGTGTGTGTGTGTGTGTGTGTGTGTGCAGCAGAACTGAGTGTGTCTGTATGTAGCAGTGCTGAGTGTGTGTGTGTTTGTGTAGTAGTGCTGAGTGTGTGTTTGCAGCAGAGCTGAGTGTGTCTGTATGTAGCAGTGCTGAGTGTGTGTGTAGCAGTGCTGAGTGTGTGTGTGTGTGTGTGTGTGTGTGTGTGCAGCAGAGCTGAGTGTGTGTCTGTATGTAGCAGTGCTGAGTGTGTGTGTGTGTGTGTGTGTGTGTGTGTATGTGTGTGTGTAGCAGTGCTGAGTGTGTGTTTGCAGCAGAGCTTAGTGTGTGTCTGTATGTAGCAGTGCTGAGTGTGTGTGTGTGTAGCAGTGCTGTGTGTGTGTGTGCAGCAGAGCTGAGTATGTGTATGTATGTTGTAATCCTCAGCGTGTGTGTAGTAGGCTGAGTGTGTGTGTGTGTGTGTGTATGTGTGTGTGTGTGTGTGTGTGTGTGTGTGTGCAGCAGAGCTGAGTGTGTGTCTGTATGTAGCAGTGCTGAGTGTGTGTGTGTGTGTGTGTGTGTGTAGCAGTGCTGAGTGTGTGTGTGTGTGTGTGTGTGTGTGTGTGTGTGTGTGTGTGTGTGTGTGTGTGTGTGCAGCACAGCTGAGTTACATAGTTACATAGTTAGTACGGCTGAAAAAAGACACATGTCCATCAAGTTCAACCAAGGGACGGGAAAAGGGAAGGACAAATTTCTACACATAGGAGCTAATATTTTTTTGTTCTAGGAAATTATCTAACCCTTTTTTAAAGCCATCTACTGTCCCTGCTGTGACCAGCTCCTGTGGTAGGCTATTCCATAAATTCACAGTTCTCACAGTAAAGAAGGCTTGTCGCCTCTGCAGCTTGAACCTTTTTTTCTCCAGACGGAGGGAGTGCCCCCTTGTTTTTTGAGGGGGTTTTACAAGGAACAGGATTTCACCATATTTTTTGTATGTGCCATTAATATATTTATATAAGTTAATCATGTCCCCCCTTAGTCGTCTTTTTTCAAGGCTAAATAGGTTTAATTCTTTCAGTCTTTCCTCATAACTTAAATTCTCCATGCCCCTAATTAGCTTCGTTGCTCTTCTTTGTATTTTTTCCAACTCCAGGGCATCCTTTCTATGAACTGGAGCCCAGAACTGAACTGCATATTCTAGATGAGGCCTCACTAATGCTTTGTAAAGTGGTAATATTACATCCTTGTCCCGCGAGTCCATGCCTCTTTTAATACACGACAATATCCTGCTGGCCTTTGAAGCAGCTGATTGACATTGCATGCTGTTATTGAGTTTATGATTTACAAGTACACCCAGATCCTTCTCAACAAGTGAATCCGCCAGTGTAGCTCCCCCTAGGACATATGATGCATGCAGGTTGTTGGTACCCAGATGCATAACTTTACATTTATCTACATTAAACTTCATCTGCCAAGTGGACGCCCAAACACTTAGTTTGTTTAAATCTGCCTGCAATTCATGAACATCTTCCATAGACTGAACTATATTACATAGCTTGGTGTCATCTGCAAAAATAGAAATAGTGCTATTAATCCCATCTTCTATATCATTAATAAATAAGTTGAATAATAGTGGTCCCAGCACTGAACCCTGGGGTACACCACTTATTACCGGGGACCATTCAGAGTAGGAATCATTGACCACAACTCTCTGTATACGGTCCTTGAGCCAATACTCAATCCAATTACGAATTATATTTTCTAAACCTATAGTCCTTAATTTACCCATTAAGCGCCTATGGGGGACAGTGTCAAATGCCTTTGCAAAGTCCAAAAACACTAAATCCACAGCGGCCCCTCTGTCTAGACTTCTGCTCACCTCTTCATAAAAACAGATTAGGTTAGTTTGACAACTCCTGTCCTTAGTAAAACCGTGCTGGCTGTCACTTATAATGCTATTTATTGTCACATAATCCTGTATATAGTCCCTCAATAGCCCCTCAAACATTTTCCCCACGATGGATGTTAAGCTCACTGGTCTATAATTACCCGGGGAAGACCTAGAGCCCTTTTTGAAAATCGGCACCACATTTGCGCTGCGCCAGTCCCTTGGCACTATGCCAGTCACTAGAGATTCTCTGAATATTATGAAAAGGGGGACAGAAATAACTGAACTAAGCTCTTTAAGAATTCTAGGGTGTAACCCATCTGGTCCCGGGGCCTTGTGCACATTTATTTTATTTCATTTAGCTTGGACCATATCTACATTCATCCAATTCAGTATATCAACTGATATATTAACAGTACTGGCACCGGCTACATCAGCTGCTCTTTCTTCTGTTGTATATACAGAGCTAAAGAACCCATTTAGTAACTCTGCCTTCTCTTGATCCCCTGTCATCAACTCCCCATTACCACTATCTAGGGGTCCCACATGTTCAGACCTTGGCTTTTTAGCATTTATATACTTGAAGAATTTTTTGGGATTTGTTTTACTATCCTTGGCCACCTGCCTTTCATTTTGTATTTTTGCTAATTTTATTACCTTTTTACAGATTTTATTAAGATCTTTATATTTTACAAAGGCTGCAGATGTACCCTCAGATTTGTATTTTTTAAATGCCATTTTTTTGTCGTGTATTGCCCCTTTCACAGAAGGTGTAAGCCATGTGGGGTTTAATTTGAGTCGTTTATACTTGTTACCTATAGGAATACATTTTGCACTATAATAACTCAAAGTAGATTTTAAAATCTCCCATTTATCATTTGTCCCATTATTTGACATTAGTTCTTCCCAGTCTATACCCTGAATTGCATCCCTCATCCTGGGGAAATTGGCTTTCTTAAAATTAAATGTTTTTGCCCTCCCAGCCTGCGTTTGTTTTTTACAGTATAGGTAAAATGTAACTATATTATGATCACTGTTAACGAGGTTTTCACGAACATTGACATTCCCAACAAGATCTGCATTATTAGAAATGACCAGATCCAACAGAGCTTCACTTCTAGTCGGGTCTTCCACAAACTGGCCCATAAAATTTTCCTACAACAGGTTGAGGAAATGTCTCCCCTTTGCAGTTGAAGCTGAACCATGACACCAATTAATATCCCGGAAATTAAAATCTCCCATTATCACTACAGTACCCGCCTGTGCAGCCCGCTCCATCTGTTTATATAGCTGAACTTCCATCTCCTCAGTTATATTGGGGGGTCTATAGATTACACCAAAAGTAATTTTTTCAGTGTTTACCTCCCTTTCTAGTTCCACCCACAAGGTTTCAACCTCCTCACAGTATTCACCCACTATTGTCTCTTTCACACTCGCCTT
Source organism: Rhinoderma darwinii (assembly GCF_050947455.1). Taxonomy (NCBI): domain Eukaryota; kingdom Metazoa; phylum Chordata; class Amphibia; order Anura; family Rhinodermatidae; genus Rhinoderma; species Rhinoderma darwinii. Next base: position 113,598,782 of record NC_134687.1, read on the forward strand.
CATATCATTTCTCACATACAGACATACACCACCACCTTTCCTTTTTCTCCTGTCTTTCCGAAAAAGTGTAAAACCCTGTAGATTTACAGCCCAGTCATGTGAAGAGTCCAGCCATGTTTCAGCAACACCAACTATATCAATATTTTCTTCCAGTATCAAGGCCTCCAGCTCCCCCATTTTGCTTGCTAGACTTCTGGCATTTGTGAACATACACTTTAACTTGCCTGTCAGTTTTTCACTTTTATTATCAGAAATGTGATTTGACATTAATTGGGCCTTTTTATTTACACTGATGTTTTGTAACGAAAGGATCTCCTTATCTTGTTGTCTAGTCCTCTCCCCACATTCTGTTTCTCCCCCCACCAATATAGTCTGACCCCTCTCTAACCTGGCTACCCCTTTTTTTCTACATTGACCTCCCTCCTCAGCCCTAGTTTAAATACTCCACCACCCCAGCTAGAATTCTCTCCCCCAGCACAGCGGACCCCCTTCCATTTAGATGCAAATCATCTGCAGAATACAGTTTGTACCCCAATGAAAAGTCAGCCCAGTGCTCTAGGAACCCAAATCCTTCTCCTCTACACCAAGACTTAAGCCATGCATTTAACTCCCTGAGCTCCCGCTGTCTTTCCTGTGATGCGCATGGCACAGGCAGTATTCCTGAGAATACTACTTTGGAGGTCCTTCCCTTCAGCTTGTAGCCTAGTTCTTTAAAATTATTCTTAAGGCTCCTCCACCTACCATTTATTCTGTCGTTCGTACCGACATGGACCACGACAGCTGGATCATCACCAGAAGAAGAAAAAAAATACAGCAAAAACGTAAAAAATATAATAGAAATAAGTAACTTACTTAAGAAAAAAGGTTAATTCGGGATACATTCCCTTTAATTTGACTACTTCATTGGCTTTTCAATGGCTTTTGTTGTGTGACAGCACACTGCAGCAAGTTATCAGAGTAAAGACAAACTTGGCTACATCTGTATATAGGTGTTAGGGTATGTTCACACGCACTGTTTTCAGATGTAATTCGGGCATTTTACGCCTCGAGTTACGCCTGAAAAAACGGCTCCTTACGCCTACAAACATCTGCCCATTGCTTGCAATGGGTTTTACGGTGTTCTGTTCCTACGACGTGTAATTTTACACGTCGCCGTCAAAATACGGCGCGTAAAAAGTCATCCGCGAAAAAGAAGTGCATGTCACTTCTTGGGCGGTTTTTGGAGCCGTTTTTCTGTGACTTCATTGAAAAACAGCTCCAATAACGTCCGTAAAATACGCCGTGAAAAACGCGAGTTGCTACAAAAACATCTGAAAATCAGGAGCTGTTTTCGCCTGAAAACAGCTCCATATTTTCAGACATATTTTGCTAAGCCGTGTGAACATACCCTTACATTTCATTGCAATCCTGCCTGTGATGATAATGAGATGACTGCTGAAAAGTTTTCTCTACAGAACAAGAAATATCAGTTTATTGTAAGGCTCAGTGGCCAGAATGAAAACTGAAAGATATTCTGGTTATTTTTTTAATATAGTTAATGACATAGAAAATAATAATAAAAAAAGAAATCACCAAAAAATCATAAAAATGTTTAATATAAAAACGTGATTTAAATACAGTAATAGGTCATTTTCTGATGATAAATTCCCTAGAGTTTTTCTCCCTTTTGAAGACCAATCTTGTTTGCGCATTACATGGACAGCCAAATGGTTTTGCATCAAGCAGGAGAAATATGCAAATCAATTCCTCTGTCAATAACAGCGATTAGTAGATAGTCAGGTTACTATTGAAGTGAAAAAGGGTTGCACAATCAGAGCTGAATTCATTATTTAACTCTTTGCTGTACATGGTGATACTTTTGATGCCATAGATTTATTTTTTATTTTTTATAAATTCTTTTATTTTCCTTAAGATCATGAAGCAGAAGATAATAAAGTGCATACATGAGGAAGCACACACATTGGCACGCAGGACAACATAATACATCAATACAAGAAGTGAAAAAAACGCATCGGGCAACTAAGAAAATGCACAAGAAAAGCAGCCCGGCATACACCAGCAGACATGTACGGGAACTGAGAAGAAAGACAGGACAAGACGAAGTAGAAAGAGGCAGGAAGGAAGCAAGGAGGCTGAGGAAGGATGGGAGGGGCAGAAGACCCACATAGAGAACAAGACCAGAGGAATTGAAGTTAAGAAACAACAATGGTCCTAAATTCCGATGAAGACTGAAATCTAATCCAATGGTACCAGGTTTTGATGAATTTAGCATGGGTCCCTCTCATAGGTGCAGTAAGATCCTCCATTCTCATGATCTCCTGAATTTTGCCGAACCACATGGCAATTGACGGTGGATGAGATTGTCTCCACAGCACCATAAATGCAAGCTCTAGCTGCATTCACCAGATGGTGAACCATAGAACGCCTATATGCAGATAATGGAAAATCACACAGATGGAGAAGGAAGAAAGCCGGTGAATAAGGGGGAAGTCTGTGAATTTTTTGGAAATACGCCACACTTCTGACCAAATGTCAGTCAGCTTTGGGCATTCCCAAAAGGTGTGTAAAATCGTGCCCACATGTTCTCCACATCTCCAACACAGCGGGGAGACCGCAGGTATCAATGTGTGAAATCTGGAAGGTACTCTATACCAGTACGACAAGATCTTAAATCCAGCTTCCTGGAATCTACTAGCCATTGAAGATTTATGTGTCATCGTAAACAAAAGATTCCAATGTTCAGCAGTGAACGTAAGGTCTAAGTACCTTTCCCAATTTACCAAATAGGAAGGTGTAGAGAGATTGGATGGAGAAATCAGGAGAGCATAAAGTCTAGATAGTGTATGACGTATTGTGCCCATGCCCGTGCAAAGAAGTTCAAAAGGGGGCGTATTCCGATGGGTTCGGCAATGACATGGGGAAATGTCTCAGTTGAGTAACCTGACAGAAGGTGAAGGAGTGAGGGTCTGTCAGAGATGCTAACTGTTGACTAGTCATCCACTAGTGTAGTCATCCAATTCCCATCCTGCAGGAAATAAACTGCTTGACCCTTACCTGTCCGCATCCAGTGCTGGAAGGGACCTCGTTCCCGTCCAGGATGGAATGCAGGATTGCCCAGAATAGGGAACAATGGGGAGGGGGATGGTGAGATTTCTTTCCAGGGAAAGATCCGCGACGCAACTGCCAAGGTGGGCCCAATAGTTGGGTGTGTCCGTGCCGATAGGGGTACGTGTTTGCGTAACCAGGGAAGTATCTGCAGCGATGAATCAATGAAGGTCTGCTCTATATATACCCATTGTTTAACCTCAGAATGCCTACACCACTCCCGGATTTGTGATAAATGTGAGGCCTGATGATATGAGACAAAATCCGGAAGGCCACAACCACCCTCACATTTAGCACGGAAAAGCATAGAACTGGCAATATGAGCTGGTTTCCCCACCCAGATAAATCTGTGTAGTATTGACAACAGTGTTTGGAAGAAGGGATGAGGAATGTGAACAGGCAGGGCTTGGTAGAGGTACAAAATCCTTGGTAGTATGTTTTTTTTAAAGATGGAGCAAACCAGGTAAAGGTGCCCATCATCTAGGATTCCAGATCACTCCTTATGCATTGAAGAAGTGGGAGCTAGTTCACCACATAAAGGCGAGACAGATCACTGGTATGTAGAATACTCAAATATTTGAGAGAGTTCCTAGCCCATTTAAAGGAAAATGACTCAAATCCTCCACAAGAGACTGCGACAGAGAGATATTGAGAGCCTCCGACTTTTGGTAATTAATTTTGAAATTGGACAGCATTGAGTATCTAGTCAGCTCCACCATCAGATTAGGCAAGGAAATCCGGGGTGAAGTAAGAAAAAAGAGCAAATCATCCACATATACTGCGACTTTGTGGGACCTCTCCCCTAGAGGAACCCCCATTATATTTCGGCTGGAGCGCACATGACATAAGAAGGGCTCCAGACTTAAAATTTATATTAAGGGGGACAAAGAGCATCCATGCCTTGTACCATTCGAGATAACGAGCGGGGAGGAGAAGTGACGATTGGCCTTAACCCGGGCCTAGGGGGAAGAATAGAGACTCGATATCCATTGCATCATATGGGTGCCTAATCCAACATACCGTAAGGTTGCTAGCATGAAGTCCCAGTTAACCCTGTGAAAGACCTTTTCCACATCCGTGGACAGAAAGAACGTGGGCAGAGCTGAGGCAGTAGCTTGATAGAATAAATTAATAGCCCTTGTGGTATTATCACGAGCTTCCCTAAGAGGCAATAAAAACCCACCTGGTCTATATGGATAAAGTTTTGTAAAAGGAGAGCCCGCCTATACGGCAACATTTTTGCAAACAACTTCAGGTCGATGTTTAATTAGGATATGGGGCGGTAATTTTGGCAAAGGGAAGGATCCTTCCCCTCCTTTAGGTATCACCGTAATGTAAGCCCAAAGTGTATCTTGGTGGAGGGAGCTCCCCGCAGTGAGTGAGTTGAAGGTATGTAGGAAGTGGGGAGAAAGCAGGTCATAGCAGGCCTTATATTATTGCAAAGGGAGGCCATCAGTGCCCGTCGCCTTTCCCAATGGGGGAGTCCTTCAGTGCCCATGATAACTCATCTGGGGAAATAGGAGCCTCTAGGGCGGCAAGTGCCTCCTGGGGGATATGTTTCATCCCAGAGTACTGGAGATATGATTCTATTCTCTCCAAATGGCTCCTCCCATCAGAAGACAAAGAGGCCTGGGGGAGATCATATATAAAGTGATAGTAGGCACGAAAGGATTCAGTGATGTCATGGGGAAGATGAAGGTGCCGATTATGGGAGGTGTGAATATGAGGTATATATGTACGAGAGCGGGTTTTTCTAAATGCCCGTGCAAGGGTCCTACCCGGTTTATTACTAAATTCAGAAAGGTTCCGTCTGCATTTATCTAGTGAAGCCCTAGCCTTAGAAAGGCATAGCGACTGAACCTGTACTCTCAGCTGCCCCAGCTCTGCCCCGATATCCCGGTCCAGGGAGGCCTTGTGGGACTGCTCTAGCGTATGTATTTGGGATAAAAGATCCAGCAAGTGTGCCGCTCGCTCCTTTTTTAATTTAGAACCGATTCTAATGAAGGAACCACGAACAACACACTTATGTGCCTCCCAAGTGCCTCCATTTCATGGAGAAATAGTCCTGTAGGTCCCTGCGAATATCTGTTAATACCGCCAGATCCTGTAAAAGCGATTAATTTAAACGCCATTGCCAGGAATGAGGATGGACCGTAGGGAAGAAGAGATTAAGTGTAATAAGAGCGTGATCAGAAAAAGTTATATCATCTGTGGTAGCCGATGAGAGGCATGATAGGTGTGTATGGCAGAGAAAGAAATAGTCTATTCTGGAGTAAGAATTATGTGGGGCCGAGAAGAATGTGTAGTCTTTCGTCGATGGGTGCAGGAGACACCACACGTTGACCAATTGATGTTCATGTAATAACCGACGTATAAGACGATGGGCAGACCTAGATAAGGCCGAGTGTCCTCGTGAGGAGTCTAAGGTGGGGTCTAGGGGCACTTTCACGTCACCTCCCAATACTAGAGTACCTTCCAGAAAGTCATCCAACTCCGTCAGGACCCTCTCCAAAAAGGCAACTTGACCATACTGAAGTGATTTTGGAACGTATTATTCCACAACAAAAAGGCCACAACTTTTTAAGAAACTATACACAAGCAAATATGTTTCATGGATATAACTCCTAGCTAAACAACAAGTTGGCTTCAGCAACACTGTGTTTGTTTTTAACGCAACTCACTTTGTATTAATACCTCGGAGAATCTCTTAGTATACTAAGAACCACACAAACAACATGACTCAAGATACCAAGCATACTCGCTTTGAACTAGCGGAGAAAGTATTTGGTCAACATGACAACCTTCCAGAAAATAATCAAGATATGGAAGACCTGTTTCACATGTTGGAAAAACATTTAGCCCAACAAGCAAAAATCTGGTGGGACCTGACACCCTCAAAAACTACATTGCAAAGAACATGATTCCTAGAGGCTTACGGCTCAGAAAAACACCCAGTTTCATTTATACAGATGAATTCCAGAACCAATGGAATCAGATCCTTTCAACCTGCTCTATCAATCTGATGAAATTAATAACGGAACAAGAAGAATTAAAATTAAAAGAATTGGACATTCATATATTAGAAACAAATAAATCTTTAGAAGTATTTTCCAACTCACCTTCCTATGATCTCCTTCACACCAGAACGTCAGCAGCCATCGACAAACTCGACCATGCTATTGCAGAAACGAAGTAAAACAAATTTCAACGAGATACAAAGGATTACATCAATAATGAAGTATACAACTGGAGTCAAAAAACAAGGAATTACACCAGACCAAGACCGATCCTAAAGAAAAGGAATCAACAATTCAAACAATATAGAGATCTACCCAACAGAGTCAGCTTTAGTTCGACCGAATTAGAATCTGCGGATGGTACTTCAGAAGATGACAATAGTCAAACGTGTCCCCGTCTCAATCGAAGATCAGAAAACCCATCTTATTTTTCAAAAAACGGGGAAGGAGGGGCGGTAGGAAACACAAGTCGAATAAATCAAGAACAAAATCGTCGCCTCCGCCCAAGAAAATACCAACAATACCGTTAACGAATGTTACTAATTTATCTTCTACCTTGTTGACCCCAGAGCAAAATGAAGTATTAACGTTAGGTCTCAATTTTGCCCCCCAAAAAAATTTCAACCTATTCAACACAATATTAGACATAAATAAATTCATCCGTAATTTAACGGTAAAAAAACATTTTCTTCAAAATGAAACAAGCTCTGACATTACATCCGCAGAGACGACATCCACAATCACATCGCCAGATGAGACAAGACCAAGAGCGACGATAGCATCAATACCAACAGATTTCACATTTCAAGAACGTTCAACCATGGTATCCCTAGACCATTTACGCAATGAAACTGCTAATCAAACTGTCACAACGGCACATAAATTTACAACATCAAATTCGAAATTTTACCCTATCAGTTCACGTACGGATTCAATGGATCGCTTCCAAACTGTCATAGAAAAAGAGCTACATAACCTGGCAGACAGTCTCAAAAATCAATATCCAAGAACGAATATGTCAACTAAACTAAAAAAAGCAGTAAAATCATTACATGAGAACAAAGATTTAACTATAAAAATGTCAGATAAAGGTGGAAATGTCACAGTCCTGAACAAAAAAGACTACGAACAATCAATTATCAACATGCTATCTGACAAAACCACCTATAAAACTTTGGCTAGAAATCCTGTCGATATAATCAAACACCAAATGAAGAAATTACTGGACGATGGACAACAAGGTGGATACATTACTCAGAAACAAAAAGAGTATATTTACATCGAACAACCGATTACCCCCATAATCCATGCGCTGCCCAAGATCCACAAACAAACCATACCTCCACCTATGAGACCGATAGTCTCTGGCATAGGATCAATCCTAGAAAGACTATCAGAATGGCTAGATACACTATTACAGCCTCTAGCACAAAGCACACCCGGCTTTCTCAAGGATACAAAACATGTTCTTAATATATTTCATAACAAAATTTGGGAAAAACATTTTACCTGGCTCACATGTGACGTTGTATCACTATACACGTCAATTCCACATGAAATAGCCCATACTGCCCTCAAATTTCATCTAATGAAATACAGTATATACGAAACAAATTTTCAAGCCTATATACTAGAAGTACTCATGTTCCTATTAACCAATAACTATTTCCAATTCGACATGAAATACTACTTACAACTCAAAGGTGTGTCTATGGGGGCAAAATTTTCCCCATCAATAGCCAATATAGTGATGTCATGGTGGGAACATTTCCACATTTTTTCGCCTGATAACATCCACAGTAACTGTATAGAATGGTACGGTAGATATATCGACAATATTTTGATCATTTGGAAAGGAAAAATGGACATCATCCCTGAATTTGTGGCAGCCCTCAACAACAACCAGTGCAATTTAAAATTCACCTACCATCATGACACTTCACACATTATATTTCTAGACTTGGAATTAAAAGGAAACGAAGGTCTATTCATATCCACCAAAACCCATCGAAAACCTACAGCTACTAACAATATTCTTCATGCAAAAAGTGACCATACAAAACATACCATCAGAGCCATACCTCTGGGTGAAATGCATCGAGCAAAAAGAAATTGTACCAGCCAGAACCAGTTTGAGCTTGAACATAAACTAATACAAACAAGACTACAAGAAAGAGGTTATCCGAAATGGACATCGACCAGAGCTAGCAACATCATAAACAAAAAATCAAGAAAACAACTTCTTGGCCAACACAAAATTGCAAATAAAAAACAAGAACTACAACCTGTTGCCAATCAACCTACACTCATTTTACAACAAAGTAATCAATTTACCAAAATAAAAAATATAGTCACACCAATTACCTACCCATCCTTATGGAAGACGACACATTACGCACAATTCTGTCAGGAGGTTGTAGGATAGTAGCAAAGAAAGCCCCCTCCTTGGGTAACACTTTGTCTCCCTCGTTATATACATCCAATGTCAATACAACAACAACATGGTTAGAGACTAAAGGTTTTTATAGATGTGGCCAACATCCCTGTAAAACCTGTTCCTACGTATATCCAACCAAAAATTTCAGCAATTCCACAGAAACAGACAATTTTACAATCCAAAATTACATTAACTGCAATTCAGAGTCAGTTATTTACCTAATTGAATGCACGGAATGTCATCTCAAATATGTCGGCTGTACGAATCGAAAATTCAAGACGAGAATTTTAGAACATCTCAGCTACATAAGGAATGCAAATATTCTCAACATATCAAATGCGGCCAAACACCTCATTTCTCATCATAATAAATCTACAAAAACCTTTCGTTGCTATGCTATTGAAAAAATTCAACCGTCAAAGCGAGGTGGAGATATTAAACATAAAACTCATCTAAGAGAAGCGTATTGGATATATAGGCTAAACACAAGATATCCAGAAGGTCTTAACTTAAAGAAAGAATTAATGTATCTCTATTAATCCATTCACAATAAAATTAGGACCTCAAACATACGCTCCCATGACTAACAACGTAAATTAAGCTAATATATTCCAAGTCACTCCGAGGTACCCATACATCCCAATTTTATATCCATGTTCCCAATATGTACAGGCATAATATTTGCTAGTTGCCCTGTACATAGAAACTGTCACATCACCTAATCCCAGTTACGTAAAATGTCAAGTTTCCCCACTTTACCAGTTACAGTTGTGGTCCAACCTACACCCCCCCACATCCTATCCTCGTCAACGCAATTCAGAGCCCTGTTCTTAATTATCAAAAAACAACTTTGATAACATATATATGTTTAATAATAAAGCTGAAATATGCAACACACATAAAAATTCCCAAAAAAAACAAATAGCCAACAGAAATATATAACGAACATAGATATACATTGAACAACAACTGCCCACAGAAATACTCAAAATTGAGAGATAAGACACCCAAAGAAAACAAAAAACCTTTTCACGGACAAATTCCACAAACATAATATACATTTATATAAACCAGTGGTGGTTTGCAAAGTTTTAATCATCACCACATACGATCAAAAAATTTAACATAATTAAAAATACTTACCGACATTCAAGGATGGACTTGAAAAGGAGCTGGAACCGGGTTGTCGATCACCTCTCATGTTGTATTCTAAAACGAGTCCTGGAACGCAACCGAACCAAATAAAACTTTAATAAACAGATAAACACGCAATCTGACATGGTTTCGAATATATACACATAAATAAAAACCAAAAGTTTTAGAAATTCATCGTCGGAATACAAAACAGTCTTCCGAACATAATCCAAGTAATACACAGATACATACAAACATCTACTAGACATCAAGTCATGGTTACCTGACATTCATTTCCGGTGTTTGCGTTCCAAAACAACACAACCATGACACGCAATCATCATCTACTCATCAGCTGTTTCAACCTTCACAGGATATATATGACAGCGCGCTCTATTCAAAACTTACCACAGCCAAGTCTAAGGACGCAGCATCGTCCGAAACGCGTAGGCCTAAGAGGACACCCTCCCTCCACTTCATACACACCCAGGACCTAATACTACTGGACTTCTTTTTAATCTACAACATTAAACTTGGAAAATCGATTTCCATTTTAACGCTTCTCAGCGCTGGATCCTACCTTTGTTCCTTGTTCTCTACTTGCTATCCGTGTGCCGACACGAGGATCCGGGCGCTATCAACGACACACCGGAGTGTGTCAGGTGAGCTGGAGGATTTCTCCACATGTTTCTTTCGTCAACTTGACCATAGTTAGGAAGATAAAATGAGGCCAATGTGGTTAGTGAGTTAGCCAGCCTACCTTTCACGAATAGATAGCTTCCCACTCCATCAGTGCAAGCCTCCACATGCTACCAGGGGATAGAGCGCAGAATCAGGATGAAGACGCCCTTCGTCTTAGAGTCTGGGTACATGCTACGGTAACCATCCGGATAATGGGAATCTGTGAGTTTCGGCATACAGTCTGCCTGAAAGTGGGTCTCCTGTAGGAAAGCCACCTGTACTTTTTTCTTCCAGAGGAGACGGAAAATGGAGGGTCTCTTCTCAGGAATGTTCAGGCCCTGTGCATTTAGGGAAACAATAGTACTGTTAGAAATGTTGGAAAGGGAAGAGGAAGACAGGGAGGGGAAAAGAAAGAAACAAAGGAAAGAAAAAGTCCCCTAAGAAGAGTGATCAAAAAACGTAAAACAAAACACCACCACTATAAACAGAGTGAAAAACTCCTCAACAACTCGTCGTGTGCTATTTCTCCCTAAGAAGAAAAATACCCTCAGACCGAGAGACAGCAACACGGGACCCTAGTGGGGAACGAAGAATGACAGCAATGTGAAAAAACAAAGAAGTATATAAGACCTGTGAAATATACAAGTATGCTCAAACTATACTCAATAATGCTCCAGGCCCAACCGGCTAAATAAGGTGTGGACAACCCGTCCTACCTGTAAGGAACCACCCACCACTGTCACTCCCAAGGTGGGCTCCCAACTTCCTGGGACAACACCTGTGGAGTCTAAAGCATCAATGGCACAGTTAGTTGCTGGAGCGTAACAGTCAAGGGGAGTAAAAGGTGAGTGTCCGCACTAAGGACTATGTGTGGAGTCTGAACCTAAGGATAAAAGGGACCCATACCCCCATTGGCTAACACATCCATCCTGTTTCATTCCACGGTATGCACTCATCGAGGCTAGGGAGACACATAATCAGGGAACGGCCTGAGCGTAGAGACTTCTGGAGGGACAACCCTACCCCCGGAGGGAGAAACATATAGAGATGCAACAATAAAAGGAGCCCCCATGCCATTGTACTAAGCGGAATACCCTGTTCCTAAACCAAGCCGCCAAGTGACGGGGATACCCTCATAACCACGCTGCAAAGGGGGAGATCAGAACAGGTCATACGGACCGAAGGCCCACAATGCAGGGACCAGTCCATACAGGTAGTATGTAGCAGATCAGTCTCTGCTCGGGGAGCACCTCACTGGTGTCCACACCTCGACTGTACTATCTCTGGGACGAGGCCGGATCGGGCGTGCTGGATCCGGAAAGTGACCATCCCTGGGAATAAGCGATTCTAGGGGCGCAGTCCAATCAGGTAGCAGGACTGCCGGGATCTCCAGGAACTAAAATTACTCCTCCAAGTCATCCGGGGATCTAACAGCAAACTAATGTCCCAGTTTTCTGAGGATGATGTGGAAGGGATGGCCCCACCTGTTCGTGGCACCCACTGTTTTAGTAGCCTCCAGTAAAGGGCGTAAAGCTCTACGCATGTAGAGGGTCAATCTGGAAACGTCAGGCAGAATGTTAACCTCTGATCCATTATAGGGTATGACACCTTTCTCCCACACTCTCCGTGCTATGTCCTCCTTCTGTTTGTAGAAATTAACTCTGCAGATTACATCCCGTGGGTGGTTGGTATATCTGGCCCTTGCGCCCACCAGTCTTTGCACTCTATCCAGGTCTATAGCCATATCTCGTGGTCTATCCAGCAGCTTGTTAAATATATTAGTCACTGCGTCATGCAAACATTCTGGTGGCACAGATTCAGATATGCCCCTTAATTTCAGATTGTTCCGTCTCCCCCTATTTTCAACATCATCCAGGTGCAAAGAGAAGTCCTGCATTTGGGTAGATTGTGTTTCCAGGGTCTGAGAAAGGACCGAGATCTCCAGAGAGTGAACAGAGTTCTGGCATTCCAAAGTCGCAACACATAAGTTTGTCATGTTTTTCCTCCATGCGTGAAAGACGCAAGTCCAGGTCGGACTTCGTGGGCAAGGACCGTACCTTTTCCCAGAGCTCCCTCAAGGTCCGTTCCATAGAAGGCGGAGGACCCTGAGAGAAGACCGACTGTTGGTCTCTCTCAACAGCAGGGGGAGAGGGTGGCCCTCTTAGGATAGCAGAGGTCCCCTGACTGAGTTGCCATATGCCCTCCGGGAGAGACTGCTGTGGAGATGACAAGTCCTGTCGGGAGCGAAGGAATCTGCCAATGGAAGAGGTGCAGGGAATCGCAGAGAGGCTCCTACGATTCCTCCCCTTCATCATAAATCATAGGAGCCAGGTAAGTGAGCCCTATGGGCGATTTTCTGTGGGGCCGGGTCCGGAGCCTTGGGAATGTGCGTCCTCACACCACCATGCCAAAGCCACGCCCCCACCATAGATTTTTCTGTAGTCTAATGTAATAAGCATAGATAACAGATTATACGTTTATAAATGACCTGCTACAACTCTAGGTTTTATCAGTTTTAAAGTGCCAAACTAAATCTATAATAATTGTTTTGGATGATCACAGCCGTGACCTCTTTTAACATGTAATATAATTCTGTGGTTGCTGAGTTTAGATTTTAATAATCATCTTTTATATTCAGTATAAAATACAAATTATGTGCCAACATTTTTCATTACATTTGAAAAGCAATTTCTCAGAATCCCAACCAGCATGTCAAAATTCTTTCCACTTATATTCCACCTGTTGCAGGTTCTTCTGAATCAGTGCTTCTGAAATAAGGATAATAGAGTTAAAGCAGTTCAAATATTAATATTTTATTCAATTGACCTTTTATACACTGTCGTTTGTAAATTAACTTTTTGTATCTGTCGAAAATGTTTATTTTATTTTAAAAAGCTCTATCTGTATCTTGATAAATACAAAAATGCTTTCTTGCCATATTTTTGGAACCTACTTATTTTTATAATTTATAATTTATTTTTATAATTTATTTATAATAAAATTATTTGTGTAATAATCCACAGTATTCAATTTAAGATTACATTTTCTTTTTATTAACCCTTTAAAGGCATGGACTAGTTTGCATGTTCAGGGCGCAGCCCCATTTTTAAATTCTGACGTGTCATTTTACGTGGTAATAACTTTAGAATGCTTTTACTTATCCAAGCGATTCAGAGACTGTTTTCTTGTGACGCATTATACTTTAAGTTAGTGGTAAAATTTTGTTGATACATTCAGTATTTTATTGTGAAAACCACCAAAATTTAGCGAAAAACTGCAAAAATTAGCATTTTTCTAAATTTAAATGTATCTGCTTGCAAGACAGATAGTAATACCACACAAAATAAATGCTAATTAACATTTCCCACCTGTCTACTTTAGATTGTCATCATTTTCTGTACATCCTTTTATTTTTCTAGGACGTTACAAGGCATAGAACTTTAGCAGAAATTTCTCACATTTTCAAGAAAATTTCAAAAGGCTATTTTTACAGGGACGGGTTCAGTTGTGAAGTAGGGGCCCATACAGTACAAACCCACATAAATCACCCCATTTTAAAAACTGAGCCCCTCAAAGTATTCAAAACCGCATTTAGAAAGTTTATTAACGCTTTAGGCATTTCACAAGAATTACAGCAATGTAGGGATGAAATGTACAAATTAATTTTTTTTTTTGCAGAAATTCATTTTTAATCCTTTTTTTTCTGTAACACAGAAATTTTTACCAGAAAAATGCAACTCAATATTTATTGCCCGGATTCTGCCATTTTTAGAAATATCCCACATGTGGCCCTAGTGTGCTAATTCACTGAAACACAGATTTTGGGGCAAACTTTTTATTAGAATATATTTTAGGCACTATGTCAGGTTTGAAGAGGTCTTGTGAGGCCAAAACAGTGGAAACACCCCAAAAATACACCATTTGGAAAACAAAACCCCTCAAGGAATTTATTAAGGGGTATAGTGAGCATTTTGACCCCACATTTTTTTTGCTGAATTTAGTGGAATGAAGCTGTGAAAATGAATATCTACATTTTTTCCCCAAAAAAACGTAGCAATATTTAAATTTTTACAAGGCATAAAGGAGAAAAGCACTTCAACATTTGAAAAGCAGTTTATCCCGATTACGGCAATACCCCATATGTGGTGATAAACTGCTGTTTCGACATACGGTAGGTCTCAGAAAGGAAGGAGAACCATTTGGCTTTTTGAGCTCAAGTTTTGCGGCAATGATTTTCGGGTGCCATGTCGCATTTGCAAAGCCCTAAGCTACCAGAGTACAGCGGAAGCTCCATTTTGGAAACTACACCCCTCAAGGCATTTAACATGTGCCTGGACATATGACAGGGCTCAGAAGTGAGGAGCAACATGTGCATTTGAGGTCCATTTTGGTGATTTTCACAGCATTGGCCCACAATTGCAGGGCTCTAAGCTCAAATAGCAAAACAAACTCCCAAGTAGTGACCCCTATTATGGAAACTGCACCCCTTAAGGCATTTTAAGGGGTGTAGTGAGCATTTTGGCCCCACAGGTGTTTTTCCATTAGTAATTAATGCGCATCGGATGGTGCAAAGTGAAAATTGCAATTTTCCGCTCATATGCTATTTTACTGCAAAATATGTTGTGCCCAATTTGTGCCACCAAAGACACACATCTCGTAAACTGCTAAGCTGGTTCCCCCGGGTATGGAAATGCCATATATGTGGACGTAAACTCCTGTTTGGGCACGCTGTAGGGTTCAGAAGGGAGGGAGCGCCATTTGGCTTTTGGAGTGCAGATTTAGCTTGGTAGTTGTTCTGTTTGGGGTTTTGCTGGTATTTCAGTTTATAATGTGGGGGCTTATGTAGACTGGGCAGAGTACATCAGGGCATAATAAGAGGGTATAATAAATAATATTTCAGAGATATTTGGCCAGTGTCGCACTTATAAATGGTGCCCGATCTTATCCGCTTTTTGACACTCTGCACATTTTGTGTCGCTATATACTGAGAGACAGAACTTTTTTATTTTTCAGTCAAAAAAGCTGTGTAAGGGCTTGTTTATTGCGGGACGGTTTGTAGTTTTTATTGGTACTATTTTGGGGTACATGCGACTTTATGATCACTTTTTATTCTAAGTTCTGTGAGGGGTGGTGATAAAAAAATAGCGATTATGGCATTGTTTTTTTTTTTTGTTGTGTTCACCATGCGGGAAAAATAATATTATAGTTTTATAGTTTGGGTCGTTACGGATGCAGCGATACCAAATATGTGTACTTTTTTAACGTTTTCATTTTTTTTCCAATAACAAAAGGCTTATTATAGGAAAAAAGGCAGTGTTTGTTTTTATTAACTTAAAACTTTTTTTCTTACACATTTATTTAACTTTTTTTTTTTGTCCCACTAATGGACTTGAGGGCCTGCACATCTGATCTTTACTCTAATGCATTGCACTACCCATGTAGTGCAATGCATTAGAGCTGTCAGTCATTCACTGACAGCAAGCCTATTTGTTCCCAACGTGGCAGACGAAGAGGCCATTATTAGGCTTCCGGTTGCCATAGCAATGATCGGCATTGTCACGATAACATTGTGTCGATGCCGATCCCTACAAACCACTAAGATGGCACTATCACTGCATCTAAGGGATTAATGGCAGGGATCGGAGCTAGTTAGCTGACACCAGCGGCTGATTTCGCAGCCTCAGCTTCTGAGTCTGCGCCATCTTGTTACTGTGGCCGGGCGCCTTTTAGGCCCCGGCTCCGGGCGGGACCAAGCAGGCTTCCGTACTTGGCAGATGGGAGGCCATTGTTTGGCCTCCGGTCTGAAGGAGCAGTCATCGGAACTCCGCGATTTCATTGCAGGGTTCCGATCTGCTTGTTAACACCATAGATGCAGCGCTTGTTTTGAGCGCTATATCTAAGGGGTTAATCGGCCGGATCGGAGGCTAGCTCCGGTCCTGGCCTTGAAGCAGTGATAGCGTTAAGCTATCACTACTTTAAAACTGTCTGCAGATGCGTCTGCCGATACAGTACCCTGTTAATACTCTGACGTAATAGTCCGTCAGTTTGCGTAAACAGGACAACGGCTGTGACGTACTATTACATCACATAGCGTTAAGGGATAATTGTTATTTGGTTAGGAATTTTTATACTGGATCAGATATTATTTAACATTATTGTCTGTTTTGTGTTATTATACAGCATATCAGCGGGTGTTACTGCACCAATTACGTAAGCTCTGAAACCTTTTTATAATGCTTATGCTTTTCTAGTCTAGGAAATTAAACAATGAGTACTAAATATTAGTACTAAATATTAACTAGAACACTCATCCAAGGTTTTCAAAGCTGTAGAAAAACTACTACTGCTCAAAAGGGACCCTGGTGCTTCATTGAGTTCCAGGAATTGTTTCAATGATTATTATGGCCATTGGCAAAGATATTAAGTTAAACATTTTAACAATATTATTATTATTATTATTAATACCTTAACCCCTTCCCGCCACAGCCATTTTTCAGATGTTCAACCTTTGTTTTTCCTCCTCACGTACCAAAAGCCATAACTTTTTTTTATTTCTTCATCAATATAGTCATATGAGGGCTTTTTTTTGTGTTGAACAAGATGTAAATTTTATTGCACTATTTATTGAACCACATAATGTAGTGGGTAGCTGAAAAAGCTGTATTTGTGGGGTGGAATGGGGAAAAAACATGGATTCCTCCATTTTGTTTTAACAGCAATCACCGTGCAGTGCAAGCTGTAGTTTCTAATGTTACCATTTTGGATACATGAGGCTTTTTGATTACTTTTTATTACATTTTTTGTATGAGATGAGATGACCAAAAAAACAGCAATTCTGTTTTTTTCATTATTTTTTATGGCATGCAACATGTGAGTTAAATAATGTTATATTGTAAAAGTTTAGACATTTATGGACCAGGCAATACCAGTTATTTAAGTTTTTTTTACATTGCGCTTAGGGGAATATGGGAAAACCTTTTTTTAACTTTGTTTTAATTTTTTTCTAATATTAAAAAACGTTGTTAAACTTTTTTTTACTAGTCTCCTGTAACATCCGTGGTTGCTGACCACAAACTCCTTCATCCAGTCGACTCCCTTCAAGATGTCTGCTCATACGGCCGTCCTGCTCCACAGTGACCACCAGGGTGCACTCACGAGCTCAGTCCAGACTTAAGAAGCCAGAGCGCACGCATGTTGGTGATCTGAGCTAATTGCTTCAGAGAACCCTGGGCTATAAGAAGGTCCCAGCCCCATCCTCCCACGCCTGAGATGTGTTGTGTATTCCTAGTATGTCTTGCATATGGCCTCCTAGTGTTTCCTGCTCCCAGTGTTCCTGTTCCTGTATCCTATACTTGTATCCTGATCTAGTGCTGTGCTGTGCTGTATGCCACGCCTGTCCTGCTTCTCCACTCCTGACCTCCACCTGCTGCCATGTTCCTGCCAAGCCTGCCTTGCTATTGTCCGAGCTGCCACAGGTACCCTATACGAACTATAGACTTTGACCTGCGTCCTGTTGGCCAGCTGCCTTACCGCCAAGACGGTATGGCCCAGTAGGTCCACGACCCAACGTGACATCTCCCTAGGGGACTTGAACCAGCCATCATTAAATTTTTATTAAATTGTTATAATATGCTTCATAGGAGTATAAGGCTGGGTTCACATGAGCATGTTCGGTCCGTAAAGGACGGAACGTATTTCGGCTACAAGTCCCGGACCGAACACACTGCAAGGAGCCGGGCTCCTAGCATCATAGTTATGTACAACGCTAGGAGTCCCTGCCTATCCATGGAACTACTGTCCCGTACTGAAAACATGATTACATGAAAACATGAAAACATGATTACAGTACGGGACAGTAGTTCCACGGAGAGGCAGGGACTCCTAGCGTCGTACATAACTATGATGCTAGGAGCCCGGCTCCCTGCAGTGTGTTCGGTCTGGGACTTGCGGCCGAAATACGTTCCGTCCTTTACGGACCGAACATGCTCGTGTGAATCCAGCCTAAATATGGCAGACCTGGGGGCCTTCATTAGACCCCCAGGCTGCCATGTCAACCATTGGCATGGCAAGCTGGCAATCTTGTCGCAGGGGGAGGGGTGGCCGACGCAATGTCACAGGTGTCTAATGGTTTGGATGCCATGGTCGCTTTTGACCCTAAGGGGTTAAACAAGCAGGATCTCGCTTGTTACACTGAGGTGTAGGTTGTTAAACACAGCTGACACGCTCGTTCTATTGAGCGGGCTCAGCCCGTGAGCCCGCTTCATACTCCCCTGCGTGACCTTTGCAATATATATATATGGGTAGGGATCAATATTGTTCAGATACAGCAGAGCTGAATTTGTTTTTGCAAGGGCAGACATAACATATGTGGAACCTGTGCAGCTGCACAGGGGCTCTGCAGATAAGGGGTCTACTGCTACCTAAACAAATAAAAGTGCTTCTTACTAAAATAGATCATATGTTTGGACAACACTAATACCCATCCTTGCCTCAGAATTACTGGCAGATTGACACATTGCTGAGGAAATTTATGAATGAGGCAGTCTATGGAAATCACTAACTGTATTTATATTAGCAGTTGACCCTCTGTTGTCAGTGTCTGCTTCTGTGTTATTGAACTGCTTTATAAGGATCACTGGATAGCTAAAACAAGGAGGAATAGCACAGCAGCAATATCATGTTTCTATTAATGTTGATTTTATTGTACACACTAAGGCCCCATGCACACGACCGTAAAAGTTCTCCGTAATTGCGGACCATAAAATAACAAAATGATGGAGATTTACTTTAATGCCACAAAGATAATGGGGAAATTTATGCCAACTGGCGTTACATATGCCAGTCTTAATAGAAAGAAAGTTGGAGTAAGATACAACACATTAATTAGGAGGTGAATGTGTTGTATCTTTTGGTCGAACTTGAGCCACAATTGTGGCAAATGTACTGTGGTGTGTGTTATCCATTCCAGTGCTGGTTCTAGCTTTTCTGCTGCCTAAGGCGAAAATTTAAATGGCGCCCCCCAGATCTTGATTGACATCCCACTGGCTATTCTACATCACTAGCAACCTACTCCAACTCTTGGAGATGCGCCATTGCCTTGTACTCCCCTGGAATGCGTGGTGCAGCGATGAAGCCGGGCAGAGTACACCATGCTGCACGGTGCGTGCCCAAGTAGTACAAGGCATTGGCGCATCCGAGGAAGTTGGAGGAGAGTGGTAGTAATGTAGAACAACCAGCAAGATGGCATTCAAGCATGATGGAGGCGCAGCTACCTGTCGTGGATTTTTGAACCTTTGCCAAATCCACTTCAGCCTGTATGCTAGGGCATATTCATCTGATGGCGCACGGGTCGCAAGGGTCGCTTTCATCATCTCTCTCCTCACTGGCAAGGCCCTTGCATGGGCGAATCCTATCTGGGAGAGACAAGGACCAGAGACTCGTGAATTCCAGGTGTTCCTCTGGACATTTTTCACGGTGTTTGAGGGGCTTGGACGAGTCTCATCTGCAGCGGCCTCCTTGATGAACCTACACCAAGGAGATGACTCCGTGGGCTAGTGCGCCACTAATTTTTGCACCCTGGTGGGAGAACTGTTGTGGAAGGGTTTTTCTATTATGATATGTGTTTGCCGATGGGCTGTTCAATTTCTTGTTCGTATCTTGAGGTGTTCAGCTCATTTCTAGAATGGGCGGTGCGGGATCTCACCGGTTCTGGGTCGGTGACTCATTATCTGGACGATTTTTTGTTTGTGGGGTGTGGGTCCTCGGGGCAGTGTCAGTTTTTGTTGAGGTCCTTTCAGTTTCTGGCCCAGCGCTTTGGGATCCCCCTTTCTGAAGAAAAAACAGAGGGGCCGGTGACGGTATTGAGTTTTCTGGGTATTGAAATTGATTCGGTTGCCATGGTCTTTTGCCTTCCGGCGGAGAAGGTGGTGAAATTGCGCGCTGCATTGGACATGGCTCTGGTTGCGCGTAAGTTGGAGTTGCAGCAGATTCAATCGTTGTTAGGTCTGTTGGTCTTTGCGGGTCGTATTATGCCCATGGGGCGAGTATTTGCCAGGAGGTTGTCCTTAGCTACAGTGGGCGTTTCGGTGCCTTCTCATCATGTTCGGATTTCTAGTTATGTTAAGGTGGATCTGCGCGTCTGGCGCACTTTCTTGGAGGACTACAATGGGCGTACGTGTTGGAGGACGCCTTCCATTTCCAGCGTGGACTTGGAATTGTTTACGGACGCGGCAAGGTTTGGGGCGTTGCTGGGTTCGGCCTGGTGCGCGGAAGCTTGGCCTGATTCCTGGAAAGACAAGGGTTGGTGCGGAAATTTGACGCTGTTGGAACTTTTCCCCATAGTGGTCGCCGTTGAATTGTGGGGGGCACGCCTCTCCAACAGGTCTGTGGTGTTTTGGTCGGATAATATGAGTGTTGTTTTTGCTGTTAACCACCTTACTTCTTCCTCAGGTCCGGTGTTGGCTTTTTCGGTCATTTGGTGTTGCGGTGCTTGCAGTGTAACATCAGTTTTCGTGCTCGGCTTATTCCAGGTGTTCATAATGTTGTTGCTGATGCTTTATCTAGTTTTCGTTGGTAGGTTTTTCGCTCTCTTTGCCCGCAGGCAGAGCTGGAGGGAGCCAGCTGCCCGGAGTTCATGTGAAGGATGCTGGATCGGAGCTAGTGCCCTTGGTGAGGTCGTCCCTGGCGCCCTCGACCTGGGTAATGCGTGGAAGGAATGTTTGAGCGCTGCAAGGGATAGACTGGTTGGGGAGGATCCGGTGCTGCGCACGACAGTGACGCTGGAATATCTGACGGCTTTGCGCGGGTGGGGGGTTTCGGGTGTGGTGGCGCAGCGGTGTCTGGCCGGGGTGGCTTTCTTTTCTAAGTTGAGGGGGTGGTCGGATGTGACTAAATCCTTTTTTATTTTGCAAGCCTTGAAGGGGTGGAAGAAGATGGCTTCTAGGCGGGAGTCGCGGCGGCCGGTGTCTTTTTCTTTGTTGCAGGAGCTTATAGGGGTGCTGCCGTCGGTGTGTTCTTCTCCATATGAATCTGTTTTATTTTCTGTGGCTTTTTCGTTGTGTTTTTTCGGGGCTTTGCGGATTTCGGAGTTAGTTACGATGGGGGCGGCGCGGCCGGGGGGTTTGCTTTTGGAGGACGTTGTAGTCTCCTCGGTGGGGGTCCTGTTGCGGATTCGTCGCTATAAAACAGATGTGTTTGGGTGAGGGACTTGGGTGACGGCGGTGGCGGCTTTCTTGGGAGTGCGTAGTTCCGGGGCCCAATTTTTGTCACACTCGGATGGGCGGTCGCTTACTAGGTTTCAGTTTTCTGCTATTTTTCGGAAGGCTTTGGTTCAGGTTGGACAACCACCAGGGGATTAAGGTACTCATTCGTTCCGTATTGGGGCGGCCACGATGGCCAGTGAATTGGGGTTATCGGATTCGGCTGTGAGGCGCATAGGGAGATGGAAGTCGTATTGTTTTGCTGGTTATGTTCGCCCAGACCTTATTTTGCACTAATTTCAGTTTCATTTTAGGTACCAGACCAGCGGTGTGGATAGTCGGGCACTCCTATGTGTTTTGGGCTGAGAGGATGGCTGCCCTGGGGGACGTTCGTTGGGCTATGCAAGTGCTGAAGTCTGCTGGAGATCATCCGGGGCCTGCGCTGTTTGCAGGCACTGCCCGAAGTGGTCGACATCAGCCGACATCGCATGGTTCCAACTGTTTTACTGTTTCATCTAGGAGGCAATGATCTGTGTTCGGTTCGGTTGGGGGAGTTGATCTCACTGATCCAGTCAAATTTAGAAAGGTTCGCCGGCTTTTTCCCACGGGTAGTTTTGGTCTGGTCAGAAATTGTTCCCCGGTTGGTTTGGCATGGAGCGCGGGACGTGAATGCCATTGAGCGGGTGAGGCGCCTATTAAACACCAGGGTGTCTAGGTTTGTCCGAGCTAGAGGCGGGGTGATGGTGCGTCATCGGGAGTTAGAGGGTGACAATAGAGGTTTGTTGTTGCTAGACGGGGTGCACCTAAGGGAGATTGGGCTGGATATTTTCCTGTCAGGGTTGCAGGATGGGGTTGAGCAAGGTCTATTTTTGTTGGGGGTCGGTGAGCCGTGTAGTTGAGGAATACACGGTCACCTGGTGGCGGTAGTAGAAGGGGATTTACCTACATGTCCTTGGTTAGGCAGGCATACAGGTTGTTATTGACCTATGTTAATGTCATTGCATTTTATATTTGGTAAATTTGTTATTTACATTTATTGTGTTAATAAAGCTGTGGCCGACCCCCGGGTCAACCCCACTTTATAAGAGAGTTATGTGTCGGTGTGATGTTAATTTTAGTATGGGGAGGGGAGACTTATGGGTTAAATGTTGCTATATGCATACAGTCATGGGGGCTCACAGGCATTTAGCCGCTGAGCCAGGGACTGTTGCAGGGAAGGGGTTAAGTGAGGCTGAGGAGTTGTCTCCCTTCCCCTCCCTGTTACAGCGGTGAATCATTTAGGCAGGGAGGGAGTTAGAGGAGAAGAGGGGCGGTTTTAGTGCATGGGAAGGGGTTATATAAGGGGCTGCTTACCTGTAGTGGGCCTCTTTGTCAGAAATGTTCCCTCCCTCCCTTAGGTATGGTTAATCTAAAGGTACGAGTTAGTTTTTGGGTGGTAGAACGTGTATGTAATTAAAAAAAAAAAAAGGCAACCAAAGAGGCCTCAATATTTACAGTTATTTGGATGGAGATATATAAAAAAAAAGGAAAACAAATGGAGAATGCATAGAAAAAAAAAAACATTTTGAAAATTAAAAAAAAAAAATGGAAAAAAAAAAAAGGAGAAGGAGGAATCAATGTGTTTCACATGGTTCTCAATGCGGTGGTTATTGGTTTGTTTTGGACAATGATGTATGGGTGAGATATGTGGTATTACGGTGTTATGTCACAGCAGGCGGTATTAGAAGGGGATTTACCTACATGTCCTTGGTTAGGCAGGCATACAGGTTGTTATTGACCTATGTTAAGGTCATTGCGTTTTATATTTGGTAAATTTGTTATTTACATTTATTGTGTTAATAAAGCTGTGGCCGACCCCCGGGTCAACCCCACTTTAAAAGAGAGTTATGTGTTGGCGTGATGTTAATTTTAGTATGGGAAGGGGAGACTTATGGGTTAAATGTTGCTATATGCATACAGTCATAGCACCCCCTGTACAGCCTCCTGTAGATACTGCCCCCCATAGAGCCCCTGTAGATAGTGCCCCCCCATAGAGTGCTCCCTGTAGATAGTACCCTATATAGATCCCACTGTAGATAGTAGTCCCCATAGATCCCCCTGTAGATAGTAGCCCCTGTATAGTGCCCCACATACAGCCCCCTGTAGATAGTGCCCCACATGTAGACCCCTGTAGATAGTGCCCCATATATAACCCCCCCTGTAGATAGTGCCCCACATATAACCGCCCTGTAGACAGTGCCCCACATATAGCCGCCCACATATAGCCCCCTCTAGATAATGAACCACATATAGCCCTCCTGTAGAAAGTGAAGCACATATACAGCCCTGTAGATAGTGCCCCACATATAGACCCCTGTAGATAATGCCCCACATACTTTTAACAGAAACAAAACTTTACATACTCATCTAAGCCCGTTCCCGTACCATTCTCTTGCAATGCAGACCTTCTCTCTTCTGAGCAGGTCTGCTGGGGCTGAACAACGCAAGCGGCACAATAATGTCATTGCGCTGATTGTGTCGTTGAAAGGTTCTGATTGGCTGGGTGCCTAGCACTGCTATTTAACGATGCAAGTGGTGCGATGATGTCATCGTGCCGCTTGCATCATTAAAAGGCACTGAATGGCAGGGCACAGAACATTACCCTGCCATTCAGCACTTATGCAGTGCATATGCATGTAATTGTATCTGCGTTCCTATAGCTGCAGGTACAATTATAGTGCAGGAGGTGGTGGTGCCGTATAGATTTCTACATCGTAAAACTACAGCTCCCAGCATGACTGAACAATGGCGTGACTCGCCTCATGGATGGTGTGGGCCTGATGCTTTCTCCTCATCCCATTAAGCTTAATATAAAATACAAAGTTTGCATACCCAAGTCACTACTTCTTTTCTTTGCTCAGTGTCCTTTAAGGCTACCTCAGCATGCCGCGCAGTTCATTATATGTGATGCAGCACTCAACTTCATCAGTGCTGCGTCACATACAACATTTTCATACTGTTTTTTTTAATAAAAATTAAGATTAGAATAAAAAAATATACTGTATACTATACTACATTTTCAAAACTTTAACAAAAATTTGTTTGTGTTTTGCTTGTCTGAAAGCAGCCTTGTTATTATTATGTGATTGCTAATAAATCTCATGTTATATAATATTTTGGAAAGATAAGACATAAGGCATTATTGATGTTGTGATAGTATAGACATACGTTTCGAAGATAATTTAAGTTTGTCTTCACCAACTATGACTGACTGTGGCATCAGTATAACATCTGTAACAAAAGTTTCCACATGAGCAGGTATTTTGTAATTTACAATACATAGTAAAATATAGAATATTTCTGGGAATTGTGGTACTCCGTATTTAAAGATATTTTCTTGATGCTTACTGGGATATATAGTGGATATAAAAAGTCTATACACCCCTGTTAAAATGCCAGGTTTTTGTCATGTCAAAAAATCAGTACAAGGTAAATAATTCCAGAACTTTTCCCACCTCTAATGTGACCCATAATCTGCACGTACGATTCCATTGAAAAACAAACTGAAATCATTTAGAGGGGAAAAATAAAAATGTCAAAACTACAATAATGTGGTTGCATAAGTGTGAACAACCTCTTATAATTGAGGATGTGGTTGTGTTCAAAATTAGCCAATCACATTTAAACTCACAGCTGCCATTATTTAAAGTGATTCTGAGTAACACCATATATAGATCCTCTATTCTATTAGGATTTTCCTGACGTTTCCTTTGTTGCATGTGACAGCAAAAGCCATGGTCCGTAAAGAGTTTACAACACATCAAAGGGATCTTATTGTTGAAAGGCATCAGTCAGGAGAAGGGTACCAAAGAATTTCCAAGGCATTAGATATAGCATGGAACACAGTGAAGACGGTCATCAAGAAGTGTATTACATTTGGCACAACAATGACATTACCAGGAAATGGACGTCCCTCAAAACTTGATGAAAAGACTAGACAAAAATTGGTCCAGGAGGCTACCAAGAGGCCCACAGCAACATTAAAGTAGCTGCAGGACTTTCTGGCAGGTAATGGTTGTGTAGTGCATATGACAACAATCTGATATTCTTCATATGTCTGGGCTGTGGGGTAGGGTGGCAAGACGGAAGCGTTTTCTTGCAAAGAAAAACATCCAAGCCCGGTAATGTTTTGCAAAGACCTACATCAAGTCTGCCAAAAGCATGTGGGAAAGTGTGTTATGGTCTGAAAAGGTATGTTTGTCGCAAAGCCAACACTGCACATCACCAAAAGAACACCATACCCTCAGTGAAGCATGGTGGAGGCAGAATTATGCTTTGGGGCTCTTTTCCTGAAGCTGGAACTGGGGCTTTAGTCAAGGTGGAGGGAATTATGAACAGTTCCAAATATCAGTCAATATTGGCACAAAACCTGCAGGCCTCTGCTAAAAAGCTGAAGATGAAGAGAAATTTTACATTTCAGCACGACAACGACCCAAAGCATACCTCCGAATCAACAAAAGAATGGCTTCACCAGAAGAAGATCAAAGTTTTGGAATGGCCCAGTCAGAGCCCAGACCTGAATCCCATTGCAAAACTGTGAGGTGACCTGAAGAGGGATATACACAGGAGATTGCTTCACAATATGACATATTTGGAGCGCTTTTGCAAGGAAGAGTGGGCAACAGTTGCCAAGTCAAGATATGCCATGCTGATAGGCTTCTACCAAAAAAAAAATCAATGCTGTCATAAAGTTAAAGGGTAATGCAACAAAGTATTAGTTTAAGGGTGTGCATATTTATGCAACCACATTATTTTTGTTCTTTATTTTTATTTTTCCACCCTAAAAGATTTCAGTTTGTTTTTCAATACAATTGTACAGATTATAGGTGATATTAGAGATGGAAAAAGTTCTGAAATAATTCATCTTGGACTGATTTTGTAACATGACAAAAACCTGTCATTTTGACAGGGGTGTGTAGACTTTTTATATTATTTATATATAGATTTTTTTCATTATATATATATATATATATATATATATATATATATACAGTGAAGGAAATAAGTATTTGATCCCTTGCTGATATTGTAAGTTTGCCCACTGTCAAAGACATGAACAGTCTAGAATTTCTAGGCTAGGTTAATTTTACCAGTGAGAGATAGGTTATATAAAAAAAAAAAACTGAAAATCACATTTTCAAAATTATATATATTTATTTGCATTGTGCACAGAGAATAAGTATTTGATCCCCTACCAACCATTAAGAGTTCAGCCTCCTCCAGACCAGTTACACGCTCCAAATTAACTTGGTGCCTGCATTAAAGACAGCTGTCTTAAATGGTCACCTGTATAAAAGACTCCTGTCCACAGACTCAATTAATCAGTCTGGCTCTAACCTCTGCAACATGGGCAAGACCAAAGAGCTTTCTAAGGATGTCAGGGACAAGATCATAGACCTGCACAAGGCAGGAATGGGCTACAAAACCATAAGTAAGACGCTGGGTGAGAAGGAGACAACTGTTAGTGCAATAGTAAGAAAATGGAAGACATAAAAAATGACTGTCAATCGACATCGATCTGGGGCTCGATGCAAAATCTCACCTCGTGGGGTATCCTTGATCCTGAGGAAGGTGAGAGCTCAGCCAAAAACTACACGGGGGGAACTTGTTAATGATCTCAAGGCAGCTGGGACCACAGCCACCAAGAAAACCATTGGTAACACATTACGCCGT
Organism: Rhinoderma darwinii; assembly: GCF_050947455.1. Taxonomy (NCBI): domain Eukaryota; kingdom Metazoa; phylum Chordata; class Amphibia; order Anura; family Rhinodermatidae; genus Rhinoderma; species Rhinoderma darwinii. Next base: position 113,626,066 of record NC_134687.1, read on the forward strand.
AGTGGATTAAAATCCTGCAGTGCCCGCAAGGTCCCCCTGCTCAAGAAAGCACATGTACAGGCCCGTCTGAAGTTTGCAAATGAACATCTGGATGATTCTGAGAGTGATTGGGAGAAGGTGCTGTGGTCAGATTAGACTAAAATTGAGCTCTTTGGCATTAACTCAACTCGCCGTGTTTGGAGGAAGAGAAATGCTGCCTATGACCCAAAGAACACCGTCCCCACTGTCAAGCATGGAGGTGGAAACATTATGTTTTGGGGGTGTTTCTCTGCTAAGGGCACAGGACTACTTCACCGCATCAATGGGAGAATGGATGGAGCCATGTACCGTCAAATCCTGAGTGACAACCTCCTTCCCTCCACCAGGACATTAAAAATGTCTCGTGGCTGGGTCTTCCAGCATGACAATGACCCGAAACATACAGCCAAGGCAACAAAGGAGTGGCTCAAAAAGAAGCACATTAAGGTCATGGAGTGGCTTAGCCAGTCTCCAGACCTTAATCCCATCGAAAACGTATGGAGGGAGCTGAAGATCCGAGTTGCCAAGCGACAGCCTCGAAATCTTAATGATTTACAGATGATCTGCAAAGAGGAGTGGGCCAAAATTCCATCTAACTTGTGTGCAAACCTCATCATCAACTACCAAAAACGTCTGACTGCTGTGCTTGCCAACAAGGGTTTTGCCACCAAGTATTAAGTCTTGTTTGCCAAAGGGATCAAATACTTATTTCTCTGTGCACAATGCAAATAAATATATATAATTTTGATAATGTGATTTTCTGTTTTTTTTTTTTAATATAACCTATCTTTCACTGGTAAAATTAACCTAGCCTAAAAATTATAGACTGTTCATGTCTTTGACAGTGGGCAAACTTACAAAATCAGCAAGGGATCAAATACTTATTTCCTTCACTGTACATATATATAAATATTACATACCGTTCAGCCATAACATTATTAAAACCACCTGCCTAATAAAACGCGTTTGAAATTATTATGCAAATTTTATTTTTCGCTGATTTGCACATCCACAGATACTTGATTGGATTGAGATCAGGGGAATTTGGAGTCCAAGTAAACACGTTGAACTCTGTGTCACGTTGCTCAAACAATTCCTGAACAATGCTATGAAGGAGAGTACTTGATCTGCAACAATGTATCGGTAGATGGTATGTGTCCAAATAATCCACATCAATGCTAGGTTTCCAGCAAAGCATTGCCCAATGCATAACACTGCCTTCGTCGGGTTGCCTTCTTCCCATAGTTCATCCTGGTACCATCTCTTCCTCAGGTAAGTGACACACACGCATCCGTACATCCAAATGATGTTAAAGACCACGCCACCTCCCTCCGTTACTCGATGATCTAGTTATGATGTCCACATGCTCATTATAGGGGCTTTCAGGGGTGGACATGTGTCAGCACGGACAATCTGACTAGTCTGTGGCTATGTAGCCCCAAATGCAGCAAGCTGTGATGCACTGCGTGTGCTGACACCTTTCTATCATATCCAAAATTTGCTCTCCAAGAGCATCAATGAGCCTTGAGCGCCCATGACCCTGTCGCCGGTTCAATGGTTTTCCTGCCTTAGACCATTTTAAGTAGATACTAACCTCTTCATATCGGAAACACCCCACATGACCGGCCATTTTGGAGATCCTCTGACCCAGTCATCTAGCCATCACAATTTGGCCCTTGTCAATGTCGATTGGATACTTACACTTTCTAAATTTTCCTGCTTCCAGTGCATCAACTTCAAGAACTAATTGTTCACTTGGCCACTTTTATATCACACCCATTGAGAGGCGCCATTGTAAAGGGCAAATCAATGTTATTCACTTCACTTGTCAGTGGTGTTAATTAGCATTCTGTTCTATGCACACCAAAGAATGTAAAGAACAATGTTTTTGACCTTTTTATGCCATACACCTAAATCCAATCCTTGGGATACATTGTCCTTTCACAATGTTATATCCATATGGATGCCAATTAAATTATATCCTCATGGTATTGTTAATACGTCTACAAAGAATTGTGGATCTCCTTCACCATAAAGAACATCTGTGGGGTGACACAGTAAATGTGAATCAAATATTTATAGTGGTCTCTTGTTTCATCTAATTTGGAACACAATGGATATTAACTCTTATTTCAGTAGCAATTCTAAATGCTTTTTTAAAATAGGAAATACTAAAAAGAAGTTTTAAACCTGTAGAGATCAAGTTCTCTATAAATTGTTACTGCACTTACAACCTAGCAGGCAGGGGCAAATTTTAATGAGGACAATCTGGGCAAGTCCCCGGGGCCCCAGTGCATAGTTGCCAACGGTCCAGAATTTGCCGGAACTGTCAAGAATTTACAGAGACTGTAAATGTATGTAAATGGATGTGTCCCGACAACTGCCAAATTCAATTGTATCTGCATCGTCAGGACGCAGATACAATTGAATACTATGGCAGAGCAGGAAACTATTCACCCTGCTCTGCCATTCACTACTCCTGGAGCTGAATCCCCAGCTAGAGCATTGCCGATGCTCTTGTCGGGGATTCCACTTATAGAGGGAGCCCCTGTCAATATATAAACAGTGAAGTCAAGGTTCTCCCCCTGGAGTATTGCTTACTCTCTGGCTGGGGATTCCGTTTCTGGAGGAGCCCGTGGCATCACTATTCATATTTGGACATTGACGTGACAAGTAGAATCCCTGGCCAGAGTGTTGCCGAAGCACTGGCCCGGGATCCCACTCCTAGAGAGAGCCTCTGATGTCCCTGTCCATGTATGGACAGGGACGTCAGGGGCTCCTTCTGGAGCGGAATCCCCAGCCAGACTATGCCGACGCTCTGGCCAGGAATACCGCTCCTAGAAGTTAGCCCTGACAACACTGTCCATCTATGGAAAGTGACGTCAGGGGCTCCTCCAGGAGATAAAACCTCAGCCAAAGCATTGCCGACAATCTAGCCGGGGATTCCGCACCTAGATGATGTGCCTCTCTATATATGGACAGTGACATCAGGGGCTACTTTCTAGGAGCGGAATCCTGTGTCCAGAGCATCGGCATAGTCTGGCCAGGGATTCTGCTCCAGAAGGAGCCCCTCACGTCCCTGTCCATATATAGACAGGAACGTCAGGGGCTCTCTCTAGGAGTGGGATCCCCGGCCATTGCTAACACTCTGGCCTGGGGATTCCGCTCCTAGAAGTAGCCTGTGATGTCACTCTCCATCCATGGACAGTGATATCAGGTGCTCCTCCAGGATTCCACTCCTAGAGGGAGCCCCTATCTTTAGGGAGAGGGGTGTAGCACTATCTACAAGGAGGGTTGGCACTATCCACAAGGTGGTACGTGTGGCAGTGTCTACAACATGGTTTGTATGGCACTATCTACAAGGGGGTGCATGTGGCACTATCTACAAGGGGGTGCATGTGACACTATCTACAAGGGGTTGCATGTAGCACTATTTACAAGGGGTTGCATGTTGCACTCTCTACAAAGGGGTGCATGTAGCACTATCTACAAGGAATGTGTGTGGCACTATCTACAGGGGGTAGCACTATCTACAGAGGGCATTGTAGAATTATCTACAAAGGGCACTGTAGTATTATCTACAGAGGGCACTGTAGCATTATCTACAGGGTGTGTGGCACTATCTTCAGAGGGCACTGCGGCATTATCTATAGGTAGGGTGTGTGGCACTACCTACGGAGGGTGTGGCACTATCTACAGAGGGCACTATGGCACTATCAAAAGAGGGCACTGTGGAATTATCTACAGAGGGATGTGTGGCACTATCCACAGGGGGCTGTGTGGCACCATCTACAGGAAGGCTGTGTAGCACCAACTAGAGGGGGACTGTGTGGCTCTATCTAAAAGGGGGCTGAGAGGCTCCATCTTCAGGGGGTGTGGCACTATCTACAGAGGGCACTATGGCACTATCTACAGAGGGCACTGTGGCATTATCTACAAGGGGCACTGTGTGTGTGTTGCTTTAATTTACATTAATTGGTGCTATTATATTCTGGGGCACAGTGTCTGGTGCTGTTATAATCAGATGCGCAGTGTGGGGCACCATGAGAGTTTTATATTAGTTTATAGGTGCAAAAATATTGAAAAAGTGAGGAACTGAAGATATCCAAGTGGCAGACTCTGCAGAAATGGGTCATGGCCGGGAAACATTGTCATGAAGGTCTGGACCGGATGGAGTAGAAAAGAGAAAAAGAATAACTAGAATCTGAGAAAACATCACATGTGGGTCACTAAATGTGAATGTTTATTCTACCTCTGACTGCGTTTTATAAGTACTGTAATCACTGTATGATCTGCAATGAGATGATGGGCGTTCTTTTTGCAAAAGACCAACTCCCAGCATATCCTAAACATTGTTCAGGCCATGCTGAGAGCTGTAGTTTCACATGGTACAAACTTATATGGCAGCGGTTAAACTGAATTTTCAAATGATCTCTATAATGATCTGTATTTGTGCTTGTATATATGTACTGCGCTTTGTTCTGGGGCTGTATATATGTACTGAACTTTGTTCTGGTGGTGTATTTATGTATGAGCTTTGTTTTGGTGCTGCATAAATGTACTGAGCTTGATTCTGGTACTGTATTGATGTGCTGACCTTTGTTCTGGTGTTGTGCTTATATATGAGCCTCTGCTCTGGTGCTGTATATATGTGCCAAGCTCTGTTATGGTGCTGTTTATATGTACTGTTTGTACTAAGCTTGGTTGTGGTGCAGTATTTATCTACTGAGCTTGGTGCTGGTTTAGTGTTCCTATACTGAGCTTGGTTTTGGTTTAGTATTTATGTACTGAGCTTGGTTCTGTATATATATATATATATATATATATATATATATATATATATATATATATATATATATTTATTTATTTTTATATATACATATATATATATATATATATATATATATATATATATATATATATACACATATATATATATATATATATATATATATATATATATATATATATATATATATATATATATACACATATACTGAGTTTGGTTACTGGGCTGTATGTATTCATTTTAAGGTAAATGTATATTTAAACAACAGAGACTGGTCCTTTAATGTTATATTCATGCACAGCAGATTTCTTTTCTGGAAACCTCAAAAAATTTAAAGCTCCTGAGTGACCTTTTTAGGGTCTCAAAATATTCTGCTTTTTTTATTCTATATGGCTCATTCTGCTTTGAAAATTGTTAGCCATGAAGCTTGAATGTCATTATAGCTTCTCTTTGAGGGACCATATTACACAAAGCAGAACTGCAGTTAAAGTATAAGCCTCTATTCACATTTGTGTCATGGATGGACTGCTGGATATGTCATATGATGAATACCAACAGCTTCCGTTGGACCCCATTTATTTATAATAGGGTCTGCCGGGTTTCAGTCATGGTGTCCGTCATTTTGACAGGAAGAATATTGCTGTATGCAGCGCTATATTGTATATTTATTCTGATGGAATTTGCAATAGAGAATTTGAACCGAGCCTATGATGCAAATCTGAATAGAGCCAAATCGAAAGGGGTCTGTACATAAACAGTTGTCCTGCTAAACATATCTTCTAGCGAAGAACAGAAGAAGACTGTGAACCAGCGCCAGGTAATTTTAAAAGGCAGCAAGTTTCAAATTTTATTTACAAAAATTCTTAATATTCCATATCCAGGGGTGGTTTGCAATAATGGTTTTGCCTTTTTTTATTCATGGCATATCATAAACAAGAAAGTGGCATCCAGAAGTTTATATCTGGTCGGTACAGGTGGAACGCAGTGCAGCATGGTAGCAGTGTAATGAGATGCAAGTTAACTCTATAGCACTCATGTTGTACCGGAAATCCCAAAGGACATATATCATAATATCAGGTAGGTAAAATATAAGAGTGCTAGAATTTAGAAAAAACTACATTGCCGTGTTTTATATTTAAACAATGACTCATATTAACCCCTTGAGTACCCAGCTCATTTTGGCCTTGAGGACCAGACCCATTTTTTCAAATCTGACATGTGTCACTTTATGTGGTAATAACTCTAAAATGCTTTTACCTATCCAATCGATTCTGAGATTGTTTTCTCGTGACATATTGTACTTTAGGTTAGTGCAAAAATTTGGTCAATAAATTCATTGCTTATTTGTGAAAAACACCAAAATGTAGAGAAAATATGAAGAAATTATGATTTTTCCAATTTTAAATGTAAAACAGATAGTAATACCACACAAAATAGTTACTAATTAACATTTACCACATGTCTACTTTATGTTTGCATAGTTTTTTGAACATCCTTTTATTTTTCTATGACCTCACAAGGCTTAGAACTTTAGCAGCAATTTCTCATATTTTTAAGAAAATTTCAAAAAGCTATTTTTTCAGGGACGAGTTCAGTTCTGAAGTGGTTTTGAGTGCCCTATATATTAGAAACCCCCATAAAACACCCCATTTTGAAAACTGCACCCCTCAAAGTATCCAAAACAGCCTTCAGAAAGTGTTTCAACCCTTTTGGCGTTTTACAGGAATTGAAGGAAAGTAGAGCTGAAATTTTCAAATTTCATTTTTTTTACCAAAATTCATATGTAATAAAAAAAATTCTATAACACAGAAGGTTTTACCTGATAAACGCAACTCAATATTTATTGCCCAGGTTCTGCAGTTTTAGGAAATATCCCACATGTGGCCCTAGTGCACTAATGGACTGAAACACAGGCCTCAGAAGCAAAGGAGCACCTCTTGGATTTTGGGGCCTCCTTTTTTCAGAATATATTTTAGGCACCATGTCAGGTTTGAAGAGGTCTTGTGGTGCCAAAACAATGGAAACCCCCAAAAGTGACACCCATTTTTTCAACTACACCCCTCAGGGAATTTATCTAGGGGTATACCTAGCATTTTTACCCCACAGGTATTTTGCTATATTTTCTGGAGTTAGTCTGTGAAAATGAAAATCTACTTTTTTTCTGGAAAAACTTAAAAATTTCTAATTTTTGCAAGAAATAAAAGGAGAGAAAGCACCCCAACATTTGTAAAGCAATTTCTCCCGATTACGGAAATACCCCATATGTGGTAATAAACTGCTGTTTGGACCCACAGCAGGGCTCAGAAGGGAAGGACCCCCATTTGGATTTTGGAGCTCTGATTTTACTTCAATGGTTTTCGGTGCCGTGTCACGTTTGCAACGCCCTGGAGGGGCCTAAACAGTGGAATCCCCCCAAAAGTGACCCCATTTTGGAAATTATACCCCTCAAGGAATTTTTATAGTGGTATAGTTAGCATTTTGACCCCACAGGTTTTTTGCTGAATTTATTGGAATTAGTCTGTGAAGATGAAAAGAGACTTTTTTTTGGAAAAAAAACTGCATTTTCTAATTTTTATAAGGAATAAAGGAGAAAAAGCACCTCAACATTTGTAAAGCAATTTCTCCTGATTACAGTAATACCCCATATGTGATAATAAACTGCTGTTTGGACCCACGGCAGGGCTCAGAAGGGACGGAGCACCATTTAGATTTTGCAGCTCATATTTTGATGAATTGGTTTTTGGGGGCCATGTCGCATTTGCAGAGTCCCTGAAGTACCAGTACAGTATAAATTCCCCAGAAGTGATCCCAATTTGGAGACTATACCCCTGAAATAATTAAATTAGAGGTGTAGTGAGCATTTTGAGCCCTCAATTGTTTAATAGATTTTATTAGAATTGGTCCGTGAAAATGAAAACAATTTTTTTTTCCAATAACCTGTAGATTTAGCACAGAATTTTTCATTTCCACAAGGAATACAGGAGAAAAGACACCCCAAAATGTGTTACACAATTTCTCCTGAGTACGGAAATACCCCATATGTGGTTGTAAACAGCTGTTTGGACATACGGCAAGGGTCTAAACAGAAAATGTGCAATTTCGTTTTTGGAGTGGAGATTTTACAAAATTAGTTTTTGACGCCATGTTGCATTGCGCTGAGGTACCAGTACAGTGAAAACTCCCGAGAAGTGACCCCATTTAGGAAACTACGCCCCTCAAGGAATTCATCTAGAAGTGTAGTGAGCATTTTGACCCCCAAAGGTTTTGCAGAAATTAGTGCACAGTGGATGTTGCAGATTGAAAATTGACATTTTCCACAGATATGCTATTTCAGTGCCCAATGTGTTGGGCCCAGCTTGTACCACTGGAGACATACGCCCCATAAATTGTTAAGTGGTTCTCCAGAGTACGGTAATACCCCATATGTGGTCATAAACTGCTGTTTGGGCACACTGCCAGGCCCAGAAGGAGCGCCATTTGGCTTTTGGAGCGCAGATTTTGCTTGGTAGTAGTTTTGTTTAGTGTTTTACTGGTGTTTCAGTTTATAATGTGGGGGCATATGTAAGCTGGGCGGAGTGTATCAGGGTATACAGTGAAGGAAATAAGTATTTGATCCCTTGCTGATTTTCTAAGTTTGCCCACTGTCAAAGACATGAACAGTCTAGAATTTTTAGGCTAGGTTAATTTTACCAGTGAGAAATAGATTATATAAAAAAAAAAAGAAAAGAAAATCACATAGTCAAAATTATATATATTTATTTGCATTGTGCACAGAGAAATAAGTATTTGATCCCTTTGGCAAACAAGACTTAATACTTGGTAGCAAAACCCTTGTTGGCAAGCACAGCAGTCAGACATTTTTTGTAGTTGATGATGAGGTTTGCACACATGTTAGATGGAATTTTGGCCCACTCCTCTTTGCAGATCATCTGTAAATCATTAAGATTTCGAGGCTGTCGCTTGGCAACTCGGATCTTCAGCTCCCTCCATAAGTTTTCGATGGGATTAAGGTCTGGAGACTGGCTAGGCCACTCCATGACCTTAATGTGCTTCTTTTTGAGCCACTCCTTTGTTGCCTTGGCTGTATGTTTCGGGTCATTGTCATGCTGGAAGACCCAGCCACGAGCCATTTTTAATGTCCTGGTGGAGGGAAGGAGGTTGTCACTCAGGATTTGACGGTACATGGCTCCATCCATTCTCCCATTGATGCGGTGAAGTAGTCCTGTGCCCTTAGCAGAGAAACACCCCCAAAACATAATGTTTCCACCTCCATGCTTGACAGTGGGGACGGTGTTCTTTGGGTCATAGGCAGCATTTCTCTTCCTCCAAACACGGCGAGTTGAATTAATGCCAAAGAGCTCAATTTTAGTCTCATCTGACCACAGCACCTTCTCCCAATCACTTTCAGAATCATCCAGATGTTCATTTTCAAACTTCAGACGGGCCTGTACATGTGCCTTCTTGAGCAGGGGGACCTTGCGGGCACTGCAGGATTTTAATCCATTACGGCATAATTTGCTACCAATTGTTTTCTTGGTGACTGTGGTCCCAGCTGCCTTGAGATCATTAATAAGTACCCCCCGTGTAGTTTTCGGCTGAGCTCTCACCTTCCTCAGGATCAAGGATACCCCACGAGGTGAGATTTTGCATGGAGCCCCAGATCGATGTCGATTGACAGTCATTTTGTATGTCTTCCATTTTCTTACTATTGCACCAACAGTTGTCTCCTTCTCACCCAGCGTCTTACTTATGGTTTTGTAGCCCATTCCAGCCTTGTGCAGGTCTATGATCTTGTCCCTGACATCCTTAGAAAGCTCTTTGGTCTTGCCCATGTTGTAGAGGTTAGAGTCAGACTGATTAATTGAGTCTGTGGACAGGAGTCTTTTATACCGGTGACCATTTAAGACAGCTGTCTTTAATGCAGGCACCAAGTTGATTTGGAGCGTGTAACTGGTCTGGATGAGGCTGAACTCTTAATGGTTGGTAGGGGATCAAATACTTATTTCTCTGTGCACAATGCAAATAAATATATATAATTTTGACTATGTGATTTTCTTTTTTTTTTTTAAATATAATCTATCTCTCACTGGTAAAATTAACCTAGCCTAAAAATTCTAGACTGATCATGACTTTGACAGTGGGCAAACTTACAAAATCAGCAAGGGATCAAATACTTATTTCCTTCACTGTATGTAATATGTGCGGAGTACATCAGGGTATATGTAATATGTGCGGAGTACATCAGGGTATATGTAAGCTGGGCGGAGTACATCAGGGTATATGTAATCTGTGCGGAGTACATCAGGGTTAATGTAAGCTGTGCGGAGTACATCAGGGTATATGTAAGCTGTGCGGAGTACATCAGGGTATATGTAAGCTGGGCGGAGTACATCAGGGTATATGTAAGATGTGAGGAGTACATCAGGTGTGAGGGTTTAGCATCAGGAGAGGTTGGTACAGCGGTTTCTTTGTAGCCAGAGACAGGGACACCGTGCATTAAAAGTCATAACAGGGCTTTGCCTGTGTTTTTATTCTTGTCAAAGAAACAGCCTCTTGTACAACAAGGCAAAATACAAAATAAATCCTGCTCGTCTGAGCACTAACTAAACAAGGTATTATCTAACTATACCAAGTGCCTTCCTACCAGGCACTTGACACAAAGTAACACAGGTCTTTACTCACATAGCATACAGGTTACTCCAGCCTTAGTAGTCTCCAGTCTGAGTCAGGGGTGAGACTACCCACACACTGTGTCTGCACCTTTTTATACACAGGCTACAGGTGCAGCTAATTGAGCAGCAACCTTGTCCTACAAACAGAGATGGACTAGGGATTGGGGAACCCGCCCTGCTCTTCTCCAATCCAACTCCAGGCCCTTATTTCCGGCTTTTCCTTAAGCCGAGATTGGAAAACTAGAGCTTTCTATTGCAAGAACTACTCATTCCCTGGAGCCTAGGATACATATGACAGGATTCTAGGGGAAATATACCTTCCCTCAATGACTTTACCTGTCACTGTCTCACACAGGGTATATGTAAGCTGGGCGGAGTACATCTGGGTATATGTAAGCTGGGCGGAGTTCATCAGGGTACATGTTAGCTGGGCGGAGTGTATCGGGGTATATGTAAACTGTGCGGAGTCCATCAGGGTATATGTAAGCTATGTGGAGTACATCAGGGTATATGTAAGCTGGGCGGAGTTCATCAGGGTATATGTAAGGTGTGCGGAGTACATCAGGGCATATGTAAGCTATGTGGAGTACATCAGGGTATATGTAAGCTGGGCGGTGTACATCAGGGAATATGTAAGCTGGGCGGAGTGCAACAGGTCATAATAGGATGATGTAATAATGGGGAAAATGAATAATAAAATGATCCATGGATAGTGACGTCGCTTTGAACCAATCCTTTATGCACAGGCCGGATTATTGGGTGCAGGAGTCGCACTTCTAAAGGCATTGTACAAAACATCCGCACTCCAGTATTGCCTAATCTTTGACTTCTTCACTAGCCCGACATGTAGCACAGACCAGACCCCAAAATGTCATAGTTTCCGCTGCATTTACAGGGTCTACCAGTTGGGGCTGCAAATGATGACGTGGGGTTTTAGGTGAAGAACTGCTCATATAAATTAGTCTGGGCCCTCGTTTTGCATTATTGCGTTCCAAGAGTCATAACTTTTTATTTTTCCGTTGACGAGCTGTGCGAGTGCTTGATTTTCATGGGAAGAGCTGTCGTTTTTATTAGTATCATTTTGGGGTACATGCGATAATTTGGTCAGTTTTTATTCCATTTTTTCTGAGGTGAGGAGACCAAAAAACAGAAATTCTTTCACTATTTTTTTTATAATTTTTTACCGGCGTTCTCTGTGCAGTATAAACAACATGTTTACTTTATTCTGCGGTTCGATAAGATTATGGCAATAGTTTTTATATGTTTTACTACTTTTACACAATAAAAACACTTTTTTCTAAATAAAATGTTTTAGTGTCACCATGTCCTGAGAGCCATAACTTCTTTATTTTTTTGTCGACGGAGCCGTGTGACGGCTTGTTTTTTGCGTGACACACTGTAGTTTTTATTGGTACCATGTTTGGCTACGCGCGACTTTTTGATCACTTTTTATTCCATTCTTTTGGAAAGAACGTGACCAAAAAAGGAAATTCTGCCATTGTTTTTTATGGTATTTTTTTACGGTGTTCACCGTGCGGGATAAATAATATGATATTTTTAAAGGTCAGGCCAATACGAGCGCGGCGATACTTATTATGTCTAGTTTTTGTCTTTTTTTTTCATTTTTTTTCTAATTATAAAGGGCTTGATCAGGGAAACAAGGCGATTATTGTTTTTATTCCGTAAAACTTTTATTTATTTATTTATCTAAAACTTTTTTTTTACTTTTTTTCACTTTTTATTTTACACATACTAGGGGACTGGAAGATCTGATCTTCTGATCCCCTGTACAATACACTGCACTACTTCTGTATGTACTTGTGTAGTGCAGTGTATTGTAACTTTACAACTGACAGTTGAGCCTATTACGTCCTGCCTCGGGCAGGACCTAATAGGCTCCCGTACCTGGCAAGCAGGAAGCCGTTGCTAGGCTTCCTGGTTGCCATTGCAACCATCAGAAGCCCGCGATTTTTCGCGGGGGGGGCAATGGGGTGCAGAGGGTGCCCCCTCCCTCTGTATCAATCGCTATTGACAGCGGCATTTAAGGGGTTAAACTACAGCGATCGGAGAGGACAGTGATCGCTGTAGTTGCAGTGGGATGTCGGCTGTATATTACAGCCGACATCCGATGAAGATGAAGCGAACACAGCTCCTGTGCCCGCTTCATCCTCAGGGCGTTACTATACGCCCATTTTCGGGAAGGGGTTAATAAAAAGGGTTTTGGTTTTTTTTACACCGCTTTCTCTGATCTCCTCACGGATCTCACAGAAATGAGGAGTTCAGAGAAAGTGACAGGAGCTTTCTCCTGCAGACGACGTCACAGACGGCTGTGATTGGTCAGTCTTCAGAGACTGACCAATCACAGCAATCGCCGGCATTGGGGACTGCTAATTGGTCCCCAGGCCGGTAACAGAGACGGTTAGCTGTCAATGACAGCTGCCGCCGCTGTTATGTCACTATGTGATTTCACATAGTGACAGTTTGTTCCTTCTCCGTAATAGTACGGCGAAGGTACACTGCAATAAGCAGCCAGCGACGTACTATTACGGTGAAGGTACGCAAGGGGTTAAAGACAGCATGTCAATATAGCTACGTTTAGAGATTTTCATTGCGACCGGATATAAGCATAACGGTAAATGTATAGCCACAGAGAGGGGAGGGGACCATATGGAAAGGCTGATAAAATGTGTCAGTGAAAAAATCACAATAAAATTAAGAACATTAAACATGTATTGGCCGGAACGAACAGCTGAATACAATGTTATTACTATTGGAAATAACATATTACTTTGTTTTTTAGTATCGGCATTATTTTGCTACAAGTCAGTCAACAAAGTATGATCAATGCTTAAAGGGAAACTGTCACCAGCATTTCACTTATTGAACTTGACTTATCCCTCACTGGCCGCTGCTATCAAAAGTTCATTGCTGTTATCCCCTCTCCTAAACTCCTCCTCCAACTGTATATAACGGTCTGCAAACATTTCGCGCCTTTTATCGTAATAATCCGGTGTCCCTTTGTGCGCACACCCCAGAAGAGGACATCAATGCACAAGCCCCGGATTTTGTGTGCTGGAGGAAGGTGAGGAGCTGTCAATCAAAAGTAAGGAGGCGGGGTAAACTCGGAAAGATTTGAGGAATGAAGATATGACTCTTTTCAAATGAAGATATGACTCTTTTATGCTCATTAGCATACTGTAAAGGGTTTGCCAGACACAGGTTCTGTGTCGACGCCCGGGGTTAATCAGCCCTCATCAGCTCCAAGGTCTGCTAGAGTGACACAATCTGTTACCACTCAGGCTTGCAGGCTGAGGAGGTGGAGAACCTATCACAGCCTGGCCTGACGGTTCTAGCTCCCGCCGTTGCTCTATTTATTCCCTCACTTGCAGCATGCTCTTTACCTGTGATTGTTTTGCCTGTGATTGTCTGGTTTCCTGGCTCTGCGATTCCTGCTATTCACCCGTTGACCGCTGTTACTTACTTGACCCTGATTTGCCTGACTTTTCGCCTGCTCTGATTTTGCTACTACGTACTCCCCTGGGTTGATTCGGTTCGTTCACCACTGCCTGTTGCTCACGGTGTTTCCGTGGGCAACTTACCCTACCCCCCCACCTTGCTTCTGTGTGCCCTTGTCTTGTGTTGTCTGTCTTGCACTTACTGAGCGTAGGGACCGTCACCCAGTTGTACGCCGTCATTTAGGACGGGCCGTGCACGTAGGCAGGGACTGAGTTGCGGGTAGATTAGGGCTCACCTGTCCGTCTCCCTACCCCGATTCATTACACATACGGTGTGGGAACACCAAAAAGCTGAATAATAAAGCTACAGAACCGACTAAGAAGACAATTCTAGGTTATATACAAATTATGTTTCACCCACGACCACCAGGTATTGCTGGTTTAATAGGTGAAATGCTGGTGACAGGTTCCCTTTAATATAAAACTGATATTAATGGTAAAAATAATTTAATACCTACTTTTTACAGAACTCAAGTCCCTGGTGTCATTGTCTCTCAAAACTTCAGAGGAACAAATGGTCCCAGGGTTCTTATTGGTTTGAATCAATAGTGGAACATCTTCTTCTGTTCTCCGCTATGGCTACCATGTGTCGTCACGAGGATCCGAGCGCAATCTGGACGGAAGACTTATTGCTCGTGAGCTGGAGGATTCATCCTACCCCCCCCCCCCACCTTTTCCCCTTTTTTTTTTTTTTTTATTATCTTCTAGTAGTTATAATGCATTTGCCTGATTTAGAGCCCTCTGTTAGGCCATTAAATGGAGGCACAGAATTGTCGACTGAGAGAAAAGGTGCAGCGCTCCTTCGTATGTTTGAAAATCACAGCAGGTACCTTGGGGAGCTGAGCTCATGAAAAAAACTGACAATTAGTACTGCCGTGTTCAGAGGGGGAAACATTGGTAACATTGTTCTCAGAAAAACTGTTATTACAAACATGATGGCTTATTGTAATAATGCCACACAGCAGCATACTTAAAATTATGTATAGTACTTTTTCCATAAATATTTAGTGACTTTCTTTATCGACTAAAACTAGCATAGGTTGTCCTTGTAGCGCAAAGTTTGAAACTCAAGAAAGTCCACATACTTTGCTGTGCTTTTATTTTAACATGGAAAAACAGATGAGAGTCGATCCAGCACATACTATTTGAAACCACCTCGCTACTGCGCATGTTCATATTTGAACCTTTCTACTACAATAAAAGTGGTTTCATCGATTCCCTTTTAAATCACCAAACAGCGCTGGATCGACACTCATCTGTTTTTCCATGTTACGGAGATCCGAGCGAAGCTTGAGTGCAGGACACAGGACTGGTGAGCTGGAGGCTTCCTCCCTTTTTCTTCTTTTATTTTAACGTTATACTTAGAAATTAAATTTGTGTTTAAATATAATCAATTATGTATATCAAATAAAAATAATAAAAAATACTACAAAAAAAAGAATACTTTTGCAATAACATTTATCGAAAACTGTGTCAACATTTTTTAAAAGCTGTTCAATATCAACATGGTCTTTAGGCTGTGTTTACTTGAAGCAGATTTATGCAGATTACAAGTATGTGAGTCCCACGTACCCTGATCCTCCTCACAAGCATGACTGCGGTGAGGAGGAGTTTGTATGGCAGTGAGCTAGACCGCAAATCCATACAAGCTCCCCACTCACCGCGATCATGCTGCTGAGGAGGAATGGGATACTCGAGACCACCATACAAGTGATTGGTGGGCCCCCTTGAGCTAAAATGTTTTATCTATGTGATTAGTTAATAAGTAATGATTGTGGGGATACCTTTTTTAAATGTTTTTTAGAAGCTTGTCTGTATTTGCTGTATTATAATTTATAGTGAATAAAACTGAAATTTCAGACATGTTTTTATTGTCATTCTTGCAGAAGACAACATATTAGGACATATTTACTAATCAAAATATGCCAGAATTCTTACGCACATGCTGTGCGCCACATTCACACGACAAAGAGGTCGAGATGCGCCAAATTGAGTTTAAATTTGATCCATAGGGTCTAAAGTAAGCTAACCAAGAGGTGGTATAAAGTTATACAGAAGTGTCTAGAGTTGCACCAAATTTATCTGGCGCATCTAAACTTGAGACAGTATTAGTAAATTTTCCCCAATATCTAACATATAGTATTAACAAGTACAAAAGTTAATACATACATACAAGGTAGTTACTTTGTGGAACGACTGCTCAAAACTGTTCTTTATCGTCTTTAGATATTTGTTCTAACTTTTTTCTTTGACTTCAAATAAATCATTTTGAAACAAGAACAAGTAAGGAAAGACAGCGAATCAATATATTTATCTAAGTCCCAAGGTAGTTAAACAAAAAAATATCCCTTAACCCCCTTCGTGCACCTGGATGTAATAGCACATTCTGGTGTGGGGGTGATGTATGGAGCGGGCTCACGCGCTGGACTAATGGCCAGGAACAGTGATTGCGCTGTTCCTGGCCGTTTAACCCCTTAAATGCCTCAGTGAATCACCACAGCAGCATCTAAGATATTAGAAAGAGGAGGGAAACCCCTCCGACAGCTCATCACCCCCACACGTGATGCAATTGTGGGATGCCCATGGTTGTCATGGCAGCCCAGGGGCCTAATGAAGGTCCCCAGTTCTGCCTTCACTCTGTCTCTGTTAAGCTGTGCCTTTGGCAAGGCTTAAAAGAAGCCTGTAAAAATTACAATATAATGCAATACATTAGTATTGCAGTGTATTGTACAAGTGATCTAATGATTGCTGGTTCAAATCCCCTAGGGGGACTAATAAAATGTGTACAAAAAAAGTTTTTGTTTTTTTGCAAATACTTTATTTATAAAGTTTTAACATTTTGATTAAACAACAACATGTAATGATCAAAATTTACAGAGATGTTACCCAGCTGGTACTATTTACAATTCAGAAATTACTCATGGCTCAGAAGTCTCTGTAAGTAATAGTTAAGATCCACTTATGTGGGTAGGAGAGTAGGACGATTCCTCAGCTTGATAGTGGACCAAATAAGGCAATAGACTCACAGACATAAAACACATTACAAAACAGAACTACCAATATTGTATCTCCCACATAACAATAAAGTGAAGTTTTGACATGAAATAGAAAAAATACAAAATAACATAACATATTCTCTTAGGTGAGGTTAACAGTTATGCACAAACCACTGTCTTATATTTATGATGGAAAGGATGAAAATACCAGACCTAATAGAAAATGAGCGAGTCTCATAAAGATCTGGTCTATGTTTGTAGGATATGCGCGTATATACCATAGAAGCAAGTAGAGATGAGCGAACCGGGACAACCGAACCCGGTTTCGGTCCGAACTTCCGGAAAAGTTCGGTTCGCAGCGAATCCGAACTTCACCGGGTTCGGCCGAACCCGTTTTGACCGAACCCGGTCAAAAATATTATACAAATCGGCAGCCACTTGTCTCTATCAATCACTGATAGAGAAAAGAGGCTGCTGATTAAAAATTAAATAAAAAGCATTTCATACGTACCTGGTCGTTGTATGGCGGACGAGTCCCTCTTCTTCCTCCAGTCCGACCTTCTTTTCTGACGCGGCAGCCTGTGATTGGCTGCAGAGGCCTCTGCAGCCCGTGATTGGCTGCAGAGGCCTCTGCAGCCCGTGATTGGTTGCAGAGGCCTCTGCAGCCCGTGATTGGCTGCAGCGCTCACATGGGCTGCATCGTCATCAAGGAATGTCGGGCCGGATGTCGCGAGGGACGCGTCACCAAGGCAACGGCCAGGAGACCGGACTGGAGGAAGCAGGGAGTTCCCGGTAAGTATGAACGTATTTTTTTTTTTACAGGTACTCTATATTGTGATCGGTAGTCACTGTCCAAGGTGCTGAAACAGTTACTGCCGATCAGTTAACTCTTTCAGCACTCTGAAGAGTGACTATTTACTGACGTCGCCTAGCAACGCTGCCGTAATGACGGGTGCACACATGTAGCCACCCGTCATTACGGGGCCTCATGCACACGACTGTAAAAACACCCGTTATTAAGGGTCGTAATTACGACCCGAAATAGCGGGCCCATTGACTTCTGTTAGCCACGGGTACCTTCCCGTTTTCTCACGGGAAGGTGCCCGTGCCGTTAAAAAGATAGAACATGTTCTATTTTTTTATTTTACGGGTCGTGCTCGTAATTACGACTCGTAATTACGACTCGTAATTACGAGCACGGCCGGCCACGGGCAGCCGGCTGCTTTTACGAGCCGTGCTGTCATTATAAGGGTATGTTCACACGACAGCGTCCGTTACGGCTGAAATTACGGGGATGTTTCCGCCTGAAAACATCCCCGTAATTTCAGCCGTTACGGCATATGCAGGCGCTTGAACGCCGCGTCCATTACGGACGTAATTGGCGCTGCTATTCATTGGAGTCAATGAATAACGGCTCCAATTACGGCCAAAGAAGTGACAGGTCACTTCTTTGACGCGGGCGTCTATTTACGCGCCGTCATTTGACAGCGGCGCGTAAATTACGCCTCGTGTGAACAGACAAACGTCTGCTCATTGCTTTCAATGGGCAGATGTTTGTCAGCGCTATCGAGGCGCTATTTTTGGACGTAATTCGGGGCAAAAACGCCCGAATTACGTCCGTAATTAGTGCGTGTGAACATACCCTGTGTTCACACGCACTAATTACGGATGTAATTCTGGATTTTTTGCCCCGAATTACGCCCGAAAATAGCGCCTCGATAGTGCTGACAAACATCTGCCCATTGAAAGCAATGGGCAGACGTTTGTCTGTTCACACGAGGCGTATATTTACGCGCCGCTGTCAAATGACGGCGCGTAAATAGACGCCCGCGTCAAAGAAGTGACCTGTCACTTCTTTGGCCGTAATTGGAGCCGTTATTCATTGACTCCAATGAATAGCAGCGCCAATTACGTCCGTAATGGACGCGGCGTTCAAGCGCCTGCACATGCCGTTACGGCTGAAATTACGGGGATGTTTTCAGGCGGAAACATCCCCGTAATTTCAGCCGTTACGGACGCTGTCGTGTGAACATACCCTAAATTTTATAGCAGCACGGCCCGTAAAATAGAAAAATAGAACATGTTCTATTTTTTTAACGGCACGGGCACCTTCCCGTGAGAAAACGGGAAGGTACCCGTGGGTAACAGAAGTCTATGAGCCCGTTATTGCGGGTCGTAATTACGACCCGCAATAACGGGTGTTTTTACGGTCGTGTGCATAATGGGAGCACGGCTTGGAAAAACGACCGGCTGCCTGTGGCCGGCCGTGCTCCTCTCCTGAAATACTCTGTGCTGCCTTAAACTCTGTGGACAGGTCAGGATCCTGTTTCTTTTAAATGCTGCTAGGGAACCCGCTCGATCCACTATATAAGGCTGCGCTACAGTGCAGCATTTAAAAGAAACAGGATCCTGACCTGTCCATAGAGTTTAAGGCAGCACAGAGTATTTCAGGAGATGAGCGTGCAGATTCAGTGCTGCTGTGAACTCTGCTCTTACCATTACGTAGCTCTCAGTCTGTTACCTCTCCTCCACTACTGTCCTCAATAACACCTTCATGATTGGCAAGTCACCACGTAACGGTAAGAGCAGAGTTCACAGCAGCACAGAGTATTTCAGGAGATGAGCGTGCGGATCTTGTGCGCAGTGGTGACTTGCCAATCATGTGAAGGTGTTCTTGAGGACAGGAGTGGAGGAGAGGTAACAGACTGAGAGCTACGTAATGGTAAGAGCAGAGTTCACAGCAGCACAAAATATTTCAGGAGAGGAGCGTGCAGATTCTGTTCTGTTGTGAACTTTGCTCTTACCATTACGTAGCTCAGTCTGTTACCTCTCCTCCACTCCTGTCCTCAATAACACCTTCACATGATTGGCAAGTCACCACCCCGCACAAGATCCGCACGCTCATCTCCTGAAATACTCTGTGCTGCTGTGAACTCTGCTCTTACCATTACGTGGTGACTTGCCAATCATGTGAAGGTGTTCTTGAGGACAGGAGTGGAGGAGAGGTAACAGACTGAGAGCTACAAAATGGTAAGAGCAGAGTTCACAGCAGCACTGAATCTGCACGCTCATCTCCTGAAATACTCTGTGCTGCCTTAAACTCTATGGACAGGTCAGGATCCTGTTTCTTTTAAATGCTGCACTGTAGCGCAGCCTTATATAGTGGATCGAGCGGGTGCCCCAGCAGCATTTAAAAGAAAGTGTGTGTGTTTGGGTATGTGTCTTTGTCTGTTTTTGTTTTTATATGTGTGTTTGTGTTTATGTGTGTTTGTGTATATATGGGTGTGTTTGTGTATGTGTATATATGGGTGTGTGTATATGTTTCTGTGTAGATGTTTGTGTGTGTGTTTTTGTATATGTGTGTGTTTGTGTATATGGGTGTGTGTTTATGTGTGTGTTTGTGTATATATATGGGTGTATTTGTATATATGTTTGTGTGTAGATGTTTGTGTGTGTGTGTGTGTGTTTTTGTATATGTGTGTGTTTGTGTATATGGGTGTGTGTTTATGTGTGTGTGTTTGTGTATATATGGGTGTGTTTGTTTTTATATGTGTGTGTATATGTGTTTGTGTATATGTGTGTGTTTGTGTATGGTTGTGTGTGTGTGCGTGTATATATGTGTGTAGGTGAGAAGTATTGTTATTGTTCACATTGATAACATTTTTTTTATGTTGTTGCAGATTTTGATGTACCGATTGGACTACATCTTCGATTCGTTGGACTACTGCGTAGATCTACGTTTTTTCAAATTTTAATAAAATGGTTAACGAGGGTTTTGTTGGGGATTTCTTATTTCAATAAAAAAAAGAATTGTCTTTGTGTTTTTTTTTAAACTTTATTAGTGCCTAGATAATGGCAGTTGGCTGATTGACAGCGTCCATTATTAAGGCGGTACTTAGTGTTAGCCGGTGCAGAGGCTAGCACTAACCACCCATTATTACCCCGGTACCCACCACCACCAGGGGTGTCGGGAAGAGCCTGGTACGATCCAGTACCCGACCATCTGTTGTGATGGTCGGGTACTGGGGCGGCCGTAGGCTGGTATTATGAGGCTGGGAAGGGCCAAAATCAGTGGACCTTCCCACCCTTGTAATGCTAGGCTGCTGCTGCTGTGTTGTATCGGGCTGGTTATAAAAATGTGGGGGACCCCCACGTCGTTTTTTTTTTTGAATTTAACAAATTTAGCAATAGACGGGTCCCCCACATTTTTAATAACCAGCCATATGCAAGGCCGCAGCATTCTGGCATTACATGGGTGGGAAAGGCCACTGGTTTTGTCCATTCCCAGGCTAATAACACTGTGTTGTATGTGGCTGGTTATGATAAATTGGGTGGAACCCCATGTCTTTTTAAAAAAAAAAATTAAATAAATAAATAATTTAAAAAAAATGACGTGGGGTCCCCCCCACTTTTATAACCAGCCAGATACAACACAGCAGCAGCAGCCTAGCATTACAAGGGTGGGAAGGTCCACTGTTTTTGACCCTTCCCAGCCTCATAATGCCAGCCTGCGGCCGCCCCAGAGCCCGACCATCACAACAGATGGTCGGGTACTGGATCGTACCTGGCTCTTCCCGGCACCCCTGGTGGTGGTGGGTACTGGGGTAATAATGGTGGTTAGTGTTAGCCTCTGCACCGGCTAACACTAAGCCTCGCCTTAGTAATGGATGTTGTCACTCAGACAGCGGCCATTACTAAAGTGGTAGTAATAAAATTTGAAAAGAAAAGACAAAGACATAGATAAAATATTTTATTGAAATAAAGCACCCCCAACACAACCCTCATTAACCATTTTATTGTAGAAAAAAAAAACGTAATCTAAGTAGTCCTCGAAACCGACGTAGTCCAAACACCAAACCTGTAAAAAAAAAAAAAAATGAAATAAAACATGTCGTAATGTGTGATACTGACTGTTATACCATGTATAGAAGCCTGCCGCGAAGTTGACTTAGATACAGGGCGCCAGCAGACAGTATCATACATGGCCATACATACATATATACAAACATACATACAAGCATGCACATATATACATGCAAATATACATACATGCAAACATACACACATATACATGCAAACTATCATACATACATGCATACACACACACATGAAAACATACATACATACAAACAAACATGCAAAGATACATACATACATATATACAAGCATGCACAAATATACATGCAAACATAAATACATGCAAACATAATTACATACATGCACATATATATAAACATACATGCAAACATACATGCAAAAATAAAAACATGCAAACATACATACATGCACATATATACATACATACATGACAACATACATACAAACATACATGACAACATACATACATGCAAACATACATACATACATGCAAACATATATACATGCAAATATACATACAAACATGCACATGTATACATACATGCAAACATTCATGCACATATATATATACATACATACATGACAACATACATACATGCAAATATATACATGCAAATAT
Source organism: Rhinoderma darwinii (assembly GCF_050947455.1). NCBI lineage: Eukaryota > Metazoa > Chordata > Amphibia > Anura > Rhinodermatidae > Rhinoderma > Rhinoderma darwinii. Next base: position 113,648,553 of record NC_134687.1, read on the forward strand.
ACATACATACACACATGCACATATATACATACATGCCAACATACATGCACATATATACATACATGACAACATACATACATAACAACATACATACATATATATATATATATATATATATATATACATACACACATGCAAATATACATACAAACATGCATACATACATACATGCAAACATACATTCATGCAAACACATACATGCAAACATACATTCATGCAAACATACATACAAATATACATACACACATGACAACATACATACATACATACATACATACATGACAACATACATGCAAAAATACATACATGCAAATATACATACAAACATGCACATATATACATACATGCCAACATACATGCACAGATATACATACATACATACATACATACATGCCAACATACATACATACATGCCAAAAAAAAATAATAATACGTTCATACTTACTTTCCTCCTGTCCGGCCTCCAGCGATGACGTTTCATCCATGTCGCCGCTGCAGCCTGTGATTGGCTGCAGAGGCGGTCACGTGGGATGAAGCGTCATCCTGACGTGCGTGACAGCCACTACAGCCTGTGATTGGCTGCAGCGGCGAAAGGGATGAAACGTCATCGCTGGAGGCCGGACAGGAGGAAAGTAAGTACGAACGTATAATTTTTATTTTTTTATTACATTTAAATTGTATTTTCCGCGCGCCGAGCATGTACTGTGAAGGTTGCTGAAAGAGTTAGTGCAGCCCATTAACTCTATCAGCACCCCGGACAGTAGCATGCTCGGCGCACGTAAGTGACAGGTTCGGTCAGAACTAGTTCGGTCCGAACCGAACTTTTTTGTGAAATTCGGCGAACTAGCCGAACCGAACTTTTGATAAGTTCGCTCATCTCTAGAAGCAAGTCCATGGATTTGTGTCAAAACCTTTTCAACCTTTATGAAAATCCCTCCACGGTTGGCAAACTTTCAAGTAAGAGTCCCTTGTGAAGGTGTTCCATCCAACCAACTCCTCAAATCTGTGGAGTTGGTGTAATTTAGTCGAACACATCTCCATCGAAGGAGGTTCCTCGTCTCTTTATTTTAATGGTATCAATAGCTTATCAGCTGAGATCATGAAGGTGGATAAATCCCTCGATGAGGGTGTGAAATCTCAGGGTTAAGTTTTATAGAGTTACCAGTGAGATCCCTAATAGCTTGTTCTACTTGTGACCAAAATGATCTATCTTAGGGCAAAACCCCCATAAATTAGACAATGCCACATATCCAACAGATGTTCGCTTGAATGAGATATATCTTATAAAGATAGTCTGGAGTTCGATACCATCTAGTGCTTAAATGATAAGAGTTCTCTTGATGTCTCACACAACGAGAGAAGCCATGAGAATGAGATAAGACAAAGAAAACTTCTGACTGTGACATGGTGATACCAAATTCCTTTTTTCCATTCCACTAATAAAAATGGTTTTGATGGAGCCAGATCAAGTAGGAGGCCAATATATATTTTGGACAGAGGTTTGGGTGGGGTTTCGGGCAGAAGAGTATAGTTCTCCATCCACATGGAGTCAGGGTTTGAAGAGAGTATATTGGCCAAAAATTTGCAACATGCTGAAATAAAGTCATACATATGAAGGAAGAAGCAGACGAGCTAGACCTCGGAAGTTGTGAAAGTAGGGTGTTCAGTTCAGGGGTAGCTCCACTCCCACAGCTCCGCTCTCACCATGACTGTGCGTGGCCACACTGTACTATTATTCAAGATAGCAGACATCAAGATAGCACGTCTGCTAGAGCATGCTTCTGACACTGCACGCCAGGAGCAGAATAAGCCTACGTGTGTGGAGAGGGTAAGCAAGCAACCCTCCCCGATGGATCCAGTTATGAAAATATGCAGGGATAATGGCTGCTTTAAAGATGGATAATGGGGTTAATACAGGGATGATGGCTGGATTACCCATCATCCCTGTATATAACCTCCATCATCCTTGTATAAACCAGCCATCATAATCACTGTATATAAACCCCATCATACCTGTATATACCAGACTGGCTGGTATATACAGGGATGATGGGGGTTATATACAGGAATGATGGCTGGTATATACAGGGATGATGGGGGCTATATACGGGGATGATAGCTGCAGCAGCCATCATCCATGTATATAAACCCCATCATCCCTGTACACAACCCCTATCATCCCTGTTTATACCAGCCATCATCCCTGCATATAACCACAATCATCCATGTATATATCAACCATCTTCCCTGTATATACCAACCATCATCCCTGCATATAACCACCATCATCCATGTAACGACGGGGGTAGGGAAACGGACAAGTGAGCCCTAATCTACCCGCCACTCTGTCCCTGCCTACTTGCAACGACCCGCCCTAGGCGACGGGTTACAACTGGGCGGCGGTCCCTACACTCAGTAAGTGCACGAGACAAACATACAAGGGAATACAAAGCAAAGGGAAAGGGGCAGTTGCCCACGGCAACACCGTGAGCAACCAGAGTGGTGAACGAGCCAAGTCAAACCAGGAGTGCACGAGGTACCAAACGCAGAGAAGGAGAGTAGTCAGTAAGTCAGGGTCAGTATGGAGCAGGATCAAATAGTTAGGAGCTGTAGCTGGGCCAGGAAACCACACGAGAAGAATCACAAGCAAAGGAGGAACAGGAAAGGCAGGTATAAATAGACAGAGGGCGGGAGCTAGCTCCGTCTGGCCAGGCTGCGATAGGCTCTCCCACTCCTAAGCCTGCCATCCTGAGTGGTGGAAGATGGAGTCAGTCTCACAGACATAGAAGCAGGTGCAGACTGATTAACTATGGGAGTTAACCCCGAAGCTGTGCCTGGCAGATCCTTTACAATCCATGTATATATCAACCATCTTCCCTGTATATACCAACCATCATCCCTACATATAACCACCATCATCCATGTATATATCAACCATCTTCCCTGAATATAAGAACCATCATTCCTGTATATAACTTCCATCATCCCTGTATATACCAGGCAGGCTGGTATGTACAGGGATAATGGGAGTTATATACGGGGATGATAGCTGGAGTAGCCATGTATATAACCCCCATCTTCCCTCTACACAACCCCCTATCATCCCTGTATATACACCAGCCATCATCCCTGTATATAACCCCCATCATCACTGTATATAACCCCCATTATACCTCTATATACGAGCCTGGCTGATATATACAGGGATGATGGAGGTTATATACAGGGATGATGGCTGGTATATACAGAGATGATGGGGGTTATATACAGGGATGATAGCTGGAGCAGCCATCATCAATGTATATATCCCCCATCATCCCTGTACAAAACTCCCTATCATCCACGTATATACCAACCATCATTCCTGTATATAACCCCCATCATCTATGTATATATCAACCATCATCCCTGTATATACCAGCCATCATTCCTGTAAATAACCTCTATCATCCCTTTATATACCAGCCAGGTCAGGATGATGAGGGTTATAAACAAGGATGATGGGGGTGATATATGGGGATGATGGGGGCAGCTATCATCCATGTATATAACCCCCATCATCCCTGTATAAAACCCCTCCATTGTCCCTGTATATACCAGCCCTCATCCCTGTATATAACGCCCATCATCCCTGTATATAATGTCCATCATCCCTGTATATACCAGCCATCATCCCTGTATATACCAGCCAACATCCCTGTATATACCTCCCATCATCCCTGTATATACCAGCTATCATCCCTGTATATAACGCCATCATCCCTGTATATAACGCCATCATCCCTGTATATAACGACATCATCCCTGTATATAATGCCATCATCCCTGTATATAACATCCATCATCCCTGTATATAACATCCATCATCCCTGTATATAACAGCCATCATCCCTGTATATACCAGCCAACATCCCTGTATATACCTCCCATCATCCCTGTATATACCAGCTATCATCCCTGTATATAACGCCACCATCCCTGTATATAACGCCATCATCCCTGTATATAACGACATCATCCCTGTATATAATGCCATCATCCCTGTATATAACATCCATCATCCCTGTATATAACATCCATCATCCCTGTATATAACGTCCATCATTCTTGTATATAACACCATTATCCCTGTAAATAACTGCCCATCTTCCCTGTATATAACCCCCATCATCCCTGTATATATCAGACATGATACCTGTATATAACCGCCATCATCCCTTGATATACCAACCAGGCTGGTATATACAGGGATGATAGGTGTTATATACAGGGATGATGGCTGGTATATACAGGGCTGATGAAGGTTATATACAGGGATGATAGCTGGTATATACAGAGGTCTACAACACTTTATAATGCAAACTCCTCAAACTCCTGTGAGAGAAAAGGTTAAACTTCAGTGAGAATGGGAAATATAGTAGCAGACACAGCACTCTTGCTCATTCAGAATGATGACCACTATAATTAGAATGGAAAAAACAAGGGAAGTAATCCAGCGCTGAGTCCAGTTGTAAGTTTAAAAAGGAAGCGTTGTTCCCATCTTTATTGAAGTAATATTAAAAATCGTAGGGAGACGCAGTCCCAGAAAAATTGTGAGTAGGCAGTATGCCCCAGCCTACGCGTTTCGAGCAGCTCCTGTGCTCTTAATCATGGCAAAGAAGTATGAGGACAACCATCGTCCTGTCTGCTTAAAAAGCGTAACTAATTAGTACGCAAGAAAAACAGGTGAATGATTAACCCTGACTGCTAATTAACTTCTCAGGTGAGATCCTCCTATATATGGATGAGATACGGGAAGTATATATTAAACATAGAGAGGAAAACCCTTTCTATGATCCCTTAGTGTTAACACATCAAATGGTGAAAGAATATAGAAATTACAGCTGTATTAAGACCAATTCAGGGATGCTCAAAGCTGCAGTTTATAATATACCGGGTTAGATAGTAAATATAGCAGTCAGGACGACTTAGTCCCCACAGTTCTCACAACGTATATCACAGATGTTATCAATTCAATATACGAAATTTAAAAACAACAACACATATTCATGGTTTGGCTCAGTCAGAAGTATAACATTCTCCAACAAATACATATATGAGATATTAAAGTATGTAATATAAGCATCCAAAAACATATCGAGAATACAATTAAAAAGAAAAAGTGGGAATGTAACTCCCATCGAAATAAAATGTAAATCGATTTACACAAATATGATCTAAGTAAAGGTATGTAAACTGTATGATAATAATGATTACATGTTGTAAATATGATTACGTCAATCTCATGATCCCAAAACGTTATAATTAATTCCATGATGTTTTATATTGGAATTAAACAGAAAAAACAGTCAGGTCTGAATAGGTGTATAGAACATTAATGCGTTTTTTTCCCCAAAAATATATGCAAGAATCATTCTCAATGTTTCATATATTGGTTTGTTATAAAAAAGAAAGGGACATGTTATCTGAGTCCACGTTAAAAAAGAATGTTCCCAAAATTATTCCTGAAAAATCTATATGACATCAAACAGTGTCAGAGAACCCTTATTGTATACTGTATCTATTTGACATTGCGTACTCATGTATAATATACTTTATCCCTAGGTATGTGATAACGTTCGCAACAGGACATTGTTGGAGATATAAACCGATTTTCGCAGAGAGGAAAAGGCACGGTGCCTATATTTTATCTATGAGGAAGATGGAATGCAACCTGAAACTACATATCTAGAATATCAATGCATGAAGACCTGTTTATATGCGTTAAATTCTACAATATATGAAATAAAATAAATAAATAAATATATAAAACCTATATGTATAATAGCTACCTCTGATGAGATGTAACTGTAGATGTAAATATCAAAAAATAAACAGAATTCATTCTGCACTGGATCAGATATTCAATAATTATGGATTGTATCTCACGGGAAAAATACTCCACATGGGGAATATATCCCGGACATCTAGATGTAAAAGTTGTCCTTGTGCGACTATATGAAACTGACATTAATATATTCTATCAAGAATTACATAAATGACCCATATAACTAATGGTACTATTCAAAAATATGTAGTACTTAATAAATTTCAAGTACATTATTCCATATAGAAGGGACCTCCTAACAGATGTTAATAGTGAGGAATATTAAATATAAATTACGTAGTCACCCCCTGTGTTATATCGAATGATTTATATACTGGAACCTAATATTATCTGTGAGTGTATAGAATATTAATATACGATCCCCAAGAACAATCGGATTATGATAAATTCCAATGGTTCAAATATTATCACACAATATCAGGTCAATAACTCGGATTGCAACTGTCCCTGTCCATACTAAATGGTGCTGAAAACTCTCTGACCTATTACAATAGAACATTATGTAAGGAAAATACCTGAAGAGATCCGAACCCTTGATTGGATCCCCGTGAAGGGAATATTTAACTGTCACAATATTATACCCATTCATCTCAACACGAGTATCTGAAAGACCCTCGGAGAGAGAGGGTTCCGTGACTGATGTCGCTGTCCTCAATGTATGGTACTGAAAGGAGTATTTAGCTATCATGGTAGTATATCCATTCATCTCAACACGAGTATCAGATTATGATAAATTCCAGTGGTTCAAATACTATCACACAATATCAGGTCAATGACTCAGATTGCAACTGTCCCTGTCCAGACTAAATGGTGCTGAAAACTCTCTGACCTATTACAATAGAGCGTTATGTGAGGAAAATACCTGAAGAGATCCGAACCCTTGATTGGATCCCCGTGGAGGGAATATTTAACTGTCACAATATTATACCCATTCATCTCAACACGAGTATCTGAAAGACACTCGGAGAGAGAGGGTTCCGTGACTGATGTCGCTGTCCTCAAAGTATGGTGCTGAAAGGAGTATTAAGCTATCATGGTAGTATATCCATTCATCTCAACACGAGTATCTGAAGGATACCCAGAAAGAGAGGGTTCCGTGACTGATGTCGTTGTCCTCAATGTATGGTGCTGAAAGTGATGGTAAGTTACAATCTCTCGGGCGTGTCTCCTAATATCTGATCCAATAGTATGTACTACCAATCTCTTACCCTATACCTAATGGTACTAGATGTATTTAGAACTATCACCAAAGAAAGGGGGGTATGTGGTGAATATCTGTAAGGTCAAAATCCCTAAAAAGAGTCCCCTTAATTGGAGTGGGTAGATATAAGAATGAAATGCCCGCTTATCTCAACGAAAATACCACAGGGATATTGAAGGGAAGAAACAACCCATTACATGATATATGTTATATTCACGATTGATGGTACTAAAAATATTAATGAGCCACAATGTAGCTCCATAATAAATAATCTTCCCATAGGGAAGTACATGAGAGTTGTTAAACTCACAAAGACTTGTGCAGATAAAGATCAATACTTGTATGTAACTTATGATTTTAATAATGAAACATGAGTTCCTTCTTAACATTCAAACCCTGTGGGAATCGTGTTTCCAAATTGTAAATCCAGAAGGCTTCCCTCGTTAACAGGCGTTGTCTAATATTCCCCCCTCTTACATTACCTCTGACTTTTTCCACTGCATAGCAGCAAAATGAGTTGACACAACGGTTGTGTTGTAAAATGAAGTGTCTGGAGATATTTGAGATATTCAAAAAATTGGGGTTCCTGATATAGCTTAGATGTTCTAAAACCCGGAGTTTGAATTTCCTAATGGTACACCCCACGTACTTAAGCTTGCAAATGGTACATTCTATGACATAGACGACATTATTGCTATTACAGTTGATGTACGATTTTATTGGAAAATTGATGCTACCTGAGGAATTTGAAAAATCCTTGGTGATCTTGGAAAAGTTACAGACCTTACATGGATGTGTCCCACATTTAAAGTATCCTTTATGGGTTAACCACGTGGGTTTAGGAAGACTAGTAGTCAATAGAGACGGGGCCAGCATATTACCAAGGGTTGGAGGTCTCCGCGATACCACCCGACACCCACTTCTCAATACCTCTTCTAATTTAGTATCTTCATACAACAAGGGAATGTACCTGAGTACCATGTTTTTGATAAGATTGAATTGGTTGCTGTATTGAAGTACCAAAGTAGGTATATCAGTGTCTACTGTACCAGAGCTTGTAGTGTCTGAATTGCGTTCGATGGAAAGGAGACCATCCCTATCTTTATCTTTAACAATGGTTTTGGCCCTTTCCAATGTCCAATTCCTATACCCACGGGCTGTAAGTCTGCGACATATTCTAGATTCCTCCTTAATGTATCCCAACTGTGTGCTACAATTCCTCTTGGCCCTTGTCAACTCACCCACGGGTATTGCCATGATAGTGTGCTTAGGATGACAACTGGTGGCATGTAGTATCGTATTCCCCGATATGGGTTTATGATAAATCTCTGTGCACACCCTTGAACCATTTTTGGAAATAAATTTGATATCCAAAAAATTAATGGTTGTGTCATTGATAACATGTGTAAACCTTAGGTTGAGATCATTATCATTCATGAAGGTCATGAACTCCTGTATGGCAGACACATCGCCCTCCCAAATAAATAGGAGGTCGTCGATGTATCTGCCATACCAGTGGACATGGCCCACATATGGGTTGGACAAGGAAAAAAGAGTGGACTCCTCCCACCAGGACATGACCAGATTGGCCAAGGACGGAGAGAACTTAGCCCCCATAGAAACTCCCCTCCTCTGAAGATAGAAGGTGCCCGCAAAATTGAAATAATTGTGAGACATCAAAAAAATGGTCACCTTGACTATAAAATTTTGCAAAATCGGGTCATATCCACTATACTTGAGTAAATGGTGGGTGAGGGCCTCAATAGCAACGTGATGTGGAATACTTGTGTAGAGAGAGACCACATCACAACTCAACCAAGTATGGTCTGAGTTCGATTCTTGATTTTATGTAGCTCTCTCTCTATAATTGATTGAAAAGTGTCCATAGCTTCGGTGCGGGACTGAGTTGGATAGAACCTGGGATTTTTAGTAATAAATTTAGGAGCATTGCCCAAAACACACAAGGGCATTGTTCCGCCCCCGATGCGGCCTATAGTATCCGGTATAGGGTCCTTAACAGAGAGAATTTCAGAGTGGCTGGATTGCCACCTTCAACCTTTGGTCCTAAGGACGCCAGGTCATTTCAGGGATACGAAAGACGTTCTTTCTATCTTTCAGAACAAAATCTGGAACTCAGACCATACTTGGTTGAGTTGTGATGTGGTCTCTCTCTACACAAGTATTCCACATCACGTTGCTATTGAGGCCCTCACCCACCATTTACTCAAGTATAGTGGATATGACCCGATTTTGCAAAATTTTATAGTCAAGGTGACCATTTTTTTGATGTCTCACAATTATTTCAATTTTGCGGGCACCTTCTATCTTCAGAGGAGGGGAGTTTCTATGGGGGCTAAGTTCTCTCCGTCCTTGGCCAATCTGGTCATGTCCTGGTGGGAGGAGTCCACTCTTTTTTCCTTGTCCAACCCATATGTGGGCCATGTCCACTGGTATGGCAGATACATCGACGACCTCCTATTTATTTGGGAGGGCGATGTGTCTGCCATACAGGAGTTCATGACCTTCATGAATGATAATGATCTCAACCTAAGGTTTACACATGTTATCAATGACACAACCATTAATTTTTTGGATATCAAATTTATTTCCAAAAATGGTTCAAGGGTGTGCACAGAGATTTATCATAAACCCATATCGGGGAATACGATACTACATGCCACCAGTTGTCATCCTAAGCACACTATCATGGCAATACCCGTGGGTGAGTTGACAAGGGCCAAGAGGAATTGTAGCACACAGTTGGGATACATTAAGGAGGAATCTAGAATATGTCGCAGACTTACAGCCCGTGGGTATAGGAATTGGACATTGGAAAGGGCCAAAACCATTGTTAAAGATAAAGATAGGGATGGTCTCCTTTCCATCGAACGCAATTCAGACACTACAAGCTCTGGTACAGTAGACACTGATATACCTACTTTGGTACTTCAATACAGCAACCAATTCAATCTTATCAAAAACATGGTACTCAGGTACATTCCCTTGTTGTATGAAGATACTAAATTAGAAGAGGTATTGAGAAGTGGGTGTCGGGTGGTATCGCGGAGACCTCCAACCCTTGGTAATATGCTGGCCCCGTCTCTATTGACTACTAGTCTTCCTAAACCCACGTGGTTAACCCATAAAGGATACTTTAAATGTGGGACACATCCATGTAAGGTCTGTAACTTTTCCAAGATCACCAAGGATTTTTCAAATTCCTCAGGTAGCATCAATTTTCCAATAAAATCGTACATCAACTGTAATAGCAATAATGTCGTCTATGTCATAGAATGTACCATTTGCAAGCTTAAGTACGTGGGGTGTACCATTAGGAAATTCAAACTCCGGGTTTTAGAACATCTAAGCTATATCAGGAACCCCAATTTTTTGAATATCTCAAATATCTCCAGACACTTCATTTTACAACACAACCGTTGTGTCAACTCATTTTGCTGCTATGCAGTGGAAAAAGTCAGAGGTAATGTAAGAGGGGGGAATATTAGACAACGCCTGTTAACGAGGGAAGCCTTCTGGATTTACAATTTGGAAACACGATTCCCACAGGGTTTGAATGTTAAGAAGGAACTCATGTTTCATTATTAAAATCATAAGTTACATACAAGTATTGATCTTTATCTGCACAAGTCTTTGTGAGTTTAACAACTCTCATGTACTTCCCTATGGGAAGATTATTTATTATGGAGCTACATTGTGGCTCATTAATATTTTTAGTACCATCAATCGTGAATATAACATATATCATGTAATGGGTTGTTTCTTCCCTTCAATATCCCTGTGGTATTTTCGTTGAGATAAGCGGGCATTTCATTCTTATATCTACCCACTCCAATTAAGGGGACTCTTTTTAGGGATTTTGACCTTACAGATATTCACCACATACCCCCCTTTCTTTGGTGATAGTTCTAAATACATCTAGTACCATTAGGTATAGGGTAAGAGATTGGTAGTACATACTATTGGATCAGATATTAGGAGACACGCCCGAGAGATTGTAACTTACCATCACTTTCAGCACCATACATTGAGGACAACGACATCAGTCACGGAACCCTCTCTTTCTGGGTATCCTTCAGATACTCGTGTTGAGATGAATGGATATACTACCATGATAGCTTAATACTCCTTTCAGCACCATACTTTGAGGACAGCGACATCAGTCACGGAACCCTCTCTCTCCGAGTGTCTTTCAGATACTCGTGTTGAGATGAATGGGTATAATATTGTGACAGTTAAATATTCCCTCCACGGGGATCCAATCAAGGGTTCGGATCTCTTCAGGTATTTTCCTCACATAACGCTCTATTGTAATAGGTCAGAGAGTTTTCAGCACCATTTAGTCTGGACAGGGACAGTTGCAATCTGAGTCATTGACCTGATATTGTGTGATAGTATTTGAACCACTGGAATTTATCATAATCTGATACTCGTGTTGAGATGAATGGATATACTACCATGATAACTAAATACTCCTTTCAGTACCATACATTGAGGACAGCGACATCAGTCACGGAACCCTCTCTCTCCGAGGGTCTTTCAGATACTCGTGTTGAGATGAATGGGTATAATATTGTGACAGTTAAATATTCCCTTCACGGGGATCCAATCAAGGGTTCGGATCTCTTCAGGTATTTTCCTTACATAATGTTCTATTGTAATAGGTCAGAGAGTTTTCAGCACCATTTAGTATGGACAGGGACAGTTGCAATCCGAGTTATTGACCTGATATTGTGTGATAATATTTGAACCATTGGAATTTATCATAATCCGATTGTTCTTGGGGATCGTATATTAATATTCTATACACTCACAGATAATATTAGGTTCCAGTATATAAATCATTCGATATAACACAGGGGGTGACTACGTAATTTATATTTAATATTCCTCACTATTAACATCTGTTAGGAGGTCCCTTCTATATGGAATAATGTACTTGAAATTTATTAAGTACTACATATTTTTGAATAGTACCATTAGTTATATGGGTCATTTATGTAATTCTTGATAGAATATATTAATGTCAGTTTCATATAGTCGCACAAGGACAACTTTTACATCTAGATGTCCGGGATATATTCCCCATGTGGAGTATTTTTCCCGTGAGATACAATCCATAATTATTGAATATCTGATCCAGTGCAGAATGAATTCTGTTTATTTTTTGATATTTACATCTACAGTTACATCTCATCAGAGGTAGCTATTATACATATAGGTTTTATATATTTATTTATTTATTTTATTTCATATATTGTAGAATTTAACGCATATAAACAGGTCTTCATGCATTGATATTCTAGATATGTAGTTTCAGGTTGCATTCCATCTTCCTCATAGATAAAATATAGGCACCGTGCCTTTTCCTCTCTGCGAAAATCGGTTTATATCTCCAACAATGTCCTGTTGCGAACGTTATCACATACCTAGGGATAAAGTATATTATACATGAGTACGCAATGTCAAATAGATACAGTATACAATAAGGGTTCTCTGACACTGTTTGATGTCATATAGATTTTTCAGGAATAATTTTGGGAACATTCTTTTTTAACGTGGACTCAGATAACATGTCCCTTTCTTTTTTATAACAAACCAATATATGAAACATTGAGAATGATTCTTGCATATATTTTTGGGGAAAAAAACGCATTAATGTTCTATACACCTATTCAGACCTGACTGTTTTTTCTGTTTAATTCCAATATAAAACATCATGGAATTAATTATAACGTTTTGGGATCATGAGATTGACGTAATCATATTTACAACATGTAATCATTATTATCATACAGTTTACATACCTTTACTTAGATCATATTTGTGTAAATCGATTTACATTTTATTTCGATGGGAGTTACATTCCCACTTTTTCTTTTTAATTGTATTCTCGATATGTTTTTGGATGCTTATATTACATACTTTAATATCTCATATATGTATTTGTTGGAGAATGTTATACTTCTGACTGAGCCAAACCATGAATATGTGTTGTTGTTTTTAAATTTCGTATATTGAATTGATAACATCTGTGATATACGTTGTGAGAACTGTGGGGACTAAGTCGTCCTGACTGCTATATTTACTATCTAACCCGGTATATTATAAACTGCAGCTTTGAGCATCCCTGAATTGGTCTTAATACAGCTGTAATTTCTATATTCTTTCACCATTTGATGTGTTAACACTAAGGGATCATAGAAAGGGTTTTCCTCTCTATGTTTAATATATACTTCCCGTATCTCATCCATATATAGGAGGATCTCACCTGAGAAGTTAATTAGCAGTCAGGGTTAATCATTCACCTGTTTTTCTTGCGTACTAATTAGTTACGCTTTTTAAGCAGACAGGACGATGGTTGTCCTCATACTTCTTTGCCATGATTAAGAGCACAGGAGCTGCTCGAAACGCGTAGGCTGGGGCATACTGCCTACTCACAATTTTTCTGGGACTGCGTCTCCCTACGATTTTTAATATTACTTCAATAAAGATGGGAACAACGCTTCCTTTTTAAACTTACAACTGGACTCAGCGCTGGATTACTTCCCTTGTTTTTTCTATTATATACCGCCAGCCGTAGCGGGAATCCGAGCAGAGAGTCAGGAGACGCACATAACTGGTGAGCTGGAGGTTTCCTCCCCTATTTCTTATAATTAGAATGCACCTCTTCAGTTGTAAGCATGCATGGGGGGGGCACTGGGTTGGGGCCCACTCAGATGTTTTTCCCCCCTGTGCTAAACCCCTAGCTATGCCTCTGGGTAGCTCTACAGGCAGTCACCTCAGTGTCTTTAGGGTGTTAAGCAAAGGCCATAAGGAAGATTCAACAGTGTTAGTTTTATCTATGAAATGAGGGAGCATACCCAGTGGTGCCAGAGGAGAGAGGTTTCCCTTGGCCATATTTAAAGTAGCGGATTTTTGACAGATTCTAAGCATTCACCGGGTCATATCACTGACTAGAATTGTTTTCAAATGTATGGGGAGCTTAACCCATAACAAGTGTAGCAATTCCTACGAGCGGACCTTCCTTTCAATATCTAAATGAGTATGTTCAAGACAGGGATTAGTAAATTGAGACCAGCGTAATAATTGAATCGCTTCATAATATAATCTTAAGTCCGGTAAGGACATTTCCTCCTGTGTCTTCTGTAAAATAAGAAATCTGTGTGCTATTCTGGGATGAATTTGAGGGAGCACATAAGTAGCAAGCAAGTTTTTCTGCCAATCCAGGAAAGAAAGGGAATATTTAGTTGTGAAAGAAATGTTTGTGTTTTCGGAATAAGGGGGGGACAATTCAAGGAGAAGAGTTGTTTAGTGTCAGTCGGTATCGTAATACCTAGATATTTGATAGCAGTTGGTGGCCACTTTGTTTTTTAAGGCGAGAGGCCAGAGCAATAAGCTCTCCTCTTATGTAGGCCTTGTGCGTTTCCCACAGAATGAGCCTGGAGACTTGTGAAGAGTCAATAAACTGGAAAAACTCTTCCAATTTCAGAGCAAGAGAGTTAATGATAGTATTATTTAGTCTCCAGACCCATTCTCGTCTAGGAACACCCTGTAAGTTAAGTGTAATAGACACTGGCGCATGATCTGATACAGTTACATAGTTACATAGGTTGAAAAAAGACATAGGTCCATCAAGTTCAACCTTTCTCAATAAATTATCTGTCATTCATTACTTGATTAATTATAACCCTCAATGCCATTCTTCAATAAAAAAGCATCTGGCCTATTTTTAAATGCTGACATAGTATCTGCCATCACTACCTCTTGGGGTAGGACATTCCATAGTTTGACCACTCTAACTATAAAGATTCCTTTCCTATATTGATGTCTGAAACGTCTTACTTCCACACGCAATGGATGTCCCCTGGTCCTTTGTAGAGTCCTTGGTGATACTTTTTATTTCAGCATGTTGCAAACTTGGCACCAGGGTTAAAGGAAGGAAAACATAATCAATTCTATGATAAGTACCATGTGGAGCAGCGTAACATGTGTAGTCTTTGACAGATGGATTTCTAACTCTCCAAGCGTCCGCAACCCCCAACTGAGATATGAGAAGTTTGAGTTTACGGACTACAGAGGTGGGTATGGACAGGATAGTAAAGTTGGAGTCCATCGGAAGATCAAATTAAACATTGAGAACCCCTCCAAAATGTAGGTGTCCCACGGTAAACGATATAAGCGAGTTGAGGGTAGAATGTAAACCATTTAATTTATCCCACATTTGGAGCTGATTTTCATACCAAAGACATGGCCCTTTAAAACAATCTGTCACTGAAGCATCAACTTTAGGGCCTCATTTACACGAGTGTATCTCATTCACACGTGTGAAAAATTTGCGTGAATCGGGTCTGCGTGTGTTGCGTTATGCACCAGTGTGCTTTGCGAGGGGTAAGCGTTATTGTAACGTCTGTGGTCGCTGACCACGAACTCCTTCCATCCAGTCGACACCCTTCTCTCCAGAGATGTCTGCACATACGGCCGTCCTGTTCCACAGTGACCACCAGAGTGCGCTCGCGAGCTCAGTCCAGACTTAAGAAGCCAAAGCGCACGCAGGTGGGAGATTGAGCACCCTGGGCTATAAGAAGGGCTGTGCCCCTTCCTCCCATGCCTGAGTATTGTTTGTCATATCCAAAGTTTGTCTATGCAAATGATCTCCTAGTGTTTTCGAGTTCCCAGTGTTCCCAGTGTACCTGTATCCTGTATCCCGTGCTATCCTGGTCAAGTGCCGTGCTGAGCTGTAGTCGTGCTGTGCTGTATTCCATGCCTGTTCTGCTACTCCACGCCTGACATCTACCTGCTGCTTAGTTCCAGCTGAGGCTGCCTTGCTACTGTCCGAGCTGCCACAGATACACTATACGAACTATCGACTGTGACTTGTGCCCTGTTGGCCAGCTGCCATACCGTCAAGGCGGTACGGCCCAGTGGGTCCAGAAACCCAACGTGATAGTACGCTCAGGCCATGGACCCCGCTGGTCGATCCAAGACGAAGATGACGTCACAAGAGATGTGGACAGATATGCTAGACCTCCGGTCTCAACAGGACCAACTCCTCCAGGCCTTGAACATTATTGCAAGTCGGCAGGAGGCGCTAGCTGCCGTTCCTCCTACTACACCTCCTGGCAGAGTTGATCCTCAGACTGTACCTCCTGTCAGTATTGATCCCAGTTTTTCTTTGCCACTTCCTGACCGCTATGATGGAGACGTAGGGACCTGTCGTGGATTTTTGAACCAGTGCCAGATCCACTTCAGCCTGTATGCAAGGGCATTTTCGTCTAATGGCTGAAGGGTAGCTTTCATCATCTCTCTCCTCACTGGCAAGGCCCTTGCATGGGCGAATCCTATCTGGGAGAGACAAGGACCAGAGACCCGTAACTTCCAGGGGTTCCTCCGGACATTTTGCACGGTGTTTGAGGAGCCTGGACGAGTTTTGTCTGCAGCGACTTCCTTGCTGATCCTACGCCAAGGAGACACCTCCGTGGGAGAGTACGCCATACACTTCCGCAACCTGGCGGGAGAACTGTTGTGGAACAATGAGGCCCTGGTGGCTACATTCTGGCAGGGACTGTCTCCTAAGATTAAGGACGAGCTTGCCGCTTGAGATCTACCGTCTTCCCTTGATAACCTCATCCTTCTGGCCACCCGGATTGATATAAGGATGCGAGAACGGCTCCAATAAGCTCGTCGGGAGGGAGGCCTGCCTAGTCCGGTCTCTACCTTACTGTCGATGCCGATACCCCTAAGGAGTCTGTGAGAATGGACCAGTGTAAGCTTTCTACCCAGGAGAGACAACGCAGACGCACTTCGGGACTCTGCCTATATTTGGACCTCAGAGGCCATTTTGTGCATCTGTGTCCCCAAAAGCCCCAAAGCCTAGGGTTGGTAGGAGAGACAACCTTGGGTAAAGAAGGACTTCTGTCTAAATTATCCATCCCCGTGACCATAGTGTCAGGCAAGAAAAAGCATCGGGTCTCAGCGTATCTGGACTCTGGATCCGCTGCTAATTTCATTCGTAGAGACCTGGTGGATCCTCTCCAATTGACCACTACCCCTCTGGAGAGGCCATTGGTGGTTGCATCTGTCAATGGACTACCTCTGCCAGTCCCGGTTATTGCTGTGACAAAGCAGCTAAGGCTCCAAGTAGGAGCTCTCCAATCCGAGCTCCTCTCGTTCTTTGTCTTGTCCAAAGCCGTTAACCCCGTGCTGCTGGGCCTGCCTTGGCTCCGACTACATGTCCCAGACTGGAACTCTGGAGAGGTTCTCCAGTGGGGCCCCGAGTGTCACAACCGTTGCCTGGTAAAGATTAATTCGGATTAGCCTCCCCTGTCTCAGTCATTGGCAGGATTGCCTGGTCATTATGCTGCATTTTCGGACATCTTCAGCAAGAGGAAGGCAGAGACACTGCCCCCACACCGGGCATATGACTGTCCTATCGAGCTGATTCCTGGTGCATCCATTCCCCGTTGTAGGGTATATCCTCTCTCCTTGCCAGAGACTCTGTCCATGTCCGCCTATGTTAAAGAGAACTTGGAGAGGTGCTTCATACGGAAGTCTTCCTCCCTGGCAGGAGCCGGGTTCTTCTTCGTCAAGAAAAAGGATGGTTCCCTTCGTCCTTGTATCAACTACCGGGGTCTCAACCAGATCACAGTGAAAAATAAGTCTCCATTGCCACTGATCTAAGAACTGTTTGATCGTATACGAGGTGCAAAGATTTTTTCCAAACTATACCTGCCTGGGGCTTACAACTAATCCGGATTCGCCGCGGTGATGAATGGAAGACTGCATTTAACACCCATGATGGACACTATGACTATCTAGTAATGCCCTTCGGCCTGTGTAATGCTCCCGCTGTCGTCCAGGAGTTCGATAATGACATATTCCGTGACCTCCTCTATGTTTGTTTGTGTAGTAGTCTATCTTGATGACATCTTGATTTTTCTCCAGATCCTATGACTCATCAGAGACATGTCCGTCAAGTTTTGCTTCGGTTAAGGGAGAATCGTCTGTATGCCAAGTTGGAAAAGTGCGTGTTTGAGAAAGATGCTCTACCCTTCCTGGTTTCCTGGTTTCGAGATGGATCCTAAAAAGGTAAAGTCCGTCCTAGAATGGCCACGCCCTCAAGGCTTGAGGGCCATACAGCGCTTTCTGGGATTCGCCAATTTTTACAGACAGTTCATTCCAAACTTCTCCTCACTGACATCTCCTATCTCTAACCTCACCAAGAAGGGCAAGAACGCCAAGGTGTGGACCCCTGAGGCAGAGTCAGCATTCAATAGCCTGAAGAGTGCCTTCACGTCAGCCTCTATCCTCAATCATCCAGATGTTTCTCTACAGTTCTCGTTGGAGGTGGACGCCTCCACTGTCAGTGCGGGTGCACTCCTCTTCCAGAGAGGTTCCAAGGGCAAGTCAATGGTATGTGGATATTTCTTTAAGCTCTTCCCTACTGCAGAACACAACTACTCGATTGGGGATCGGGAGTTACTGGCCATCGAATTGGCTCTGGAAGAGTGGAGACATAATAGAGGGTGCAGCTCATCCCATCCGAATTTTTACGGACCACAAGAATCTCACCTATCTCCAGACGGCCCAACGGCTGAATCCTCGTCAGGACAGGTGGTCGCTGTTCTTTACCAGGTTCCAGTTTGAGCTCGATTATCTCCTGGCTGACGAGAATGTGAGGGCCGATGCCTTGTCCAGATCTTTCAAGACAGAGGACACCATTAAAATTCCACAGAATATTATTGACTTGTCCTGCATTGTCTCTGCCAACCCCCTGCAAGTTGGGGATATTCCTCCAGGGAGGACCTTTCTGCGCCTGGCTGACAGAAGGAGAATCCTCCACTGGGGACATTGCTCTAAACTGGCAGGTTACGCGGGGACCCATAAAACCCGAGACCTGATTGCCTGTCATTTTTGGTGTCCCACCCTGCCCAAAGACATTATGGACTTTGTTTCTTCCTGCTCAGTGTGTGCAGCTAACAAGGCCGTTCACTCCAGACCTGCTGGTCTGCTCCAGCCATTGCCTGTGCTCGATGCTCCCTGGCAGCATATAGCTATGGACCTTGTTACGGACCTGCCTCCCTCTGCAGGATGCAGTACTGTCTGGGTGGTGTTGGACTGATTTTCGAAGATGGATTACTTCGTTCCGCTGACCGGTCTTCCGTCTGCTCCTCAACTGGCCAAATTTTTCATCCAACACATTTTCCGCCTGCACGGCTTGCAGCTGCATATTGTGTGTGATCGGGGGTTCAGTTCACCTCAAAGTTCTGGAAAGCCCTCTGCGGACTCCTCGGTGTGAAGTTGGACTTAGCCTTCCTTAGCCTAAAATCCTCAGTCCAATGGTCAGGTCGAGAGGATCAATCAGATCTTGGAGAACTACCTACGCCACTACATCTCCAATCAGCATGATGACTGGGTGCAGCTGCTTCCGTGGGCTGAGTTCTCATATAATAATCACACCAGCGAGTCCACAAGGAATACACCGTTCCTCATTGTCTGCGGCCAACACCCATGAATTCCTCTCCCAGTGCCTGATGCGTCCAAGGTACCAGCGGCTGATTCTGCTTTTAGAGATTTCCTGCAGATCTGGCAGCAGACTCGATCCTACATCCTACTGGCAGTTGACCGCATGAAACGGAAGGCTGACACAAGGAGAAGAGAACCTCGTTAATTTCTCCCTGGCACGAAGGTCTGGCTGTCCTCTAGGAATATCCGACTATGGGTGCCATCATACAAATTTGCTCCCAAGTTCCTCGGACCATTTAAGATCCTACAGCAGATCAACCCTGTCACCTACAAGCTTCGGTTGCCTCCTACCCTCAAGATCCCCAACTTCTTCCATGTCTCTCTCCTGAAGCCGGTGATTCTGAATCGCTATACCAAGTCTCCTAGCTCTGCGGTTGCTTCCAGCGGTCCTTCAGACACCTTTGAGGTTAAGGAGATCCTGGACACTAAAAAAGTAAGAGGAAGAATATTTTATTTAGTAGATTGGAGGAGGTTTGGTCCAGAAGAGAGATTCTGGGAGCCAGAAGAGAATCTCAATGCTCCTACCCTCATTAAGAGGTTTCTCTCTCGTTCTGGTCCGAAGAGGAGGGGGCGTAAGAGGGGGGATACTGTAACATCCGTGGTCACTGACCACGAACGCCTTACATCCAGTCAAAGCCCTTCTCTCCAGAGATGTCTGCATATACGGCCGCCCTATTCCTCAGTGACCGCAAGCTCAATCCAGACTTAAGAAGCCAAATCGCACGCAGGTGGGAGATTGAGCTGATTGCTCCCAGAGCACCCTGGGCTATAAGAAGCGCTGTGCCCCTTCTTCCAATGCCTGAGCGTTGTTTGTCATATCCAAAGTTTGTTTATGCAAATGGTCTCCTAGTGTTTTCCAGTTACCAGTGTACCCCGTACCTGTATACGGTATCCCGTGCCATCCTGGTCAAGTGCCATGCGGAGCTTTAGTCGTGCTGTGCTGTATTCCACACCTTTCCTGCTACTGCACGCCTGACGTCTACCTGCTGCCTAGTCCGGGCCGAGCCTGCCTTGCTACTGTACGAGCTGCCACAGGTACACTATACGAACTATGGATTGTGACCTGCACCCTGTTGGCCAGCTGCCAAGGCGGTACGGCCCAGTGAGTCCACTAACCCAACGTGACAGTTATTCACGCACTCGCAAGGCATATCATTTTTTTAAATTATTATTTACAACTGAATTGATATGCAAATCACGCACACCACACACGCATGTGCATCTGTGTGCGGTGCATGGTTTTCCCGCACCTATTGAATTCAATGGCCGCATAGATGCATGATAACACACCAATATAGGACATGCAGTGAGTTTCACGCAGCGGACTCTCGCTGCGTGAAAAATCACACATGTGTGAATGGCCCCATTGAAATTAGTGGGTCCGTGTGCTGTGCGTTGTTTCAACACACAGCACACGGACTTGATTCATTCTCGTGTGAATGGGGCCTAAGGGATGTATTTTTGCGAATAGCAATACAAACACCTCTAGACTTAGAGGAATAAATGCTATGGAACCTTTGTGAGTACTGGCTATTGGATAGGGTAGGGATGTGATTAGGATGAAAAATAATTTTCTGTAGGAAAAAAATGGCAGATGTGTGAAGCCTTAGTGACTAAATACCCTAGACGTTTTCTGAGAAAAGAGAAAGAAAGTTTAAACCTTGCCATAACTGCAAGTATAAACAACAGTAGTACACTGTATTGCATAATATTGTAATACCAACATGTAAACCGCACGCTGTTTACAATGTGTAAGTCGACATCTCCAGGCCTTCAGCATGTAGAATAGCCAGGTAGAATTATTCCAGGAATATATCAAGTGTTAGCATCTTAATGTAAGCACTTTTTACTCTTTTTCGAAGGTTTCAAAGCGGGTTGCCAAGATTGGCATTGTGGAGGTGACGGTAAATCCAGTGCCTCTGGCCTCCAAGAGGGGATATCCATAGGATTCATGTCCAACTTATGCCAAGCACTGTCCAGATCTTTGGGTGTGCGAAATGTTATTTGTTTACCATTCTTTGACGTTAAGCAACAATTGTTGCATTGGTATATAATAGGTATCGGTTCACTTGATGGGTAATAATATCACTGCCTAATGGAACGATTAAAATATGATTTTTATTATAGAAAACCTTACTAAAATAAGGGCTAAATAGCCAATTGTACTAAAGAGGCGTAAGCACGGTAGACCATACAGAGGAGGAGCGGTACTATTATTGTTGTTAGCACGTACTGCCAATCAACGATTCCCCCTATCTGTATTATAATATAACACCTCGTCAATCCGTGCCACTAACACGTGTCCCTACGCATTTCAGCACCGTTATTATCACAGTGCTTCATCAGGGGTACACTGATGTGATTTCAACACATAGAATTCAAATTCTATGGCCGGGAGACACCTGTTGCGTGTCTCGTTACATTCACCCGGCTCGTGCACGACACTAGTCAGCTGGTCGAACATGAGCCGAGTGAAATGCCGGACATAAATAGTACTAAGCCCCTCCCCCTCCGGAGTGACATGGCGGCCGGGCGGCCAACCCGTGGCGAGCCACGCACATGACGCGGCCCAGCCAGGGCCGGCCCCCCGGCGTTCGCTGTCACTACAGGAGGGAAGGACAGAAGCGTCCTTGGTAACCAGGGATCACAAGGCGGCCAGGTCTCACTGGCATCTAAAAATGGCTAAGGAGAGGATCCAGGCCAGAAACACAGCGATCGGAGACCACAGCATCAACAGGCTTAGTCACCGCAATGTGACATCCGAGGAACGGAGGACATAGCGATAATAGACATGCATCCCCGATCACAATAGGTGTCATGTCCAACTTATGCCAAGCACTGTCCAGATCTTTGGGTGTGCGAAATGTTATTTGTTTACCATTCTTGATGATCGTTAGTCCAAAGTGGAATAGCCAGCTTATCGGCAGTTTACGTGCACGAAGCGCATCTGTGACCAGCTTCAAAATATGGAGTTAGTGTACTAGCAGCGAGATCTTGATATAGTTAGATCCTGACTCTTTCATACAGGACCTCTGGTGTTTCTCGAGCAGCTCTCAACATGGCTGCGGTGTGCACATATCTTAGAATTTCACATAGAACATCGCGTGGAGGTTCTTTTGCAGCAGGTTTAGGCCTGAGAGCCCTATGTACGCTTTCAATGGTCAGCGATGCCACTTGGTCAGCCCCTATCAAGGAAATAAAAATATGGGTTACAGCACCTGGCAGAGAGTCTATGGCGACCGATTTAGGAAGTCCTCTCAACCTTACATTACTTCTCCTGCTGCGGTTTTCTTGATCCTCCAAGTGTAAGTACAAGCTGTTTAAGTGCGTAGTATGTACTGTCGCCGCTTTGTGTAAAGAGGAGCTATGATCCATAGCAGAAACATGTGCATCCTCTAAAACAATGACCTGGTGTCCTATCTGGTGCACGTCGATTTTATCTCCGATAGGTCTCTCATAACCGGAGTAAGTGCTTGCTTTTCTTTAAATATGCTCTAGAAAGGTCCTGCGTCGGCCTCCCCTGTACAATCTGAGGGAGCATAGGTGTTATCCGTGTCGTCTGCATGCTGTTCCTCTTGCAGGAGGGTCGGCGCCATTTTGGATGAGGCCCCTTTCTTTCGAATGAATTTATCCATCTCCGGTAAGGATTTCAGTTGCCGAGGGGTGCCTTGGGTTTATGTGCTATTGTCTTTCCCTATTTTCACAATATCTGGAGGGAACCAGTTGGCGTTAATAGGAAGTTTTAGTGACCGTGGTGAGGCACTCTGGGATCACACTACCATCACTCAGCGCGGCAAGCTCCGCATCTATTTTGGAGTGCGGTGAGGAGCTCCGGGAGTCTGCAGCATTTTTGCTTCCGTGAAGAAGAAATACCAGAAACCTAGCGAATGGAGGAAAACGGAATGCATCTTGAAAAAAAAAATTACCATTGAAATCAATGGTAAGTCTAACAGAAGCGTTGCTTTGCGTTTGGACTCTTGTTCATCTCTACCTCTGCCGGAAGAGACCTAAACAGAGCTTAATCGTAGTGTGAAAGGAGCCTAACACAATATAGTACAATATCCCTTTCTGATAAGCGCTGCAGATACAGCAACATCTTTCATTGCAAGGAGACAATTTTCAAGCCTGTAGCAAAGGTGCACAGTACTCATTGCTTGTTACGATTCCTTTTTTTAATCATGTAGACTTTGTTTTTAAATACATATTACTATTATAGGAGAGCAGCCATGTTTTTCTAATCCTGGGCAACCACTAATGTTATCCACTCAAATTCAACACTGTTTAGTAGCTAGTTAAAAACAGACACAAGGATGCATTTGATAGGAAATAAAATATATTACTTCTGTTTATGGACACATATGTATAAATATAGGTCATAGTTTAAGTTTAATAAGTTAAATTAGGTATTGCTTAATAACCTCTTTGTCAATCTATTTTTACAAACTTCTAGTTTACAATATTTTTTTTTATCTATTCTTTTTTATTAACCCAGAATATATTATTTCTCTTTACTCTCTTTGTTTTTCTCCTTTGCATAAAGAATTAAAAGCCAAGATAGCTTCTTCTTAAACTGCAGCCTATTGTTCTTTCCTGTGCATCATAAAACTTTTTGATGTCCAGCCATTAAATATTTATGGCAAAAGTCAAATAATAAAGCTTCGATTAGGGATTTCAGCAGGTACTTCATCTTTAATTTTAATTGTACTTTACTTGTCAAGGTAGTTTGTAGAGTACAGAGGTAAAATATCTGCTTCTGATCTTTATATGTGCATAGAAGGCCTACAAGATAAATCTTGTTCAAGAAAATTCATCACATCTGCTCAAAACAGAAATATTTTATGCTGTATAGAATGATTTAATGCAAGTATAAATAGAACATCAATTCCTCTGCCAGTATATTATTTTCTTCAAACATAAAGTCTGTTCTCCTTGCAATGTGATCCTGAGTCAGCATGGCTGATATTCTGTTTGTCACATATAGTCACTGGGGGGAATTTATTAAGACTGGCGATATAGAGAAAGTTGGAGTAAAATACGCCAAATTTATTAAGAGGTTCATGCCTCTTAATAAATTAAGAGCATCTCTGGTCATCTGCGTGCCAGAAAGTGGAATCTAAATTTGTGCCATAATTTAAGCCAGTTTCTGGCATAAATGATAATAAAATTGTTGAGTAGCACAAGGCCACGCCCACTTCTGTTGAGCTCCTTCCACTTTCTGAAAAGAGGTGTGAGCAACGTAAAGGGCACAAAAGTTGCAATTTCGATCACCCCACTTACTCTTACACATCAAAAGAGCAGTAGGGTTCTTTATCGACTCTTGAAAACAACTAGCAAGCCTATGTATATGTCGATAACTACAAAAAATTCTGTTTACATAGATGCACATCTCAGATTGTCATGACATTTTATGTTATGTAATCACAATCACCCATCTGAAAAATGCTGCAAATAGTTTGGGCTTGGTGTGCCACCTGAACACAGGGGGGAATTTATTAGCTTTTTTATGCCAGCTTTCTTGACACTTCTAAATCGGCTCAACTTTAGGATTAACATGTTTTGACATTTGATTGTGGCTAAATGTTTAATAACAAATGTTCTTGGTAGTCTTGGATATAGTAGCTCGCCTAGTGAATAAAACATACCTACATTTTTTTTTCTATTTACATTTTTATTGATTTTATTGATATACAAATGTACAAATAACAGCCAAAAATGCATAATATTACACTTCATATCATGATATTTTTCCTAGTTAGGGAGGGGGAAAGGTAAAGGGGGGAGTAAAATAAAATACAAACTTATATGCAAAAATGCATTCATCGAAAATAATTGTAATATGACAGAAATAAATAATTAACCGGGACAGACTTCCACCATAGCGGACACACGTGTCTGGGAGCAGGACTTATAAAGCAGTTAGGAAATGTTTTCTGCCATACAGACCCTCAAACTAATTTTTGGAATATTCTCCAAGGAGGCCATACTGTAAGAAAGGCCGTCCTAGTCAGGGAATTCCAATGAGATATCTCCTCAAACCTGTATATCTGATCCACCTTCGCAATCCGGTGATCAATAGCCGGAACGGTAACCGAAAGCCAATAAGGTGGGAATAACAAATGGGCCGCAACTAATAACAGCATAAATAAAGCAGAGGGGACATTTTGTGCAGGGTAGGAAGGGATAGAGAACAAGGCAGTTTCAGGGGATATAGGTATGAAGTATTTGCATATGTCATTGCAATGTGTAAAGATCAACGCCCACAACTAAGCTATCGCGCTGCAGGCCCACCAAATATGGTAGAAAGTACCTCTTTCTGTCTTACAATGCCAACATGTATCCGAATATGTTGAGGAAAACAGACAAGTCTTGTCTGGCGTCTTGTACCATCGGGACATTATTTTGTAACTATTTTCCTGAATTTTGATGCATTTAGATACTTTATGGGGGACAATCATTATCTTAGATATTTCCGCTTCAGAATTTTTTTTACCCAAATCCCGTTCCCACAGCTTAATAAAATATGGAGGATGGGAGGAGGTGGGCACAGAAAGTTGTTTTTTTATAAAGCAGGGAGATAGGCTTTGGTGGGGCTCGGTCTTGAGACACTAGGAGTCCAAACCAATTAGCTGCCTTATGAAAAGTGGAGGACCTGCAGCATGACAGAACAGCATTTTAACATAAGCGGCCAGTGGGAAATGACTGTCGGGAATATCTAAAGAAGACAGCAGAGCAGAATGAGAGATCAAGCAACCATCATTATCTAGAAGTTGTTAAGAAGCATCTGGGACAACCTCACATTCTTTGGTGTGCTATCACTCAAAGCCTTTGGGGCAGCACCAATAATATCCCTAAGCTAAACCAATGGAGATGGTAAGGATTGCAAATCCAGTCTATCCAGAAATCTCTTCCACACAGAGAGTGTCGCTCTAAACAAAGGGTTGGAGGGAGTACTCTCAGTAGGATGGGATGTATCCAACAAAATGAGTGTACGGAGCGGGACTGCGAACATGTCATTTTCCAAGGCTGCCCACAATTTATTTTGTGGAGCACGCAACCAATCAATTACTCTGGCTAGGTGAAAAGCCTGATAATACCATAGCCCAATGCCTCCAAAAGATTTCTGATGAAACAGAATAGAACTCGCAATACGGGCTCTCTTCCCTCGCCAAATAAATTTGGAGCTCAGCCTACTCATGTGTGGAAAATATGATCTGTATATAGAGACAGGCAAGGTCTGCAATAAGTAGGTAAGCTTAGGTATGACATAAGAGATAACTAGAATTTTCCTACCGTACCAAGACAAGTAAAGTAAGTCTAATATACGTAGCATATCAGGGAAGGAAGATAAAAGCAGTTTGAAGTTAATAGAGTACAACTCATTGCAATCTTCACTCAGTTTAATCCCCAAATATTTAATGTGTGGCGAAGATCAATCAAAGGGCGAGTCAGCAGATAATTGGGATCTACACTCAGGCGGTAGGGCTATACCCAGGGCTTGAGATTTACTCGAATTGATCTGAAAGTTGGAGAAGAGACCAAAGGAGTCGAATAGATCTTGCGCTTTGGGAAGTGCGATCTCAGGGTTCGTAACTATCAAAAGAAGGTCATCCGTGTAAGCAGCCAATTTATGCTCTACGCCACCAAAACGGAAACCTACAATATCGGGATTCATGCATAAAGACTGCATGAGGGTCTCCATGAACATTACAAACATAAGTGATAAAATCCCTGGCGAGTGCCATTACAAATCTCAAAAGAGGCAGATTAGACTCCATTCACCGCAATAGCGGCAGAGGTAGACGCATACATGGAGAAGACAGCATTGATAAAAGGGGGTAGCGAGATGAAAGGACATCATAGTCTGCTTCATAAAAGTACAACTAATTCTGTCAAAGGCCTTCTCAGCGTCCGTGCTGAGAAGAACTGTAGGTATGTTATGTCTTTGAGAATGATGTAGTATATGTAACACTCTAATGAAGTTATCCCTGCCTTCCCTTTGCATCATAAAGCCCACTTGATCAGGTGAGATAACATCTGGGAGAATTAGCTTCAGGCGAGACGCTATCATTTTCGCTATCAATTTCAGATCTATATTTAGCAGCGAAATAGGTCTGAAATTAGCACACAGAGTATGATTATTCCCTTCCTGTGGGATAAGGGAGATATAGGCAAGAGACATGTCATCTGACAATGGGGAATCTTAAGTAGCAAGGTTTGCAGCCTGCTTTATACCTGCCATTTTAACCACCTTGCCACAATATTTTGTTCCTGTGTCCGTTATTTGCTGTTCACAAACGGATAAAGTGGAAACTGAGTTTCCCCACAGTATTTTCATCTCGCTGGATCCTCCTTTCTTCTTTCTTAGTCTTACCTTTACAGTGAACTCTCCCAGCTCAGAAGCAGGGAGTCTCAAAGAGTAGTCAAAGTCTTGTGACACTTGAACTGCTCACTGTTACCTATCGAGAGTCCACTTCAACAAAACAGTCTGTTCAAGCTGCACCATTGCAGAATAAGACATTGGGTAACTTAGGAGGATCTATGTCGGGCTTTGTAATCTAGTATTTTTACCTAGATAAAAATAGACGTTTTCCCAATAAACGTATAACCAGATGAAGTAGAAGGGAACAGAAAATAAAATGGTCCCAGTATCAAGAAATAAAATCAAAGGAATCTTGTAGTAATAAGTAACAATTTCAGGATGAGGCAAACGTGTGTAGTCAGCTTTGTGATAATGTTCTCTTGTACTTTAGTTTATCTTTCTCTAAAAAATATTAAGTGAATATAGTCTTATCATATTCAGTGGTCCGGCAATAACATGCAGAGCTGCGGAGGATTTTTATATTCTGTATCGTTAACTTGCAAATTCATCAGTAGAAAGTGAATTGGGCACGGACTGCAGACTGTCATGACACAGCTGGCGCCTATTGACGGCTTGAAAGGAAAGCTGCGGGTAGTTTGAATTCCCCTGTGCACCCCCTTTATTATTTTGAATATTTCAGCTGCAAAAGGTTGTGATTCTTATAATGACAGGGAATGTCTAGATTGAGAGATACGATAAGAGGAATCATTAAAATGCTATGGAGAAGCATGAAAAATCAAAAGAAGTAACAAGACAATTAAACCAAACATTATCCATTTAGTCACCAGGAATCAGAATGAATGGACTAGACATCACATATAATATGTATCATAAAGAAATAAAAGAGTTTCTGTAACATAGCAGTATACTTTAGTTGGAATTCCTGCATCTTAAACTATTTAGTTTAAAGAGAAATATACCAAATACTGTATACGAGTGGAGGAGTGATTAATCTAATTTACTAGAGGTTTGGAAGAACCAATGAAGACATTTTTAACAAATTAGGGTTGTATAATTGTATTCTTTGGTTCCCAAAAAGTTATATGGATAGGAAATGTGCCTAATTGTGTTCTCTGATCAATGATCAATTTAACTTTTTTGATTATATAAATTTCAACCTGTTCTAAACATTACAGTAAAATTATACTCGTAATCACATAACAAAGATAAAACCCCAGGCTACTGATTCTTATCATATTTGAACTTATATTTTATTCAGTGTTCTATTTGAGATTTATGTAAAAATGCCTAAAGCCACAGTAAGTAAAATCAAAGTACAAATTACAATATCCTTCCTTTCGGAAGTAGAATATAAACCATAATTCACCACAGGTCGTACTATCATCGCAAGGATACAAAAAAAATAAAATAGACTGCTAAAAGCTTCCCCACAAGAAAAAAAAAGAATGGAAATACTTGACATTATATGGTGGAGTAGATAAACTATATTGTAAATGGGAGAAAGAGTGGGCACTACTGTAATGGAAGTCCAGTGATTACACAAATAAATTCAAATCGAAAGTTCCATTTTACATCTCAGGGTGGTGCTTAGCACAAAGAAACATCATAAAGGTAACGCACAGCGATGGTAAGAATTGAATAAATATGGGCGTGTGCCGCATAAAATAAATTATTAGATTAACCAGCAAGCCTTACTACAAAAAACTAAGTTCTCTTGTTTGTTAAAAGGATTTTCTGACCACTAAAAATTGCTTAACGAGGTAAAAAATTCAGCTTTAGTCATTGAAGTCCCCTACCACTTCCTGTTATTAAAAAAAAAAAAAAAAATGGAGTGCCATACAGTTCCATATGACAATTCAACCGATGGACGCTGCGGGGAACTATTGTCCATAATTACATTTGTAGTGGTTGGCTGCCGTGGCCAAATGGTGCAGGATGACATGCCAATGTGGTGTGACAAAAATAGGAAGTGTCCAACGATATAGGAACAGCGGAATATTAGATTTTTTATTTTTTTTACCATGTCTTTAACCCCTTAAGGTCTAAGCCTATTTTGGCCTTGTGGACATAGCCGATTTTTGCACATCTGATATGCGTTACTTTATGTGGTAATAACTGCAGAATGCTTTTGCCTATCCAAGCGATTCTGAGAATGTTTTCTCGTGACATGTTGTACTTTATGATACTGAAAAAATTTTGTCGTTAAATTCAATATTTATTTGTAAAAAACACCAAAATTTAGAGAAAATTTGCAAAAATCTGCATTTTTCTAAATTGTAATGTATCTGCTTGTAAAACGGATAGTAATACCACACAAAATAGTTACTAGTTAACATTTCCTATATGTCTACTTTATGTTTGCATCGTTTTTTGAACGTGTTTTTATTTTTCTAGGACGTTACAAGGCTTAGAACTTTTTTCAGGGACCAGTTCAGTTCTGAAGTGGCTTTGAGGGCCTTATATATTAGAAACCCCCTATAAAACACCCCATTTTAAAAACTGCACACCTCAAAGTATTCAAAACAGCATTCAGAAATTATTTTAACCCTTTAGGCATTTCACAAGAAATAAAGCAAAGTAGAGGTGAAATTTACAAATTTAAATTTTTTTTTACGAAATTCATTTGTAATACAGTTTTTTCTGTACCACAGAAGGTTTTACCAGAGAAATGCAACTCAATATTTATTGCCCAGATTCTGCAATTTTTTTAAATATCCCACATGTGGTCCTAGTGCGGTAAAGGACCGAAACACCGGCTTCAGAAGCAAAGGAGCACCTAGTGGATTTTGGGGCCTCTGTTTTATTAGAATATATTTTAGGCACCATGTCAGGTTTGAAGAGGTCTTGTGGTGCCAAAACAGTGGAAACCCCCCAAAAGTGACCCCATCTTGGAAACTACACCCCTCAAGGAATTTTTCTAGAGGTATAGTTAGCATTTTTAGCCCACAGGTTTATTGCTAAATTTATTGGAACTTGTCTGTGAAAATGAAAATCTACTTTTTTTCTGAAAAAACATACGATCTTTTCATTTTTACAAGGAATAAAGGAGAAAAAGCACACCAACATTTGTAAAGCAATGTCTCTCGATTACGGCAATACCCCATATGTGGTAATAAACTGCTGTTTGGACCCACGGCACGCCTCAGAAGGGAACGAGGGCCATTTGGATTTTAGAGCACAGATTTTGCTGGAATGGTTTTCGGTGCCATGTCGTGTTTGCAAAGCCCTGGAGGGACCATAACAGTGGAAACTCCCCAAAAGTGACCCCATTTTGGAAACTACACCCCTCAAGGAATTTTTAAAGAGGTATGGTTAGCATTTTTAGCACACAGGTTTTTTGCTAAATTTATTGGAACTGGTCTGTGAAAATGAAAATCTACTTTTTTTCTGAAAAAACATAAAATGTTTTAGATTTTACAAGGAATAAAGGAGAAAAAGCACCCCAACATTTGTAAAGCAATGTCTCTCGATTAAGGCAATACCCCATATGTGGTAATAAACTGCTGTTTGGACCCACGGCAGGGCTCAGAAGGGAACGAGGGCCATTTGGATTTTGGAGCGCAGATTTTGCTGGAATGGTTTTCGGTGCCATGTCGTGTTTGCAAAGCCCTGGAGGGACCATAACAGTGGAAACTCCCCAAAAGTTACCCCATTTTGGAAACTACACCCCTCAAGGAATTTTTCTAGGGTTAGCATTTTGACCCTACACGGTTTTTGCTGAATCTATGGGAATTATGCCGTGAAATTGAAAATCTAAATTTTTCTAATAAAATGCAGTTTTAGCTCAGATTGTTTTCATTTTTACAACAGATAAAGGAGAAAAAACACCCCAATATTTGTAAAGCAAACTCTTCTGAGCACAGCAATACCCCATATGTGGTAATAAACTGCTGTTTGGACACATGGCGGAAGTTAGAAAGGACGGAGCGCCATTTGACTTTTGGAGCTCAAGTTTTGCTGGAATGGTTTGCGGCCCCATGTCACATTTGCAAAGCCACTGAGGGGCCAAAATAGTGCAAACCCGGCAAAAGTGACCCCATTTGGGAAACTATACCCCTCATGGAATTTATCTAGCGGTATAGTGAGCATTTTGACCCCACAGTTATTTTGCTGAATTATTGGGATTATGCAGTGAAAATGAAAATCTACATTCTTTCCACGAAAATGTTGAATTGTTTTCATTTTCACAAGGAATAAAGGAGAAAAAGTGCCCCAATAATTGTAAAGCAATTTCTCCCGAGTACGGCAATACCCCATATGTGGTTATAAACTGCTGCTTGGATACACCGCAGGGCTCAGAATGGCAGGAGTGCTACTTGGCATGTAGATTTTGGTTGATTGTTTTTTGGGCGCCATGTCGCATTTGCAGAGCCCCTGAGGTACCCGTACAGTAGAAACCCCTGAGAAGTGACTCCATTTTGGAAACTTTACCAATCAGGGTAATCATCTAGGGGTGTACTGAGCATTTTTATCCCACAGGTGTTTCATAGATTGTATTAGAATCAGGAAGTGAAAATGAAATTGCACCCAATTTTTTTCCCCACAAGGGGTAATAGGAGAAAGAACAATACATAATTTGTTACCCAATTTCTCCCGAATACGGCAATACCCAATGTGAGGCCCTAAACTGCTGTTTGGGCACATGGCAGAGCTCAAAATGAAAGGAGTGCCATGTGGCTTTTAGAGCACAGATTTTGCTGGACTGGTATACGGGCGCCATGTCGCATTTGCAGAGCGCTCTTAGGTACCAGAGTAGAGTGTAAAACCCTTAGAAGTGACCCCATTTGGTAAACTACACCCCTCAAGGCATTTATCATTTGCCTGGACATATGACAGGGCTTAGGAGTGAAAGGCGCATGTGAGACCTATTTTGGTGATTTTCGCAGCATTAGCCCACAACGGCAGGGCTCTGGGGTCAAATAGTAAAACAAACCCCCAAGTAGTAACCCCCATTTTGGAAACTGCACCCCTGAAGGCATTTTATTAACGGGTGTAGTGAGCATTTTGACCCCACAGGTTTTTTTTTTAATATTAGAAATGAATGCTCAGTGGATGGTGCAAAGTGAAAATTGCAAATTTCCACAGGTATGTGCCAATTTAGTGCACAATATTTTGTGCCCAGTTCGTGCCACTGAAGACAAATACCTCAAACTGTTAAGTGGGTTCTCCCGGGTATGGTGATGCCATATATGTGGACGTACACTGCTGCGTGGGCACGCTGCAGGGCGCACCATTTGGCTTTTGGAGCGTGGATTTTGCTCGCTAGTTGTTTTGTTTGGGGTTTTGCTGGTATTTCAGTTATGATGTGGGGGCATATGTAAGCTGTGCGGAGAACATCAGGGGTATAATAAGAGAGTATAATAATGGGGTAAATAAATAATTATCCACAGATATGTGGCCGGTGTCGCACTGATAAATGGCGCCCGATCTTATCCGCTTTTGGACACTATGCACATTTTGCATCGCCATATTCTGAGAGCCAAAACGTCTTTCTTTTTTCTCCTCCGGAGCCGTGTGAGGGCTTATTCTTTGCGGGACAATCTGTAGATCTCATTGGCACCATTTTGGGGTACATGCGATTTTTTGATCACTTTGTATTTCATTTTTTGGGCAAGCCAGGTGACCAAAAACCTGCAATTCTGATGATTTTTATTATTTATTTTTTTACGGCGTTCGCCACGCGCTATGAATGACAATTTTACATTATTCTGCGGGTCGGTACGATTACGGCGATACCATATATATATAGTTTTTCTTATGTTTTGCAGCGTCTGCACGATAAAATCACTTTTGTTTCAAATAATTTATTTTTGGTGTCACCATATTCTGAGAGCGATAACTTTTTTATTTTTCCGTCAAAAAAGCGGTGGGAGAGCTTGTTTTTTGCGGGACAGGCTGCGTTTTTTAATGGTATAGTTTTGGGGTACATGCAACTTTTAGATCCCCTTTTTTTATTCTGTTTTGCAAGGGGTAGTGACTAACAAACAGCGATTCTGGAATAGTTTTATTATTTAATTTTTTTACGGTGTTCACCGTACGGATAAAATAGCGTGATATTTTTATAGTTTGGGTCGTTACGGATGCGGGGATACCACATATGTGTACTTTTTTTGTTTTTTGTTTTTTCCTATAATAAAAGACTTATTATAGGAAAAAAGGCTGTTATAGTGTTTTTTAACATGAAACATATATTTTTTTACTTTTTTACAACATTTTTATTAACTTGTTTTAACTTTTTCTTTTGTCCCACTAGGGAACTTGAAGGCATGAAGCCCTGATCGCTATTCTAATACTCTGCACTACCTACATAGTGCAGTGTATTAGAGCCGTCAGCTATTCACTGACAGCAAGCCTATTAGGCTTCGCCTCCCGGCGGGGCCTAATAGGCTTCCGTACTAGGAAGCAATTGTTAGGCTATAGTTGCCATAGCAACCATCGGAACACCCGCGGGTGCCGATGGTTGTCATTAGCAACCATAGGGTACAATCTAATCACTTAGATGCAGCGATAGCTGCATCTAAGGGGTTAATCGGCCGGATCGGAGCCTTGCTCCGGTCCTGGCCGTTAGGGCACGATGTCAGCTGTGACAAACAGCTGACACCCGCGCCCGTGGCAACCATCGTTGTTGCCGACAGGCTACAAGCCACTTCGATGCATCGATCACGTTTATCGATGCATCGAAGGGGTTAATCAGCCAGATCGGTGCCTAGCTCCGGTCCTGGCCGTTGCAGAGGGGCGTCGGACAGCTGATTCCCGGCGGTGATAACGCTGGCTCAGCTTCTGAGCCAGCGTCATCACATACACACGTCATAGAGCTGTGATTGGTCAGTCTGCTTTGACTGACCAATCACAGCGATCGCCGGCAGGAGACCGCTGTGAATGGTCCCCTGCCGTCTTACTGTGCCGATCAACTGTCATAAACAGTTGACGGCACAGTTCTGTCACCTTGTCCTTTAACAGGGTGACAGTTTTTAGCCAGGACGCACCGGTACGTCCCTGTGCCTTAAAGCACTTCAATGCAGGACTTACCGGTGCGTCCTGGTGCGCTAAGGGGTTAATTCTAGTGAAATACTTTATATTCTACTCTTTAAGATATTTTGAGCTTTGTGAGTGATGGAGGAATTCAAGTTGTTAACTGCTATCTTTCGTTGGTAGTGCACAATTTGTAAATTATTATGAAGTGCTGCATAACTAACTCCACACGCTGATTGATATGCAGTGTACCTCTTAAAACAGAAAATTATATCATTCACATGTCCTGAATGTTTATTTAATTTAGGGTAGTTCTATATGGGCAATGAAAATCGCTGAAAAATTGTGGATGCAATGCATCTTCAGTTATTCCCTAAAGATGAATTGATTCATTCCTAATATTAAATGGATTAGTGAATATGCAAAAGTGAAAATATTAACATTTCTAACATAAAAAGAGCACAAATTATATTTGATTTCAAAGCCCATTTTTCAGCACATAGTGTAAAGAAGTAGGGGAGTTGAGTTTGCACCAGAGAGGTTTTGTTGTTATTAACATGATTTTGTATCTGTTCCTTTATGTCATTGTATTTGTTGTGAAAAGCACATTTTTACAGTGACAGTCAGTAATGGTCTCTATTTTTTTATTTCTATGGAAGGTATTTTTGTCATCCATTTATATATTTTTTATTAATTCAGAACATAGGATAAGGTAAATACACATTGCTACAAAATTTCAATTTATAATAGACAATAGACAAAAACACAGAAAAAAAGTGTCAAAAATTGATTAATCATATCTAAAAACCTGACATGTTTTGCATCTACCTAGATAGACTTTAATCCTGTCTTACAGTCGAGAAGTATTGTGTGTCTAGTATCAACTGTGCAGCCCTGTGAAAAGCTTGCTGAAGGTGCCTAATCCCAGAACTTGACTCACCAATAAAATTGGATGTCGAAACAGAATATTACTCTTAAAGGGCAGGTGTCAAGATTTTTTTTAAATTTTTTATCATATTGCTTTTAATATGATATTAACATAAATTTTATTTATTTGTGTTCTCATGTTCTACTTTTTTCATTGTTCTTACTTTTACTTCGCTTTCCTATGGGGGCTGCCATTTTTTTTTCATCTCTGTATGTGTCGATTAACGACACATACAGAGATGGAATACGGCACATACAACCCCATAGAGAATGTGAACGGGAGCCGTTCCATTCTCAGAAGCACACGCACACGCCATTTGTGTGGGAAGGCGCATGCGCCGCTCCCACACAGACCAAAACTAATCTCGTTCGCAGACCGAAATCTGGCACCATTTTCATGTGGACCGGTAGCCGCTGCCGGACAGTCAGATGACGACTTCGCAAGGAATAGGAGCGTAGACCAGCGGAGGAGGCGGCGGCGGCAGGTAATTTATGTTCGTGTATGTGATGTGTGTATTATGTGCGTGTGTTATTATGTTGTTATTATGTGTGTATTATGTTCCTGTATTATATACTGTCTGCTGAGCCCTGTATCTAATCCTCCTACACTGTGCAGTAGCTCAGAAAATGGCGGCACACAGTGTAGGAGGTTTGAAGATTCAAACCATTCCTTCTCCTGGCACTAGCCAGAAGAAGGGAGGGGGGATTGTGTGAGGACACTAGAGAGAGTGTGTCCACCGCAAATTTGCAGGATAAATATATGAGGTTGCTTTACCACATTAACCATGCTGCAATATTGGGAACTTCTCCCTCTAGTGCCCAGCACATGGAAATGTAATAAATTAGAATCTAATGTATAATATTTCCTGACTTGTGAAAAAATTAAAAAAATTAAAACAATGTGTAATCACTTAAATAATAATTGTTTAACTGAAAAAAAATAATAATTCTAGCGACACATTCCCTTTAAGTTCACTGTTTCCAACTTTTACAATTTTCCTAAATTTGGTGGAGCTTAGTGGTCACACTTGCAGAGGGAAAAGTAATTAGCATATATGGCTGACATATTTCTTGACCTGGAATCAGGGACATAGCTTTAGATGCAGAGGCAGTAGTCACACCCAAGTTCTGTTGCCTAAGGAGGCCCAAGGGCCCCTTTGCCACATAAGAAGACATCAATATTATAAATGGCACATGGTAAGCGTGGGGCCCTATTACGTTTTTCGCATTGAATCCCAGGAATTGTTAAGTTACATCTCTACCTGGAAATGATGATATGAAAAAAACATCTGCACAGTTACAATTCAGAAAAATGAATTAATAGAGTATAATAAGAAGCACACAGTCTTTGCAGTATCAATTTAAAGAACTTCGATAAACACCACATGATTGCTGATTTTTAATTTTAGATTTCAGCATGACGTTTTACATATTAGAGGACCAACACAGCAATTGCTTATTTTAAAGAGGTTGTGTCAGGAATTATTATTATTGAAATCACGATCATCATCTCCATCATCACAATAACACTAATACATCATAGAAGATTTCTGCTAGGAAGCAAAATGCAAACAGAAATTGTTTATGACAACAGCCAATGGTTAAACTGGTTAAATTTGCTACTGGGTATTTTTAACATAGTGCCATATTTGGGCAAATGCTGATGCTAAATGAATGAAATAGAAATACTTCATGCTGAACATTTGCTGATAAAATGTTCTACTTGACCAGCATCTGTTTTGTTATTAATTTAAATCTGCATTATAACATTTTCCTCCATGCATTGACATTTGAACTGAAAATTTACTATATATTTCATATTTAGTTTTTCGTTTTTTCTCTTTAAATTGGCCTACTACTCATAAATGCTGTCCTGGGAAGTGCATGATAATATTATTATTATTATTAATAATATTTTTTATTATTATTATTAATAATAATAATAATAATAATAATAATAATAATATTCTTTACTTATAATTGGGGAGGTAACAACAAGTTTAACGACAGATAATCCGAACAATGGGATTAACAAGGAAAGAAAAGGCAAAATCCCTGCCCGTAAGAGGTTTTTAATCTAAATGGGTTGGAAGAAGTAAAACAATAGGTTCAAGGAGGTATTTTGTGGGGACTAGTCCCTTGTGTTGGAAGGAAGAATATAAATAGGGCTGCATGAACTTAGCCAGTATTGCAGCCAACATGAATAAAAAGTGCAGAGTGACGCGACAATCGTAGCTAGTTGAGAACAGACGGGTTGTGTTGTATACTAAATAAATGGGGCCCCCAATCATATTCAAACTGGGTCCAAGATTTTTGGCCAAATTTGTATGTGTGCATGTTTGGAACATTTTCAGCTGCAGCAAATCATATAACATAACTGAACTAACATATCTCTAATATATGTCAGATCAGCATCATCCTGGTGCTATTCTCAACATGGAGAGGTAGCTACATAGAGCTCAGCAGTTCAGTGCAATTGTGGCACAGATAGCTGTAACCCTCTACATTGGTTCTTTGGCATCCTGCTAGTGTGCAAAAGACTGACAGAACAAAATACTAGCAATTCTTAAATTCCCAGTCAGCCATATACATCTTCCGTTTCCTCCCAGCATGCCCTTCCACCAAAATATATTATAACCCTCAAGAAGTGAACTCTCCCTAAGATATCCCGATTGAAAGAATTAGTACATTTTACTGCTCTGTACACACAGCATTCTTCTTTTTTTTCATTGAGAAATGGGGCAGAATGCAATTTTTTTTTTCTTTAAAAATACATAATTATTGCGTGTAAAAAGAAGGGTGGTGCTGACTGGCTTCTTAAAAAAAGATGTCAGCTTATTCAACGTATTGCTAAGGCCTCATGCACACGACAGTAAAAACGCCCGTTATTACGGGTCGTAATCACGACCCGTAATAACGGGCTCATAGACTTCTATTGGCGACGGGTGCCTTCCCGTTTTCTCACGGGAAGGTGCCCGTGCCGTTGAAAAAGATAGAACATGTCCTATTTCAGGCCGTAATAACGGCACGGACAGTCCATAGAAGTCTATGGAGCTCTCGTAATAACGGGTGGCTACATGTGTGCACCCGTCATTACGGCAGCGTTGCTAAGCGACGTCAGTAAATAGTCACTGTCCAGGGAGCTGAAAGAGTTAACTGATCGGCAGTAACTCTTTCAGCACCCTGGACAGTGACTACCGATCAGTATAAACCTGTAAAAAATAAAAATAAAAGACGTTCATACTTACCGACAACTTCCTGCTTCCTCCAGTCCGGTCTCCCGCCCGTTGCCTTGGTGACGCGTCCCTCTCGACATCCGGCCCGAAGTCCTGGATGACGTTTCAGGCCATGTGACCGCTGCAGCCAATCACAGGTCAATCACAGGCTGCAGCGGTCACATGGACTGCCGCGTCATCCAGGGATGTCGGGCTGGATGTGAAGAGAGGGACGCGTCACCAAGACAACGGCCGGTAAGTATGAATTTCTTTAACTTTTATTACAGAAAAGGCTGTCCCTTCTCTCTATCCTGCACTGATAGAGAGAAGGGGCTGCCGATTAGTGCAGCGCTATTTTGCCGCCAAAAACGTGCTCGTAAATACGGGTAGAATACGTGTGACACCGGACCCATATTTACGGGCACGGGTTCGTAAATACTGGTGCAAAACGGGTGGAATACGTGTGACACCGGACCCGTATTTACGCCAGTATTTACGGGTGGGGAAAAATACGGTCGTGTGCATGAGGCCTAAAAGAATCGTTGTGTCAGAAAATGAAAGCAGTAAAAATGATCAGTATAGAGGCAGAGTTAACAATAAAGAGGTATAATTTGTCTGTGACTCTCTATTTCAGCATGACCCCTCCCCCCTCCCCCCAAGAATGGTGAAGTGATTTGCTGGTATCAGGCATTCGCATGCAATAGTAAA
Source organism: Rhinoderma darwinii (assembly GCF_050947455.1). Taxonomy (NCBI): domain Eukaryota; kingdom Metazoa; phylum Chordata; class Amphibia; order Anura; family Rhinodermatidae; genus Rhinoderma; species Rhinoderma darwinii. The sequence goes on from NC_134687.1 coordinate 113,688,326, forward strand.
TTCCAATATTGACAATAGCCATTTGTAGTCTGAAGTAAAGCGAAGTACCTTTTCATGTCTTCCAAGTACTTTACACATCAAAGTAATGTTTTCCTCTGCAATATTATTTTTAGTCTCCAAAATATAGATTGTAAACACTACCTCCTACACTGATAGCCAATCAGGAAAAGGTTTAAGAGGAGGTGATACAGTGGTATAGGAGGATGCTCACCCAATATGTTAATAGACCAAGAAGGTCTTAGTCAACAAATAATGATGAAGAAGATATACAGCCACAACTACCTCCAAGTTATTGGGAGAAATATGAGAGCTTTGAACCGTTATAAAAATGTGATTGCCATAAATAAAGGTGGCAATGGAATAGGCAGAGGTGCAGTTGCGTGGGCCTCATCGGTTGAAGATCAAGTCATGGACAAATGGTGGTTTTGTCTTTTTATCTGAGTTAGAAGTGTGTAACAGTATGGATGATGATGATGAATTGCTGCACAGGACCTAGAAACCTGGTCCTGATGAAGAAGAAGAAAAATGGGCAAATTTCTTCTGGTGTCTGACAGGTAAGTAAAATTTGCATACAATTTGGCCACTTTCTACATCAAGTCAGTGGAAATATTCCATGACCAGATAGATTCTACTAGGCAGCCCAGTAAAAATTCAATTACTACAGTCAATATCAAAAGTTGTTGCCACCCCTACTACTGGCACCATAACAAAGATTCTTGCCTTAAAAACATAAGAAAAATCTGGAAAAAAAAAAAACAGAATGAGAGAGTGAGGAAGGGTAGGGTGAGCCTGGATATAATGGTAGGAATTTTTAGTTCATGTATGTATGGCTATTTAAGATGTATTGTGGAGTGGAGCAGAATATGTTTTATTTGTCCAAACATGAGGGAAAATGTAAATTTATTTAATTTAATTTTTTACTTATTTTTGGGGGCAAGGGAAAGGGATGGGTATTTTATCAGTGTGTACAATGATACACATGTAAGTAATTGGAAGGGTCTGGGGTCTGAATTGAATTTGGGGTTTGGTTTGAGGTGTGAATTTATTTTGGGGCCTGGAGTCTGAATTAATTTTGGGATCTAGTCCGGGGTTTATAATAATTTTGGTGTCTGGTCAAGGATCTGAATTAGTTTTGGGCTCTGATTTGGGGGTCTAGATTAATTTAGGGATCTTAAATTAGATCTTTCAAATTTTTGCAAAAATCATTGTAAAACATTCTCATTGTGGTTTTGCAACAATTGCATAAATAGAAACACGAATAGCAGAATAGCAGAACTTCCATGGCAGCCTTCTAATCTCTGGTAAGTACAGCATTCTATAGGGGTATTTCCCCATAGAAGCAATACTTTTAGGGGAGAATACTTCCCTAAAACAGCATGCAATTGAACAGCCACAAATTTACTTTCTGACGGATTCATATAGATTTGAAACAAAAAACTGGTATGTCTCCATTTGAAATTAGAGACGTACAGTAGGTCCCATAGAGTGCCATGGAGGCCATTTAATCAAAGGTTGTACAGAGTCATAATGCATATGAGTGCATACGTTTTTAATCATCATATTTATACACAAATGCATACAGGGACAAAATATATATTTTTTTAGTAGGTGGTGGGAAAGGAAGGGGGTTCCAAGCTAAACTTTTGCACCAGAGCCCATGAGGCTTTAGCTATGTTTCTGGGAAGTTCTATCAGGTAGATGTTATCTAGATCATATCTAAGTGATATACTAACTGATATATGAGGTTATAGTGAAAAAGCCCTTAAGACTCTATATCAATTATTAAAGGGAGTCTGTCAGCGGTTTTCAGGCCTTAAAACTGCTGATAGAGTGATATAGGCAAGGGGGAGGGCAGTGTAAACATACCTTCTTTCTTGTTGCATGACGAAACAGATGTTTAATTTACCCGGCACGGCAGTCGCAAGCGCCGTCACTCAGAGCAGAGAGGCAAGGCTTGCAGTGTACAGTACAGGAGCACTTGCACATCAAATGTCTGCCTTAGTGACACTTGCAATCACGGCACCCAGGAAATTAAACATAGTTTTTTAGGTCATGCATGACCAAGGCAAAAGGAATGTTTACAATGCCCTCCCGATCCCCTGTATAGTGTCAGATTGAGGCCTTTAAAACTGCTTACAGATTCTCTTTTAGACAAAAGGCAACAAATTATATTTAAATTATGCCAGTCAATTCTGTACAATGAAGTGAAATGGATAGCCCAATTTGCAGAAATATTGACAAAGCAAAATTTTAATGTTCCGCTCATCCCAGCTTCTCTGAAACAGCTAAATTATTATTTATAGAATCTTGTACTTTAACATTTTGGAATGAAAGTAGCAAGTCAAGAATAATGCAATGACTAAGATATGAAAACCAAATACTCCTTCTGCCGCAACTAGGGACAATTAATCTTTAACATTTATTTAGTTTTTTTAAATTTATAATTTTTGTTTTAAGAGACCTTTAGTCGTTAATACATTTGGCAAAGAAATGAGTAAATACAATTTCTGTCAACCTGTTCCCACAGAACTTTGCGCTGTCAGTATCTTCTATTGCAATATGCATAACAAATATATGTAAGAGCAGGACAGATGCCAACTTAACAGATTGAATGTAAGCTTTCAAATGCCAAGGAATATTATTACAGAATATAAATATAAAAATTTAAGTTCTATCCAATGTGTAAAAAATGGGCAATTATAAAAAGTATAATATTTTAATCCTTCATAATGTTTTATGGCTTATGTAAATTTTTATGTTATTAAAAATATTGTGTTGTAGTATTATTGACATTTTCATTTTAAGCCCCTCTAAATGAGTATTTATTTTTCTGAAAAATTGAGCTGTCGATTGTAAGTTTGAGCAAATTAATTAATGGCACATATGGAATTCCACTATCTAAAATACATAAAGAACATTTTTCATGAAAATTTCGTTTTCTACATTCTTACATAAATCATGTCGGTGGGCTTGTAAAACAAGTGGTTTGTATATCAAGTGGAGTTACAAAACCGGATTGACTTACTGTGTTGTGTGTGACAAAGTGAGGGCCAGTGCATGCGATATGTGAATTGATTGCTTGCTTGCTAAAAGAAGTTTGCAAAAGTGACACAATTGAAAAAAAAAATTTCTTTGCAGCTTACTTCCTGCTGAGCAGCTGACTAGGGGGAGGGGTTAACTGGTCCCAGGTGGTATAAATTAGCCCTCAGGACTCTAGAGAGCCTGCTCTAGTGGGCTTGTAAAACAAGTGGTTTGTATATAAACTGGAGTTACAAAACCAGAGTTCAAAAGAGGAGTTAAAGGCCCAGTAAGTACTCTTCTTTTCTTTTTGCATTAACAACTGTTCGCTGTTTTTTTGTAACTGGGATAATGGACAGCAAGATTGGAGGTTTTCTTCAGTGCACAGTTTGCCATATGTATGCACGACTGGAGCAGGAGTTCCAGGGTGAATACCTCTGTGGCAGATGTGAGCATGTTGGACACCTGGAAGCTCGCATTAGAGATCTGGAGGAGCAAAATGCAACACTGAGGAAGATAGACAATCTTGAGCGGAGCATGCTGCTCACAGAGCATGCAGTTAGTGGGTTAGAACTGGAGGGTGAAGATATGGGTGAGCAGGATCAGGCAAGTAGCTGGGTTAATGTAGTTAGGGGCAGTAGAAAGGGGTCCAAGGAAAGGAAGGCCAATCCTGTTTCTGACATTCCAAGCAAAGTTGCCAAGCTGCGTGATGATGCGAGGGTGTCGGTCTCAGAAATGGCAGCCCTAGTGGATACTGATCTCCCTAACAGCCGGGAGAACAGCCCAGCTAGAAGTCGGCGGGATGGTAATGCAGGTAAGCCAACACAATTGATAGTCGTAGGGGATTCTATAATCAGAAAGACGGATAGAATAATTTGTCGCCAAGACCTCCTCAACCGAATGGTTTGCTAACAAACAGGAAGTAGAGAGATGCCTCCAGCTCACCTTTTGACTGGACTTATATTTTGTAGTCCTAGCGCTCGGGTCCTCGTGACGGCACACAACTGACTGATTATTTGTAGAAGAAAAGTGGATGGATCCAGCGCTGTGATAATTAAAAAGAAGCTTTTTCTAAGTTTTAATTTTCTTCATTAAAATTGGATCGGTAGCATATTAATGATAATGTCCTGCAATGCTGAGAATGTAGAATAGAGGTAGATAGCCTACGCGTTTCGAACGCTGTCTGCATTCTTATTCATGGCTTGAAGTGAAGCGAATGGTTTGCTGTCTCCCTGGTGCCAGGGTTCGGCATGTGGTGGAACGGGTGGACAAATTGCTGGGAGGGGCTGGTGATGATCCAGCTGTTGTGCTCCATGTCGGTACCAATGACAGAATAAATGGTAGGTGGAGGAGCCTTAAGAATAATTTTAAAGAACTAGGCTACAAGCTGAAGGGAAGGACCTCCAAGGTTGTATTCTCAGGAATACTGCCTGTGCCATGCGCATCACAGGAAAGACAGCGGGATCTCAGGGAGTTAAATGCATGGCTTAAATTTTGGTGTAGAGGAGAAGGCTTTGGGTTCCTAGAGCACTGGGCTGACTTTTCATTGGGGTACAAACTGTATTCTGCAGATGATTTGCACCTAAATGGAAGGGGGTCCGCTGTGCTGGGGGAGAGAATTCTATCTGGGGTGGCGGAGTATTTAAACTAGGGCTGAGGAGGGCGGTCAATGTAGAAAAAAAAGGGGTAGTCAGGTTAGAGAGGGGTCAGACTATATTGGTGGGGGGAGAAACAGACTGTGGGGAGAGGACTAGACAACAGGATAAGGAGATCCTTTTGTTACAAAACAGCAGTGTAAATAAAAATGCCCAAATAATGTCAAATCACATTTCTGATAATAAAAGTGAAAAACTGAAAGGCAAGTTAAAGTGTATGTTCACAAATGCCAGAAGTCTAGCAAGCAAAATGGGGGAGCTGGAGGCCTTGGTACTGGAAGAAAATATAGATATAGTTGGTGTTGCTGAAACATGGCTTGACTCTTCACATGACTGGGCTGTAAATCTACAGGGTTTTACACTGTTTCGGAAAGACAGAACAAATAGGAAAGGTGGTGGTGTATGTCTGTATGTGAGAAGTGATATGAAGGCGAGTGTGAAAGAGACAATAGTGGGTGAATACTGTGAGGAGGTTGAAACCTTGTGGGTGGAACTAGAAAGGGAGGTAAACACTGAAAAAATTACTTTTGGTGTAATCTATAGACCCCCCCCCCCAATATAACTGAGGAGATGGAAGGTCAGCTATATTAACAGATGGAGCGGGCTGCACAGGCGGGTACTGAAGTAATAATGGGAGATTTTATTATCCGGGATATTAATTGGTGTCATGGTTCGGCTTCAACTGCACAGGGGAGACATTTCCTCAACCTGTTGCAGGAAAATTTTATGGGCCAGTTTGTGGAGGACCCGACTATAGGTGATGGTCTGTTGGATCTGGTCATTTCTAATAATGCAGACCTTGTTGGGAATGTCAATGTTCGTGAAAACCTTGGTAACAGTGATCACAATATAGTTACATTTTACCTATACTGTAAAAAACAAACACAGGCTGGGAGGGCAAAAACATTTCATTTTAAGAAAGCCAATTTCCCCAGGATGAGGGCTGCAATTCAGGATATAGACTGGGAAGAACTAATGTTAACTAATGGGACAAATGATAAATGGGAGATTTTCAAATCTACGTTGGGTAATTATAGTGCAAAATTTATTCCTATAGGTAACAGGTATAAACGACTAAAATTAAATCCCACATGGCTTACATCTTCTGTGAAAGGGGCTATACATGACAATAAAAGGGCATTTAAAAAATACAAATCTGAGGGTACATCTGTAGCCTTTGTAAAATATAAAGAGCTTTATAAAATCTGTAAAAATTTAATAAAATTAGCAAAAATACAAATTGAAAGGCAGGTGGCCAAGGATAGTAAAACAAATCCCAAAAAATTCTTCAAGTATATAAATGCAAAAAAAGCCAAGGTCTGAACATGTAGGACCCCTTGATTGTGGTAATGGGGAGTTGGTCACAGGGGATCAAGAGAAGGCAGAGTTACTAAATGGGTTCTTTAGCTCTGTATATACAACAGAAGAAAGAGCAGCTGATGTAGCCGGTGCTGTTAATATATCAGTTGATATACTGAATTGGATGAATGTAGAGATGGTCCAAGCTAAATTAAATAAAATAAATGTGCACAAGGCCACGGGACTAGATGGGATACACCCTAGAATTCTTAAAGAGCTTAGCTCAGTTATTTCTGTCCCCCTTTTCATAATATTCAGAGATTCTCTAGTGACTGGTATAGTGCCAAGGGACTGGCGCAGGGAAAATGTGGTGCCTATTTTCAAAAAGGGCTCTAGGTCTTCCCCGGGTAAATATAGACCAGTAAGCTTAACATCCATCGTGGTGAAAATGTTGAGGGGCTATTGAGGGACTATATACAGGATTATGTGACAAAAAATAGTATTATAAGTGACAGCCAACACGGTTTTACTAAGGACAGAAGTTGTCAAACTAACCTGATCTGTTTTTATGAAGAGGTGAGCAGAAGCCTAGACAGAGGGGCCGCTGTGGATATAGTGTTTTTGGACTTTGCAAAGGCATTTGACACTGTCCCTCATAGATGTCTAGTGGGTAAATTAAGTACTATAGGTTTGTATAGTATATAGTTTGTAATTGGATTGAGAATTGGCTCAAGGACCGTATCCAGAGAGTTGTGGTCAATGATTCCTACTCTTAATGGTCCCCAGTTATAAGTGGTGTACCCCAGGGTTCAGTGCTCGGACCACTATTATTCTACTTATTTATTAATGATATAGAGGATGGGATTAATAGCACTATTTCTATTTTTGCAGATGACACCAAGCTATGTAATATAGTTCAGTCTATGGAAGATGTTCGTGAATTGCAAGCAGATGTAAAAAAAACTAAGTGTTTGGGCATCCAGTTGGCAAATGAAGTTTAATGTAGATAAATGTCAAGTTATGCATCTGGGTACCAACAACCTGCATGCATCATATGTCCTAGGGGGAGCTACACTGGGGAATTCACTTGTTGAGAAGGATCTGGGTGTACTTGTAAATCATAAACTAAATAACAGCATGCAATGTCAATCAGCTGTTTCAAAGGCCAGCAGGAAATTGTCGTCTATTAAAAGAGGCATGGACTCGCTGGACAGGGATGTAATATTGCCAATTTACAAGGCATTAGTGAGGCCTCATCTAGAATATGCAGTTCAGTTCTGGGCTCCAGTTCATAGAAAGGATGCCCTGGAGTTGGAAAAAATACAAAGAAGAGCAACGAAGCTAATAAGAGGCATGGAGAATCTAAGTTATGAGGAAAGATTAAAATAATTAAACCTATTTAGCCTAGAAAAAAGACTACTAAGGGGGGGACATGATTAATTTATATCAATATATTAATGGCACATACAAAAAATATGGTAAAATCCTGTTCCATGTAAAACCCCCTCAAAAAACAAGGGGGCACTCCCTCCGTCTGGAGAAAAAAAGATTACATCTGCAGAGGCGACAAGCCTTCTTTACTATGAGAACTATGAATCTATGGAATAGTCTACCGCAGGAGCTGGTCACAGCAGGGACAGTAAATGGCTTTAAAAAAGGGTTAGATTATTTCCTAGAACAATAAAGTATTAGCGCCTATGTGTAGAGGTTTTTCCCTTCCCTTTTCCCGTCCCTTGGTTGAACTTGATGGACATGTGTCTTTTTTCAGCCGTACTAACTATGTAACTATGATATAACAAACGATGTGCGGTATCTTTAAATATCTTACAGAGAGTTTCCTGTGCTTTTCTTGATCAAAATTACAGCTCAAGAATATTCATTAGGGCCTCAGCCCCTTTTCAGCACTCTTGTGCCCTGTGTAAACAGGCAGTGATGAGTCGGCGAATGAACAAAAGCTTATTCATCCGTAAAAAAAAATGGTCTCCTGCCGGCAGCACATCTCCTTGTGTAAACAAGGGATGTGCTGTTGAAAAGATGCAAATGTATGGGGACGAATAATCGTATTAACAATCGTTCATCCCCATACATTGCGATCATTGCGCCATGTAAATGGACCTAACGAGCGTTAACCCGCCAGGAAAATCTTATCTCACATGATTACCTCATATTTACTGTTAAGCAACTGTGAACAGAATTCTTTCTGAGCAAATGTACAAGATTCACCTCATAGAATTGCTCAAAGGCCATAACTTAAAGCCTACCTAACTTTTCAGGTGACTTTTCAGAATAAGCTGTCATATGTGTTTACATGAGGAATAACGCTACTGTATTTCTGGCCATTATATGACTTGTATATGGCATTATTCAGCAGTTTTTCCCTTTGCAGGCTCTATCTCTAATTCTCAGTTGTCTCTCAGCTAGTGGGCGGAGCCTAATGGCTTCCATGTCTTCTATACACAGCATATATAGAAGAGAAGAATCCTGCTCTCCTATCTCTATCACATATATATATATATATATATATATATATATATATATATATATATATATATATATATATATATATATATGTATATATATACAGAAGCTGCAGTAGCATGGAGGAGATTATACAGCAGTACAGACCAGTGTAGCTGAGTATCCAGAACTAGGGTAACATAGAAATCTTACCAGGACATCTGTGTGTTTCTCCCTCTGCTTCCTCGCCTTCTCCCCTCTCCCCTCTCCATAGACTTGTATGCAGTGTCTGTTTGGTGACTCACTCTCTATCTGCTCCCTCCTCCTTCTCCCCCTCCCCTCAAAATAGACTTGCATAGGCAGGAAGTGAAGTGACACACTCCACATTCTGCAGCCCGTCAATTCTGCTCTGTAACCAGGGACAGACTTTGCTTGACAACAGAGGGTGGATAGCAGATTACAGAAAGGGAAACACCAAGTAGAAGTAACTTCACACAGAATTTGTATAGATAAAAACCTCTGAATTTTAACTGTAAGTAAATTGCAAAGTTGATATATATCAGGTATACTATTATATTAGCATAAGTTGTTTGAAAAGTTAGTGTCCATTTAAATATATTTGTAATGTCTGCGGCTGCAGACTCCTCTCATCCTGCCGACCCCTTCCTTGCCGGAGATGCCAGCACATGCGGCCATCCTGGCCTGCAGTGACCATTAGACAACTCTAAACATGTGTGCGAGCTGGCACTTTAAGGCCGGGACTGAGCTCTCGCGCACACACGTGTTTAGAGTTGTCTTATCACCCATGATCACCCTGGACTATAAGAAGGGCCCTGCCCCTTCACTCATTGCCTGAGCGTTGTTGTTTTTTCCTGTGTCAGTCTAGCAAATGGTCCCTTCGTTTTCCTGTTGTCAGTGTTCCCCTTCCTGCTACCTGTATCCTGTGCTACCTTGCACCTTTGACTTAAAAGAGTTGGAGTCGTGTTATGTTACACCACACCTGGTGTCTGCTGCTAAAGTCCCATCTGAGCCTAGGCATTTGCTACTGTCTGTACTACCACGGGTACCCTTGCTCGGACTATAGACTTTACTTTGCACACTGTTTGGCCATTCTGCTACAGGGGTACGGCCCAGTGGGTCCACATACCCACAGATCAGGTACGCTCAGGCCATGGACCCCGCTGGCCAACCCAAGACCATGACGACGTTACAAGTGATGTGAGCGGATATGCTAGACCTCCGGTCTCGACAGGACCAACTCCTCCAGCCGGTGAACATTATATGATTGGCTGCATATGCAAGCTGCAGTTCCCCTGGCATTTGCTCCTATTGTCTCTGCTGTTCCTCCTACTACACTTCCTGGCAGTACTGACCCCCTGAGTAAACCACCTGTCAGTGCTGACCCCCAATTTTCTCTGCCACTACCTCATTGCTATAATGGAGACGTGAGGACCTGCAGGGGATTTCTGAACTAGTGCCAGATCCACTTGAGCCTACATGCCAGAGCATTTTCTACTGACGGCGCGAGGATCGGTTTAATCATCTCTCTCCTTACTGGCAAAGCCCTACCATGGGCAAATCCCATCTGAGAACGTCAAGGACCAGAGACCCGGGACTTCCAATGTTTTCTACAGATTTTTCGCTTGGTGTTTGAGGAACCTGGATGAGTCTCCTCAGCAGCTGTCTCTGCTGACACTTCGCCAGGGGACACCTCCGTTGGCGAAAACGGCATTCAGTTCCGCACCCTGGCGACAGAGCTGTCCTGGAACAATGATGCCTTGGGGGCTACATTCTGTCAGGGACTGTCTCCCAGAATTAAAGACGAGCACACCGCTCGTGATCTGCCACCTGCCCTGGATGACCTCATACTTTTAGCCACCCGGATTGACATGAGGATCCGGGAGCAATCCCAAGAGGCTCGCCGGGAGGCAAGATTCCCACCAGCAGAGTCTAAGGAGGTGGACTTGTTTAAACTGTCTGTCCAGGAGAGACACTGCAGACGCACTTCAGGACTTAGTCTGTATTGCGGCCTTGGAGGCCATGTTGTGCATTAGGGACCACAGAGGCAAACGAAACTCCCATGCCTAGGATTGGTCGGAGAGACAACCCCAGATGGAATAGCGCTAGGGAGAAAGTTCTCCTCGAGACTGTCCATTTCTGTGACCATAGTGTCTGGTGAAAAGACGCACCGGGTCTCTGCATATCTGGACTCAGGGTCCGCAGCAAACTTCATCCGGAAAAACCTAGTTGACCTTCTTCAGTTGCCCACAGTCCCCCTGGGAACATCTTTGGCTCTTGCCTCGGTAAATCGACTGCCTTTGCCTGACCCAATCATAGCTGAGACCAAACTGCTGAAACTCCAAGTTGGAGCCCTTCATTCCGAGCTAATCTCATTTCTCGTTCTGCCCAAAGCCGTCAACCCTGTGCTGCTGTGTCTGCCTTGGCTTTGACTACATGCCCCTGTTCTGGACCGGAATTCCAGAGAGGTTCTCCAATGGGGCCACAGGTGTCGCAATTGCTGTCTGTCGCGGATCCATTCTGCCCAGTCTCCTTTGCCTCAGTCATTGTTAGAATTGCCTCCTCAGTACTCTCAACGCTCCCTCCACAACGGGCTTATGACTGCCCCATTGAACTGGTTCCAGATGCGTCCCCTCCCTGTGGTCGTGTAAACCCTCTCTCCTTGCCAGAGACTGAGTTCATGTTGATCTACATCAAGGAGAATCTGGAGTGGGTTTTCATACGGAAGTCTTCCTCCCCGGGGCCGGGTTCTTCTTTGTCAAGAAAAAAGACAGATCACTTCGACCTTGCATTGACTACCGTTGTCTCAATCAAGTCATGGTAAAAAATGAATACCTGTTACCCCTAGTCCCCGAACTATTTGACCGCATACGAGGAGCCAAGATCTTCTCTAAACTAGACTTGCGTGGGACTTACAACTTGATTTGAATCCGTCAAGGTGATCAGTGGAAGACGGCGTTTAACACTCGAGATGGGCACTGCGAATACCTGGTGTTGCCCTTAGGTCTGTGTAACGCTCCCGCGTCTTCCAGGAATTCGTCAATTACATCTTCTGAGACTTCCTCTATGTCTCTGTTGTGGTCTATCTCGATGAAATGTAAATTTTTTCTCCAGATCCGCGACTCATCGGAGACATGTCCGTCAAGTTCTGCTGCCACTAAGGGAGAATCGCCTTTATGACAAGCTGGAGAAGTGCTTGTTTGAGAAAAATTCTCTCAACTTCCTGAGCTACATCATATCGGATCAAGGCCCCAAGCTGGACCCTGAGAACGTAAAGTCTGTAAATGGCCACGTACACATGGCTTGAGGTCCATACAGCACTTTTTGGGATTCGCCAACTTCTACCGGCAGACGACTCCCATCTCTACCCTCACCAAGAAAGGTATAAACACCAAGGTGTGGACTCCAGAGGCAGAATCTGCATTTAATAGCCATAAGAGTGCCTTCACATCTGCCTCAGCCCTCCATCATCCCGATGAATCTCTACAGTTTTCGTTGGAGGTGGACGCCTCCTCTGTTGGTGCAGGTGCATTTCTGTTCCAGAGAGGCTCCAAAGGGAAGCCAGTGGTATGTGGCTATTTTTCTAGACTTTATTCTTCCGCACAGCGCACTTACTCAATTGGGGATCGGGAGTTATTGGCCATAAAATTGGCTTTGGAGGAGTGGAGACCTCTACTAGAGGGCGCAGCTCACCCCTTCCTGATATATACTGACCACAATAACTTCACCTATCTACAGTCAAGTCAGGTGGTCACTTTTCTTTGCTCGGTTCCAGTTTGTGCTCTACTACCGCCCTGCCAACAAAAATGTGAGGGCCGATGCCTTGTCCAGGTCAGTCGAGACAGAGGACACTGTGGAGTTTCCGTAAAATATCATTGCTCCGTCCTGCATCATCTCTGTTAATCCCCTGCAAGTTAGAGACATCCCTCCGGGGAGGACTTTTGTACGCCTGGCAGACAGGAGGAGAATCCTTCGCTGGGGACACAGCTCCAAACTGGCGGGGCACACGGGTGTCTGTAAAACCTGAGATCTGATTGCCCGTTAGTTCTGGTGGCCCACGCTGCCCAAAGACATTGTGGACTTTCTCTCATCTTGCACGGTGTGCGCGGCTAACAAAGTTGCTCACTCCAAGTCTGCTGGTCTGCTCCAGCTGCTGTCTGTGCCCAATTCCCCCTGGCAGCGCATAGCAATGGACTTTGTCACGGACCTGCCCCCCTCTGCTGAATGCAGTACGGTCTGGGTAGTGGTGGACCGATTCTCGAAAATGATAATTTTGTTCCGCTGACCGGCTTACCTTCTGCTTCTCAGCTGGCCAACATCTTCATCCAACACATCTTCCGCCTGCACGGCTTACCTCTGCATATCGTGTCTGATCGGGGGTTAAGTTCACCTCAAAGTTCCGGAGAGCCCTCTGTAAACTCCTTGATGTAAAGTTGGACTTTCCCCCAGTCCAATGGTCAAATCGAAAGAATCAATCAGATCATGGAGAACTACCTACGACACTTCATCTCCTGCCATCATGATGACTGGGTGCAGCTTCTTCCTTGGGCCAAGTTCTCTTATAACAACCACACAAGCGAGTCCACTGCTGCCACATCGTTCTTCATCGTTTACGGCCAACACCCACAAATTCCTCTCCCGGTATCAGTTACTTCCCAGGTCCCCGCAGTGGACTCTGCATTCAGGGATTTCCTGGTAGCAAACCCGATCCTCTATTCGGCTGGCGGTCGACCACATGAAGCGTAAGGCGGACACAAGGAGAGGAGAGCTGCCTCAGTTTCTTCCAGGTACCAAGGTCTGACTGTCCTCTAGGAATATCCGGCTGAAGGTGCCGTCACACAAGTTTGCTCCCAGGTTCTTCGTACCCTTCAAAATCTTGCAACAGATCAACCCTGTCTCCTACAAGCTTCTGCTGCCTCCTACCCTCAAGATCCCCAACTCCTTTCATGTTTCCCTCCTGAAGCCTGTGGTCCTGAACCGTTACTCCAAGACTCCTGGTCCTGCAGTTTCCGCCGGCTGTTCATCAGATACATTTGAAGTTAAGGATATCCTGGACACCAAAAAAGTAGGAGGAAGAACCTTCTATCTAGTGGATTGGAAGGAATTTGGTTCAGAGGAGAGGTCCTGGGAGCCAGAGGAGAACCTCAATGCTCCTATCCTCATTAAGAAGTACCTCTCTCGCTCTGGTCCCAAGAAGAGGGGCGTAAGAGGGGGGATACTGTAACGTCCGCGGCTGCAGACCGCAGACTCCTCTCATCCTGCCAACGCCTTCCTTCCCGGAGATGCCAGCTTGTGACCACTGGGGTGCACGCGTGAGCTCGGTCACGGCTTTAAAGGGCCAGCGCGCACACATGTTTAGAATTGTCTAATCCCCCATGATCATCCTGGACTATAAGAAGGGCGCTGCCCCTTCACTCATTGCCTGAGCGTTGTTGTCTTTTCCTGTGTCAGTCTAGCAAATGCTCCCTTAGTGTTTTCCTGTTCCCAATGTTCCTGTTTCTGCTACCTGTATCCTGTACTACATTGTGCCTGTGCCTTAAGAGTTGAAGTTGTGTTGTGTTAAACCACGCCTGGTGTCTGCTGACAAGGTCCCATCTGAGCCTAGCCATCGCTACTGTCTGTACTACCACAGGTACCCTTGCTCGGACTATAGACTTTACTTGGTACATTGTTTGACCAACTTCTATCATGGTATGGCCCAGTGGATCCACATACCCAGAGAGCATGACAATATTATTAGATTGCATTGCATTAAGACTTAAAACAACACTGACAAAAACTGCAACAAAACTGTAACAAAAACTGTAACAAAAACGGCACATGTGAATACAGCCTTAAAGATGCCCTAACTTATATGGGTTTGAGCTTTGACAAGGGCCAGATTTTGGAATCAAGGGGGCACAACAAGTGTATATGTCCAACAATTTACCGTATGGTAGTAACCCAGGAAGAAATTTGCTAAATGTATTCTCACACATTTTGATTTTGCTTGAGCTTACTCTGCCAGAAGAATAAAAACATACCTAAAATTAGTCAAAGATTTATATTTCATTTTAAATCCCTGATTAAAGCTAACTTTCACTCACCATCTGAAAATTACTAGTTAGCAACTATGAGTAGTATGGAGCATTTAAACAAAATAATACAATCTTATCTTTTTTGCAATAATTCTATTTACTCCGATAAATCCCTGCAACATGTAAAAAAACTTTTAATTTGTCGATGCAGGAACTAGATGTTATCAAAATCTGCCTGTGCAGTATATTTTACCATAAACTGAACTGAGGAATCTCTTTTCCATGTATTCGAGGTAGGTTAAGATAGCACCAGGTGATATTGAAGAAGGGTGCATAAATAGGGGCAAAACCCACTATAGACTGTAGAAAGTGTTACGCACAGCAATAGGAGTATATTTGCAGGTAAAATATCTTTAATTTTTCATACCAGGATGGAACGTTTCGGTCCATATATGGACAGTGACATTGGCAGCCATACTGGAGTCAGCTGATGCTCTGCTCAGGAACTCCAGTGATATGAAATCCCTGAAGTCACTGACCAAATGTCGGGAGCAGTGCTGGAGTCCCCAGCAAAGCGCTATCTGATGCTCTACCCAGGGACTCCAGCAATAGGCAATGTGACAGCCCCTTACGGTCATGCCAATGATAACACGAAAAGCACAGAAAGCAAGCCCCCAGTCAAGTGGGGCAGTGTCGGCGCATTATCAAAATTAGAAAAGTTACAATACTTCCAGGAAAAATTCCCCGGGTTCAAACTGCACGATTTAGTACCAAATTATAAATGAAAGTACATTGGTTAGTGACTTTTTTTTACATAAAAATATTAATGAAATGCAATTTTTGGTCCCCGGATAACCCCTTTAACTTGGATACAGTCCTAGAAGATATCAGCGAGTCAGACATGAGTATTTTTGGAAAGTGGGGCACTTTTGATTTGAGCCAAATTTTTTTGGACAAATCATATTGGATGGCCGATTTGAACGAATCAGACCCGTAACGAATTTTGAGAAATTACCTCATCTCTAGCAATAATAAATATTTTTGGCAACATTCTCTGTAAATTAATTTTAGTATTTAACTCAGTATATAAATTGGAAAGAAAAGAAATGTCAATCTATTCTGTACTTTACCTTTTCAATAGAAGAAAAATAAATGTATCCTTCTAATACAAAAACAGGATTCTGTGGGGAATGTGGGTTTAAATGATTTGGAAGAACTGACATACCATATGATTAAACTTACAGGCTTATACTTCAGCTTAGCCCTTGTGTATCTTTATGCATTCATTTCCTCGTGGATCGGGTTTTTTAAACTATATGTTTGAAATTCTAACTAAAGCACATGCATAAAAGCAAGAGATACTAGATTTATATTCTCTGAAACGAAACTCCCTAGTTCCAGAAAGGAAATAAACATTATTCCTTTATATGTTATTCTGTTTATTTCAGTTTTAATTATTCTGATGCAGATGATGGTGATTAACCTCTTAATGGCCGGCCTATTTTAAACCTTAATGACCAAGCTATTTTTTGTGTTTTTCCATCATCGCATTCCAAGAGCTAAAACTTTCTTATTTTTGCATCGACATAGCTGTATAAGGTCTTGTCTACAAACATCTGCTCATTGCTTTCAATGGGTTTTACGGTGTTCTGTTCCCACGACGCGTAAAAAGACGCCCACGAAAAAGAAGTGCATGTCACTTCTTGGGACGTTTTTGGAGGCGTTTTTCATTGACTCCATTGAAAAACAGCTCCAATAACTGCCGTAAATACGCCGCGAAAAACGCGAGTTGCTACAAAAGCGTCTGAAAATCAGGAGCTGTTTTCGCCTGAAAACAGCTCCGTATTTTCAGACGTTTTTGATCACTGCGTGTGAACATACCCTAAGCAGGCCAACAATACAGACTGTATATAATTTCTCAACAGTTAACATAATGGACATGTGAACTCCCAAGTAGGCCTCCTGTCATTTTTAAACATCACTCAGTGAGTGATGTATACAGCTGCTTTCTTTCTGGATACATGACTGATCACTGGCATGCTGCTAATGTTCAAGAACAATCCACGAAAGCAGCACCCACCCAGAAAATTGGGAGAGGGGGAATAAGTCGCTGCAGTGGCTTATCTCCCTGGGAATAAAGGATTCTTCCATCCCCTGACATTTACTAATCGTATTAACCCCTTAATGATCAGGCCTTTTTGCACATTAGTGACCAAGTATTATTTTTTGTTTTTTCACGGTCGCATTCCAAGAGTCGTAACTTTTTTTTCCGTCGACATAGCTTGTATTTTTCAATTGCATCATTTTTGGATGCATATAGTATATCAATTAAGTTTTATTAACTTTGTTTTAGGAGAGAATTGAAAATAAGAAGCTATTCCAGCAATGATTTTCTTGTTATAAATTTCCGCTGTTTACTATGCAGAGTAAATAATATGTTACCTTTATTCTATGGGTTGGCACGATTACGGGGATACCAATTTGATAAAGGTTTTATATGTTTCCTACGTTTGCACAATGAAAACCCTTTTAATAAAAAATCACTTGTTTTTACATCGCCGCATTCCAGGAGACGTAACTTTTTATTTTTCCATCAATGTGGCTGTATGTGGGATTGTTCTTTGCGGGGCAAGGTTTAGTTTTCATTAGTACTATATTGGGGTACATGGGACTTATTGATTAACTTTTATTAAAAAATTTTATGGGGGGAATAAGAGAAAAAAAGGAATTTTGCCGTTCTTTTTTTGCGTTTTTTTTTGGATGCCGTTCATCCGGCAGTTTAATTAATGTATTAACGTTATTGTTCGAGTTGTTATGATCGCGGCGATACCATATATGTGTATGTGTTATTTATTTTGACACTTTTACTAAACAAAACCACTTTATTAGTTCCCAAGTGTTCCCTGTTCCTGTATCCTGTTCCCTGTACTATCCAGATCAAGTACCGTGCTGAGCTGTTGTCATGTTGTGCTGAATTCTACGCCTGTTCTGCTACTCTGCCTGACGTCTACCTGCCACCTGGTCCCAGCCGATCCTGCCTTGCTACTGTCCGAGTTCCCACAGGTACCCTTTCTGGACTATAGACTCTGTACTATACCCGTTTGGTCAGCTGCTGTCCTGCTACGCGGTACAGCCCAGTGGTTCCACACCCTGCATCGTGACAACGGGTATATCTGTCTTTCGTCGTAACTTTCTTTGTCTGTTTTCTGGAGTAGAAGAATCGCAAACAGCATAAAACTTTTATGCCATTTCGACCGCTCACTCCACTTTTCTAAAAAGTGGGCGGATCTCATTAAAAAGCTTCAGGGCCAGAGCGGCCTTACAAATTTACTATAATTTACGCAAGAAACTGGCGTAAACTGTAGCGGACATCAAGCTTGCGTAGATTTAACTTTCTGGCGCATGGACAGCCATAGAATCAACTGATTTATTAAAAGGTGTGCTGATCGTAATAAATTGGGCACATTTTACTTCAGCACTCTTTAGATTAAAACTGAAATAAGAAATACCAGTGTTAATAAATTCCACCTATTGTGAATATATTGTAAAATATTTCTTCTAGTTTGAATCACACCCTAATAAAGCTAAATAAAAGACATATGGAAATAACATTATAAAACACTAAGATATACAAACAATAGAAAAAAAAATAATTAAAAATTCTACTTAACCAGAAAGTGCAAAACCAAAATGGTAAACAGTGATTAGTCCAAAAATATAAATTAGGAAATGTGTGCTATGAAAACCTATATACATACGTACTATATAATCTTTTTTAACAAGTTATGGTAGATGCTAAAATTATGCCAGGTACATAGCAGCACGAAGAAACACAGAATAACCCTTCTACATTAATTTTGCTTGTTTCCAGACAGTACTTAGCCTCAGTAACCAGTCTTTATTCATCTAGGGCCGTTGTTACATGAAATCACCCTGTAACATTGCGCGGAGGCATCATTTTTCAGTAGATAGGGTCACAGTACTTTCACAGACAGCATAGATTTTGAAAGCTTATTGTAAATCATATTTTTATTAGTTGATAGAAAAACTATAGTGAAATGTTTGGCCAAATAGGTCATATATTTGAATCGTAATGGCATGAAATTGTGCAGCAAGTTCAAAAAAAAGATCTTACAGATAAATAAAATTGTTTGCTTTAATTGAATTTTCCAAATATTTAATATGTGTTAATATGGGCATATTCCGTCAGCATGAAATGAAAACAGTTCTTGAACATAATTCTCTATTTTTAGTATTGCTTTTGTGTTTATGTTCAATCAAGCTTTATCAAAACTGGTTTACAGTACATTGGAGAAAACTTCTAACAAACAGAAGCCAAATCAAATAAAAACACAGCTTCAATAATGGAAATTGAGTTGCTCATGAGCAAAATCATTCTCACATTGGCTTCACAGTTGTTTTGTTCTTCCTATAATTTATGCTTTATGTTCTGTAATATTTTTGTATCATGAACAATATTTGAGCTACATAAAAAGTATATTAAGCATTGAATGACTATAGTAAATTCATAATACTGCTACCAGTGCTAGGCACTCTTTCAAAATATGGTACAAAAGACATTATCGCATCATTTGAATCCTTTTTATAGTTTGGAAAATAAATGTCTGCCATAATACCATTTTATTTGTTAAATGTTTTACTTTACACAAAGGAAAAACACGTTTTGTTCTGAATGTTCTATGAATATATGGTAGTTTTTAAGACACTGTACAGGCTATTTCTACCATATGCTTCCAGAAGCCAAAAGTTTTCTTTCAGACCTTCGTAGAAATTCTTGCTGGGTTTCAAAAGAACTGACAATGCACCCTCTATTATTCTGTGAGTACAGATGTAGTCATCTGTATCTTGACTTTAACGCATTAAATACACAGTGGCAAGATCCTTTATCTTGACTTTGCCAATGACTTTTAGATGGCTTTTGTTGTGTGATATCAAACTGCAACAAGTTATCAGAGTCAAGATAAAAATGGCTACATACGTACAATAAACCACCTCTACTAATGCCAGATCAAAGTCAAAGGGGTAGACTTACTAAGTCTGGAGTTTCATAGGCTAGATTTAGCTTACTACTCCACTGGAACAAGATGCAACAGATTTATTAAGAGGCACTGTAACGACGGGGGTAGGGAAACAAACAAGTGAGCCCTAATCTACCCACCACTCAGTCCCTGCCTACTTGCAACGACCCGCCCTAGGCGACGGGGTACAACTGGGCGGCGGCCCCTCGCTCAGTAAGTGCACGAGACAAACATACAAGGGAATACAAAGCAAGGGAAAGGGGCAGTTGCCCACGGCAACACCGTGAGCAATCAGAGGTGAAGGAGCCAAGTCAAACCAGGAGAGCATGAGGTACCAAACGCAGAGCAGGAGAGTAGTCAGTAAGCCAGGGTCATTATGGAGCAGGATCAAATAGATAGGAGCTGTAGCTGGGCCAGGAAACCACACGGAAAGAATCACAAGCAAGGAGGAACAGGAAAGGCAGGTATAAATAGACAGAGGGCGGGAGCTAGCTGAGTCTGGCCAGGCTGCGATAGGCTCTCCCACTCCTAAGCCTGCCAGCCTGAGTGGTGGAAGCTGGAGTTAGTCTAAGAGACATAGACTCAGGTGAAGACTGATTATCTATGGCGTTAACCCCGAAGCTGTGCCTGGCAGATCCTTTACAGGCACATTTATATAAGAGACGCATGTCTCTTAATAAATCTGTCGCATCTTTCCACTGACCATGTGCCACAATTGCGGCCTTTCAACGCATCTGCAAAACCCCCATCCCGTCCGATCAGTCAAAAAAAATAAAATAAAATACTCTCCTCATGGCTGCGTTGTCCGCTCAGGCACTCACAGCAGGCTATGGCTCATAAAAAGTGTCAAGGCCTTATGTGTGACACAGCACTCAACGTCTTGAGTGCTGCGTCTCCCATACAAGGTCCTCACGCTGCCTGGTGTCAGTACTTCGTATGAGCCGTGGCCTGCTGTGAGTGCCTCAGGGAATAAGGGGGGACAGCTGTGAAGTGGGTACACTTTTTATTGTATTCTGTTTATCTCATTGTTTGATAGGAAAGGAGAAGGGATAGTCTGATGAGGTGTAGTCTTATCAGAGGGAGCAAGATACAGGGCCTAGCATGGGTCTCTACCTTACTACGCTCCACAGAGTGAATCTATGCCAGCTACGACGTAAACCATGAGTTCAATTTGCCCTTTGCCATAATAGAAAGAACTGTGCATGATAGGAAAAAACGAGGCCAATTAATTGTCAAGGCTTTGTGGTAGATTCTACCTGGCACCTGTACTAGTAGTGAACACTAGATATAAATCAGTAAGGTTGGGTTCACACAACTTATTTTCAGACGTAATGGAGGCATTTTATGCCTCGAATTACGTCTGAAAAAACGGCTCCAATATGTCGGCAAACATCTGCCCATTACTTTCAACGGGCTTTACGATATACTGTGCCGACAACCTGTCATTTTACGCGTCGCTGTCAAAAGACGGCGTGTAAAATTACAGCCTCGTCAAAAGAAGTGCAGGACACTTCTTGGGATGTAATTGGAGCCGTTTTTCATTGACTCCAATGAAGAAGAGCTCCAAATTACGTCTGTAAAAGACGCCCCGCAAAACGCGAGTACATGCAATTACGTCTGAAATTCAGGAGCTGTTTTCTCCTGAAAACAGATCCGTAATTTTAGACGTAATTGCAGTTATCGGGTGCACATACCCTAACATTTTCTTGATATCTTACGACTGGCATTCTATGCTTGTTGGAAAATTGGGACAGCTCATTTGATAGTGTAGTCTAAAATGTACAGCATAGGATATAGTAAATTTTTCTTTAAAGGGAAGGTGTCATTCATTTTTTTTTTATCATATTGCTTTTAATATGATATTAGCATAAATTTTATTTATTTGTGTTCTCATGTTCTACTTTTTACTTTGTTCTTACTTTTACTTCTCTATGAGGGCCTGCCATTTTTTTCATCTCTGTATGTGTCGATTAACGACACATACAGAGATGGAATATGGCACATAAATCCCCATAGAGAATGCGAACGGGAGACGTTCCATTCTCTGAAGCGTACGCCGTCTGTGTGGGAACGGCGCATGTGCCGCTCCGACACAGACCAAAACGAAGCTCGTTCGCAGAGCGAAATCCGGCGGCATGTTCATGTGAACCGGAAACCGCTGCCGGACAGTCAGATGACGACTTCCGGCCGCGGCTTCCGGCCATATGTTCAAGGAAGCGAAGGCGCAAAGAATAGGAGCGGAGGCGGCGGCGGCAGGAGAAGGTAATTTATGTTTGTGTATGTGATGTGTGTATTATGTTCGTGTATGTTCGTGTTATACTGACGTCTGAGCACTGTATCTAATCCTCCTACACTGTGCAGTCGCTCAGAAAAAGGCGGCACACAGGGTAGTAGGTTTGAAGATTTAAACCCCTCCTTCTCCTGGCGCTAGCCATAATAAGGGAGGGGGGATTGTGTGAGGACATTTGAGAGAGTGTGTCTACCCCAAATTTGCAGCATAAAGTAATGAGGTTGCTTTACCACATTGACCATACTGCAATTTTGGGAACTGCTCCCTCTAGTGCTCAGCACATGGAAATGTTATAAATTAGAATCTAATTTATAATATTTCCTGACTTGTGAAACATTTTTAAAAAATGAAAACAACGTGTAATCACTTAAATAATAATAGTTTAACAAAACAAAAAAATTCTAGCAACACATTCCCTTTAACCCCTTCCCACTTTTGGGCGTGACAGTACATCCAGATACAAAGTGCGTTCCTGCACACGGGCGTACAATCACGCCCTGTAGATAAAGCGAGCACAGGAGCTGTGCGCGCTTTATCTTTAGTAGCTGTCAGCTGTCATACACAGCTGACATCCCGCTGCAATGGCTGCGATGGCTGTTACCGCCGATTGCAGCCATTTAACCCCTTCATTGAAGTGGTTGACAGAGGAAGGAGCTCCCTCTGTACGCCCCGGGCCCCCCTGTGATGGATCGCGGGTGGCGATGGTTGCTATGGCAACCAGGAAGCCATGCTAGGATTCCTGGTAGCCCAGGTACGGAAGCCTATTAGGTCCTGCCCGAGGCAGTACCTAATAGGCTAAATGTCAGATAATGAATGACAGTTACAATACACTGCACTACATTAGTAGTGCAGTGTATTGTACCGGAGATCAGAAGACCAGATCTTCAAGTCCTCAGGTCAGTGTAAAAGAAAAAGTTAAAAAAGTTAAAAAAAAGATAAAGAAAAATAAATAAATAGAAGTTTTAACTAATAAAAACAATAATCTCCCTGTTTCCCTGATCAACTTTTATTATAAAAAAAATTTAAAACATGAAAAAAACTATACATAATAGGTATTGCCGCGTTCGGAACGGCCTGATCTATAAAAATGTCACATTATTTTTACCGCACGGTGAACACCGAAATTGTTTTAAATAAAAAACTATGACAGCATTTTATTTTTTGGCCATCTTGTCCTAAAAAAAAATGTAATAAAAAGTGATCAAAAAGTTGCAAGTAACGCAAAAATAGAAACTACAGTTTGTCACGCATAAAACAAGTCCTCCCGCAGCGATATCAACTAAAAATATTAAAAAGTTATGGCTGTCAGAAAATGGCAACACTAAAACATGATTTTTTTTAGAAAAGAGTATTTTTATTGTGGGAACGTAGTGAAACGTAAAGAAACAATATAAATTTAGTGTCGCTGTAATCGTATCGACCCACAGAATGAAGTTAACTGGTTGTTTATACTGCATGGTGAACACTGTAAAAAAACAAAAAAAAAACATGCTAGAATGGCTGTTTTTTGGTTTCCTCATCTCCCAAAAAATTGAATAAATAGTGATAAATAAAAAATCGCATGTACCCCAAAATTGAACCAATAAAAATTAGAGCTCGTTACACAAAAAACAAGCCCTCACACAGCTCCGTCAACGGAAAAATAACACGTTATGACTCTCAAAACGCAATGATTCTAAATGATGCTAAATGACGGCCCAGACTCATTTTTTAGGTCCAGTAGAATTTCACTAAATACCCCACATCATCATTTGCTGGACCCCACAGGTGGACCCTTTAGATGCAGCGGAGATGAGGAAACTTTAGGGCCTTGTGCGGCTTATAGGGCTAGTGAAGAAGTCAAATATAAGGCAGTACTGAAGCGCAGATATTATGTATAATACCCAATAAACCCGGCCTGTGCATAAAGGATTGGTTCAAAGCGTACCACACCAACCATGGATTATTCATCATCCTATTATGACCTGTTGCACTCCGCCCAGTTTACATATGCCCTGATGTACTCCGCCCAGTTTACATATACCCTGATTTACTCCGCCCAGTTTACATATACCCTGATGTACTCCGCCCAGGTTACATATACCCCCACATTATAAGCTGTGATACCAGTAAAACACCAAGCAAAATCTGTGCTTCAAAAGCCAAATGGTGGTCCAACTGAGCCTGGCAGTGTGCCCCCACCACAATTTATGACCACATATGAGGTATTACTGTATTCTGGAGAACCCGCTTAACAATTTATGGGATGTGTGTCTACGGTGGTACAAGCTGGGCACAACACATTGGGCACTGAAATGGCATATCTGTGGAAAACAGCATTTTTGCAAAACACTTGTGCAGTCAAAATGCTCACTACACCCCTAGATAAATTCTTTGAGGGATCTAGTTTCCAAAATGGGGTAATTTTTCGGGAGTACCGCTATACTGATACTATAGCTCAATGCAACATAGTGTCAAAAAACGAATCTTGTAAAATCTCCACTCCAAATAATAAATGGCGCTCCTTCGCTTTAGAGCCTTGCTGTGTGTCCAAATAGCAGTTTATGACCACTAGTGGGGTATTTCCTTACTCTGGAGAGAATGCTCCAAATTGTTACAAATGTTACGGTGCTTTTTCTCCTTTATTTGTTGAGAAAATGAAAAATTTTGAACTAATGCTGCGTGTTATTGGAAAATAATGTAATTTTTCATTTTCACTGCCCATTTGTAATAAAATGTATGAGACACCTGAGGGGTCAAAATGCTCACTACCTCCCTATATGAATTCCTCAATGGGTGTAGTTTGCCAAATGGAGTCAATTTTGGGGAGTTTCCATTGTACTGGTACCTAAGGGGCTTTGCAAAAGCGACATGGTGCAGAAAAACCAATCCTGCAAAATCTGCTCGCCAAATGGCGCTCCTTCCCTTCTGAGCCCTAAAGTGTATTCATACAGTGGTTTATTACCACATATGGGGTATTTCTGTACTCTGGAGAAGTTGCTTTGCAAATGTTACAGTGCTTTTTCTCCTTTATTTGATGAGAAAATGAAGCATTTTGACCTAAAGCTACATCTTAGTGGAAAAAAATTTAATTTTTAATTTTTACTGCACAATTCTAATGAAATCTATGAAACACCTGGGGGGTCAAAATACTCACTTCACCCCTAGTTTAATTCCTCTAGGGGTGTAGTCTCCCAAACAGAGTCACTTTTGGGGGGTTACCACTGTACTGGTACCTTAGAAGCTTTACAAATGCGACATGGTGCAGAGAAATTAATCCAGCAAAATCTGTACTCCAAAAGCTAAATGGCGTGCTTTCCCTTCTGAGACCTAATGTGTATTCATACAGTGGTCTATTACCACATATGGGGTATTTCCGTACTCTGGAGAAGTTGCTTTACAAATGTTACGGTGCTTTTCCTCATTTATTTGTTGAAAAAAATAAAAAATTCTGAGGTAAATCTACATCTTATTGAAAAATAATGTAATTTTTCATTTTCACTGCCCAATTCTAATGAAATCTATGAAATACCAGTGTGGTCAAAATGATCATTACACCCCTAGATGAATTCCTCTAGGGGTGTAGTTTCCCAAATGGAGTCACTTTTGGGGGGTTTCCTTTGTTTTTGCACCACAAGACCTCTTCTAACCTGACATGGTGCCTGAAATATAATTTAAGAAAGGGAAAGCCGAAAAATCCACTAGGTGCTCCTTTGCTTCTGGGGCCTTTGTTTCAGGCCCGTAGCACACTAGGGCCACATGTGGGATATTTCTAAAAACTGCAGAATTAGGGCAATAAATATTCAGCTGTGTTTCTCTTGTAAAGACCTTCAGTATTACAGGAAAAATGGATTAAAATGGAATTTCTGCAAAAAAATGAAATTCACAAATTTCCCTGCCACTTTGCTTTAATTCCTGTGACACGTATAAAGGGTTAAGAAACTTTCTAAATGCTGTTTTGAATACTTTAAGGGATGCAGTTTGTAAAATGGGGTGATTTGTGGGGGTTCCTAATATATAAGGCCCTCAAAGCTACTTCAGATCTGAACTGTTCCCTAAAAAAATAGCCTTTTGAAATTTTCTTGAAAATATGAGAATTTGCTGCTAAACTTATAAGCCTTGTAACGTCCTAGAAAAATAAAAGGATGTTAAAAAAATGATGCAATCATAAAGTAGACATATGGGAAATGTTAACTAATCACTATTTTGTGTGGTATAACTATCTGTCTTACAAGCAGATATATTTGAATTTAGAAAAATGCTAATCTTTGCAAATTTTCTCTAAATTTTGGTGTTTTTCACAAAAAATATTGCATTTATCGACCAAATTTTTTCACTAACATAAAGTACAATATGTCATGAGTAAACATTCTCAGAATCGCCTGGATAGGTAAAAGCATTTCAGAGTTATTACCACATAAATTTACACATGTCAGATTTAAAAAATGAGGCTGTGTCATATGGTCCAAAAGTGGCTGCGTCCTTAAGGGGTTAAGAGCTTTGGAGCTTCATTTTACTTAAAAAATGTGTATTCATAGCTTGTCTGCTACAGATGACAGAGTAATAATGGTGATAAGTATAGTGGGGTTAATTTGTTGTTGATCAATAAAAAAGAGTATGTAATGAATTCATTTTAATAACTATGAAACTTTAAGTTCCTTTAATTGATTTACTAAGAAAGTAGAGAAAGGAGATTAAGTGTCTAGCAAATATATGAACATATACTGTAGTTAAAGGGGTATGCCATTAATAGCTGATATTGTAATGGCAGGGGGTAGGGAGACGGACAAGTGAGCCCTAATCTACCCGCCACTCTGTCCCTGCCTACTTGCAACGACCCGCCCTAGGCGACGGGGTACAACTGGGCGGCGGTCCCTGCGCTCAGTAAGTGCACGACAAACACGACAAACATACAAAGGAACACAAGCAAGGAAAAGGGGCCGTTGCCCACGGCAACACCGTGAGCAACCAGAGTGGTGAATGAGCCGTGTCAAGCCAGGAGTGTGCGAGGTACAAAACGAAAAGCAGAAGAGTAGTCGGTAAGCCAGGGTCTGTATGGAGCAGGATCAAAAATAGCAGGAGCTGTAGCTGGGCCAGGAAACCACAAGGAAAGAATCACAAGCACCGAGGGACAGGAAGTGCAGGCTTAAATAGACCGAGGGCGGGAGCTAGCTGAGTCTGGCCAGGTTACGATAGGCTCTCCCACTCCTAAGCCTGCCAGCCTGAATGGTGGGAGCAGGAGTCAGTCTCAGGGATGTATTCTCAGGTGCTGACTGATTAGTTCTGGGAGTTAACCCTGAAGCTGTGCCTGGCAGATCCTTTACAGTACCCCCCCTTTTATGAGGGGCCACCGGACCCTTTCTAAGTGGACCTGGCTTACTGGGGAAACGCAGGTGGAACCTCCTGACCAATACCCCAGCGTGAACATCCCGGGCGGGTACCCAAGTCCTCTCCTCGGGCCCGTATTCTCTCCAATGGACCAGGTACTGGAGGAAGCCTTGGACCATCTTGCTGTCCACAATCCTGGCCACCTCGAATTCCACCCCCTCCGGGGTGAGGATGGGAACAGGAGGTCTCCTCGAGGAAGCCAAGGACGGGGAGCAGCGTTTGAGGAGGGAGGCATGAAACACGTCGTGTATCCGAAAAGACGGGGGTAACTCCAGCCGGAAGGAGACAGGATTGAGGACCTCAATGACCTTATACGGTCCAATAAACCGGGGAGCAAACTTCTTGGACGGAACCTTGAGACGCAAGTTCCTAGACGACAACCACACCAGATCCCCGACCATAAACAGGGGGTTAGCAGAACGTTTTTTATCAGCCTGAGTTTTTTGTACGCTCTGGGACACCTCTAGGTTTTTCTGAACCTGGGCCCAGACTGTGCACAGTTTCCGATGAACGACCTCTACCTCGGGATTGTTGGAACTACCAGGTGAAACGGAGGAGAACCGTGGATTAAACCCAAAATTACAAAAAAAAGGAGAGACCCCTGACGAGTTACTGACCCGGTTATTAAGGGAAAATTCGGCGAGGGGAATGAAAGAGACCCAATCAAATTGACAGTCAGAGACAAAACACCTTAAGTATTGTTCTAGAGATTGATTAGTCCTCTCCGTTTGGCCATTGGTTTCAGGATGGAAGGCAGAGGAGAAGGACAAATCAATCCCCAACTTCATACAGAAGGCTCTCCAAAACAATGAAACAAATTGTACCCCTCTGTCCGAAACAATATTGACAGGAACCCCATGGAGACGCAGGATGTGTTTGACAAACAAGGTAGCCAACGTTTTGGCGTTGGGTAGTTTCTTGAGGGGCACAAAGTGGCACATCTTACTGAAGCGGTCCACCACCACCCACACCACCGACTTGCCTTGGGATGGAGGAAAATCGGTGATAAAATCCATGGAGATATGTGTCCAAGGTCTCTGGGGAATGGGCAACGAATGCAGTAAGCCCGCTGGTCGGGACCTGGGAGTCTTGGACCTAGCACAAACCTCACAAGCGGCGACGTAGGCCTTAACGTCTTTAGGCAACCCAGGCCAACAATAATTTCTGGTAATGAGGTGTTTGGTACCCAGGATGCCTGGATGGCCAGATAGTGCGGAGTCATGATTTTCCCTAAGTACCCTTAGCCGGAATTGCAGGGGAACAAACAGCTTGTTCTCAGGAAGGTTCCCGGGAGCTGCACCTTGATCAGCAGCAATATCAGAGACTAAATCAGAATCGATCGAGGAAATGATTATACCTGGAGGCAAAATACAAGCAGGATCTTCCTCCGAAGGAGGGCTGGCCATGAAGCTACGCGACAGTGCATCAGCCTTAATATTTTTAGACCCAGCCCTATAGGTAACCAAAAAATTGAATCTGGTAAAAAATAACGCCCATCGAGCTTGTCTCGGGTTTAGCCTCCGGGCAGATTCTAGGAAAACCAGATTCTTGTGGTCGGTAAGGACCGTTACCTGGTGCCTAGCCCCCTCCAGGAAGTGGCGCCACTCTTCAAATGCCCATTTAATGGCTAAGAGTTCGCGGTTGCCAATATCATAGTTACTTTCAGTTGGCGTAAACTTCCTGGAGAAGTAGGCACAGGGGCGGAGATGGGTGAGGGACCTGGTACCCTGGGACAAGACAGCCCCCACTCCCACCTCAGATGCGTCAACTTCCACGATAAATGGCTCCCTTTGGTTGGGCTGAACCAGCATCGGGGCCGAGACAAAGCACTTCTTAAGGACCTCAAAAGCCTGGACAGCCTCAGGAGGCCAGTGGAGCAGATCAGCACCTTTGCAAGTGAGGTCCGTAAGGGGCTTAGCGATGACCGAGAAGTTAGCAATAAATCTCCTGTAATAATTAGTGAACCCCAAAAAACACTGTAACGCCTTCAGGGAGGCAGGTTGGACCCATTCCGCCACAGCCTGAACCTTGGCGGTGTCCATGCGGAATTCATGAGGAGTGAGGATTTGACCCAAAAATGGAATCTCCTGTACCCCAAACACACATTTTTCGGTTTTGGCAAACAGTTTGTTTTCCCGAAGGACCTGGAGCACCTTCCTGACATGCTCAATGTGGGAGGACCAGTCCTTGGAAAACACCAGTATGTCATCAAGGTACACTACCAGAAAAATCCCCAGTAATTTCTCAAATTCTCATTTATGAAATTCTGGAAGACCGCAGGGGCATTACACAACCCAAAGGGCATGATGAGGTATTCGAAATGGCCTTCGGGCGTGTTAAACGCAGTCTTCCACTCATCCCCCTCTTTGATACGAATAAGGTTATACACCCCCGTAGATCAAACTTAGAGAACCATTGGGCCCCCTGAACCTGATTAAAGAGATCAGGAATCAAAGGAAGGGGATACTGGTTCCTTACCGTGACCTTATTCAGGCTACGGTAGTCAATGCATGGCCTAAGACCACCATCCTTCTTCCCCACGAAGAAGAAGCCAGCACCTACCGGTGAAGAAGAGGGACGAATGTAACCCTTGGCCAGGGATTCCTGCATATACACTCTCATAGCTTCACGTTCGGGACAAGAAAGATTAAATATCCTACCCTTAGGAAGTTTAGCTCCTGGTACCAATTCGATAGCGCAATCGTATTCTCTATGAGGAGGTAACACTTCGGAGGCCTCCCTAGAGAAAACATCAGCGAAGTCCTGAACAAACTCGGGTAGCGTATTCGCCTCCTTAGGGGGAGAAATAGAATTAACAGAAAAACATGACGTACAACATTCATTACCCCATTTGGTTAGCTCCCCAGTATTCCAGTCAAACGTAGGATTATGCAACTGCAGCCAGGGAAGACCTAGAACCAAATCGTACGATAATCCCTGCATCAACAGTACAGAGCATTGCTCCAAATGCATGGAGCCAACAAGGAGTTCAAAAACAGGGGTATGCTGTGTAAAATAACCATTAGCAAGAGGAGTGGAGTCGATACCCACTACCGGGACAGGTTTAGGCAAATCAATCAGAGGCATAGCAAGGGACGTAGCAAATTCCACAGACATAATATTAGTAGAGGACCCTGAATCCACGAAGGCACTGCCGGTAGCAGACCTACCACCAAAAGAGACCTGAAAGGGAAGCAAGATCTTAGTACGTTTCATATTTACGGGAAATACCTGTGCGCCCAAGTGACCTCCCCGATGATCACTTAGACGCGGAAGTTCTCTGGCTGCAATCTTACGCTTAGGACAGTTGTTCACTTGATGCTTGTCGTCCCCACAGTAGAAGCAGAGACCATTCTTCCTGCGGAATTCTCTACGTTGTTGGGGGGACACGGAGGCCCCGAGTTGCATAGGTATCTCTGAATCTTTCGGGGAGGAACGAAGCAACGGAGCATCGGGAGGCATCATGGGGGAGTCGGAGGAGAAAACACATAAACGTTCACGTTGTCGTTCCCTGAGACGTCGGTCAAGTCGTACCGCTAAAGCCATAACCTGGTCTAGGGAGTCAGAAGAGGGATAGCTAACTAGCAGGTCTTTCAGGGCATTCGACAGACCCAACCTAAACTGGCACCTTAAGGCAGGGTCATTCCACCGAGAAGCTACGCACCACTTCCGAAAGTCAGAGCAATACTCCTCAACAGGTCTCTTACCCTGACTTAAGGTCACCAGCTGACTCTCGGCAAAGGCAGTCCTGTCAGTCTCGTCATAAATAAGTCAGAGAGCAGAAAATAAACAATCAACGGAGGAAAGTTCAGGGGCATCAGGAGCCAAGGAGAAGGCCCACTCTTGGGGCCCTTCCTGGAGCCGGGACATAATTATACCCACCCGCTGGCTCTCAGACCCTGAGGAATGAGGCTTTAAACGAAAGTAAAGCCTACAACTCTCCCGAAGGAGAGAAAAGCCCTCCGGTCCCCTGAGAACCGGTCGGGCAACTTGAGGTGGGGTTCAAGAGGTGCGGTGAGGGGAACTACCAGGGTAGCATCAGGCTGGTTGACCCTCTGAGCCAGGGCCTGGACCTGTAGGGAGAGACCCTGCATTTGCTGAGCCAGGGTCTCACGGGAATCCATAGTGGTGTCAGGAACCAGGGGTAGACTAGGTATGGGCTTGTGATTATGTAATGGCAGGGGGTAGGGAGACGGACAAGTGAGCCCTAATCTACCCGCCACTCTGTCCCTGCCTACTTGCAATGACCCGCCCTAGGCAACGGGGTACAACTGGGCGGTGGTCCCTGCGCTCAGTAAGTGCACGACAAACACGACAAACATACAAAGGAACACAAGCAAGGAAAAGGGGCCGTTGCCCACGGCAACACCGTGAGCAACCAGAGTGGTGAATGAGCCGAGTCAAGCCAGGAGTGTGCGAGGTACAAAACGAAAAGCAGAAGAGTAGTCGGTAAGCCAGGGTCTGTATGGAGCAGGATCAAAAATAGCAGGAGCTGTAGCTGGGCCAGGAAACCACAAGGAAAGAATCACAAGCACCGAGGGACAGGAAGTGCAGGCTTAAATAGACCGAGGGCGGGAGCTAGCTGAGTCTGGCCAGGTTACGATAGGCTCTCCCACTCCTAAGCCTGCCAGCCTGAATGGTGGGAGCAGGAGTCAGTCTCAGGGATGTATTCTCAGGTGCTGACTGATTAGTTCTGGGAGTTAACCCCGAAGCTGTGCCTGGCAGATCCTTTACAGATATATTCTGGACCCACTCCTGAGACTCCCTTCTATCAGGAGAATGAGGGTCTGGTGACCCACTCATCAGTTCCTCGCCGCCACATTGTCCCTTGAGTTAGAGCACTGAGCTCTTTACTTAACTCACAAAGACTTAAATGGAGTGGGCCACCTTTCCATTTAACTCATTGCAGCATTCAGTGGCTGGGAGTTGGAAAATGGGGCTACTAGACCCTTGTTCTCCCAATAGGTTGGGTCCCAAATGTAATACCAACACCTATCAGGCATATAGACCATAACATTTGGATCTGCCATAAACGCTTTAGACATAAATACCGTTTGATATTTTTGCATACTATTTTTCTCTAAGGCCCAATGTTAATTTATTAGTTTGCAGTAGTAAATGAAAACCCCTCTATGCATATGGTAAAAAAAAAAGTTAATCTCCTCTAGGCCAGTGTTTCCCAATTCAATCTTCAAGGAACCTCAACAGGTCATGTATTCTGGATTTTCTTAATATTGCACAGGTGATTTATTTGTTTTCAATAAATAGTGTGTAGCGTCCATGGCCGCGGGCCGTCGGGTTTACTCACCTCCCGACGCCCGCAGCCAAGGATCCATGAGCGCTGGTCCCCATCTCCCTCCTAGGAGACGCCAGCGCTCACTTCCGCTCCATTCGGCTGTGTCCCGTAGGGTGCGCGCGCACGCTCGCGCCCGGCCTTAAAGGGCCAGCGCACGCAAATAGGAAGTCGTCATCATCATCAACTGCCACGATTTCCTGGTCTAAAAGAAGGCCCCAGGCCTTCTAATCCTTGCCTGAGCATTGTTAGTCTATCCCAGTCTGTCTCGCAAATGGTCCCTTAGGGGTTTCCCGTTCCAGCTGTTACCCGTGACCTGTTACCCGTTCCTGTATTCCGTATTGTTCCAGTTCCTGTGCCTACCAGCGTTGGAGTCGTGTCTTCTGCCACGTCCAGTGTCTTCTGCCACGTCCAGTGTCGTCTGCCACGTCTAGTGTCGTTTGCCACGTCCAGTGTCTTCTGCCACGTCCAGTGTCTTCTGCCACGTCCAGTGTCGTCTGCCACGTCCAGTGTTGTCTGCTTCATTGCATATTGCCCGCCTCCATCCGTGCTGTAGCCACGGCCACCGTCCGGACTATTTCAGGTACCCAAGCATTACTGTCTGCCATTGACTTTCGCATAGACTGTGACCTGGTCAGCGTCCTTCCCGCTACGGCGTAGCGGCCTAGTGGGTCCACATACCCTGTGTCCGTGACAGTACGCTCAGGCCATGGAACCCGCTGGCCAGCCCAAGACCGCAGTCCAGAAGATTCAGACAGAGATGCATGACCTACGCACACGTCAGGATCAATTTCTTGAGGCAGTGAATTCTATCATGGTCCGCCTGGATCGACTCGCTGTTCCACCTCCGGTTCTTCCTCCTGAAGCGGTTGATGTGCCACTGCACGTTGCTCCTCCTGTTTGTCCCGGATCCACAGTTCCTCTGCCTCTTCCTCCTTGCTATGACGGTGACCCCAGAGCATGTAGAGGATTTCTCAATAAATGCACGGTGCATTTTAGGCTATGGCCTCATCTCTTCCCCTCCGACGAGGCCAAAGTGGCGTTTATTATCTCCCTCCTCGCTGGCAAGGCCCGCGCATGGGCGAACCCAATCTTGGAGCAACAAGGACCTGTATCCGCGGACCTAGCCTTGTTCCTGCAGTCCTTTCGTGCCGTGTTCGAGGAGCCGGGTCGAACATCCTCTGCCGCAGCCACTCTGTTGAGCCTCAAGCAAGAAGGCTCCACTGTAGGGGAGTATGCTATCTCCTTCCATACCCTAGCAGCCGAGCTGGCATGGAACAATGAGGCACTGGTGGCGACCTTTTGGCAGGGACTGTCCTCTCACATCAAGGACGAACTGGCAGTCCGCGAACCTTCCTTCTACCTTGGATGCCCTCATCCTGTTAGCCACCCGGGTTGATATGAGAATCCGGGAGCGCTCTCAAGAGGTTCGACAGGAGAGCCGGGTCCACAGACCAGCACCATCAGTCCACAGACCACTATTGACCACTCCTAGTGCGCTACTTGAAGAACCCATGCAGGTAGACAGAGTCCAGTTATCTGAACAGGAGAAGCAGCGCAGACGCTCCTCTGGACTATGTATGTATTGTGGCCTCAAGGGTCATTTTGTGCGCCAATGCCCACAGAAACCGGGACACTACAGTACCTAGGGTTGATTGGAGAGGCAACTCTAGGTGGAACGTCTCCAAACAATAAAACCTCTTCCAGATTATCGATTCCTGTGGCCATCGTCACCGGAGAGACATCACATCCTTCCTCCGCCTATCTTGACTCTGGAGCGGCTGCTAATTTCATCCAGCAGGATCTAGTGGATCGTTTTCGTCTACCCACAGTTCGTCTGGAAAGACCCCTGGCTGTTGCCTCCGTGAATGGTCTACCAATGCCTGATCCGATCATGCTCATCACAGAGCCATTGACACTACGGGTCGGAGCTCTTCACTCAGAACAGATCACCTTCCTGGTACTACCCAAGGCTATCAATCCTATCCTGCTGGGTCTGCCATGGCTCCGTCTACACGCCCCGACACTTGACTGGAATTCTGGAGAGGTTCTTCAATGGGGTTCCAGATGCCATAGCCATTGCCTGTCACAAGTCCGTCCAGTTGTGCCCCCTCTGCCTCAGTCACTTTCCGGTCTACCATCTCAGTATGCCAGTTTTGCGGATGTCTTTTGTAAATGAGAGGCTGAGACGTTGCCTCCTCATCAGAATTATGACTGTCCCATTGAATTGGTCCTCAATGCTTCTCTTCCCCGTGGACGAGTATATCCTCTCTCCTTGCCTGAAACTTTATCGATGTCAGCCTATATCAAGGAGAACTTGGAGAGGGGTTTTATTCGAAAATCTTCCTCCCCGGCCGGGCCAGGCTTCTTCTTCGTTAAAAAGAGAGATGGATCTCTTCGACCCTGCATTGACTACCGTGGTCTCAATCAGATCACGGTCAAGAACAAATACCCGTTGCAATTTATTTCCGAGCTCTTCGATCGCATACGAGGAGCCCAAAAATTTTCTAAGCTAGATCTGCGGGGGGCTTATAATCTAATCCGGATTCGCCGGGGTGACGAATGGAAGACGGCATTTAACACCCGCGATGGGCACTAGGAATAAATAGTGATGCCCTTCGGACTGTGTAATGCTCCCGCAGTATTTCAGGAGTTTGTTAATGATATCTTCCGAGATCTCCTCTATATGTGTGTTGTAGTTTATCTCGATGATATTTTAATTTTCTCCCCAGATCTGATGACCCATCGGAGGCAAGGCATGTTCATCAAGTTCTTCTGCGACTAAGAGAGAATCGCTTGTATGCCAAGTTGGAAAAGTGCACCTTTGAAAAGAGGTCTTTGCCCTTCCTGGGCTACGTCATCTCAGATCAAGGCCTTAAAATGGACCCTGAGAAACTAAAGTCTGTCCTGGAATGGCCACGTCCTCAAGGCCTAAGGGCCATACAACGGTTCCTGGGATTCGCCAATTTCTACCGGCAGTTTATTCCGAACTTTTCTTCTCTGACGGCTCCCATCTTTACCCTTACCAAGAAGGGTGTGAACGGCAAGGTGTGGACTCCAGAGGCAGAGTCCGCATTCATTAGCCTCAAGAAAGCCTTCACTTCAGCTTCAGTCCTCCATCACCCTGACGTGTCTCGGCAGTTCTCACTAGAAGTGGACGCCTCCTCTGTTGGTGCAGGTGCACTTCTGTTCCAGAGGAGCTCCAAAGGAAAGGCAGTGGTATGTGGCTACTACTCAAGACTGTTTTCTTCTGCTGAGTGCAATTACTTCATTGGAGATTGGGAGCTACTGGCTATCAAATTGGCCCTAGAGGAGTGGAGACATCTTCTGGAGGGCGCTGCTCACCCCATCCTGATCTTCACCGACCACAAGAACCTCACCTACCTTCAGTCCGTTTAAAGACTAAATCCCCGTCAAGCCAGGTGGTCGCTGTTCTTCACCCGTTTCCAATTTCTGCTCCACTACCGTCCCGCTGACAAGAATGTGAGGGCCGATGCCCTATCCAGGTCATTTGAGACGGGAGACTCGGTGGAGTCCCTTCAGACTATCATAGACCCATCCTGCGTTGTCACCGCTAATCCTCTGCAGCTTAGAAATATCCCTCCAGGGAGGACTTTTGTTCGGTTGGCAGACAGGAAAATAATTATCCGCTGGGGACACTGTTCTAAACTAGCTGGGCACGCTGGTGTCCTTAAAACCCAAGACCTGATTGCCCGTCACTTCTGGTGGCCCACGCTACCTAAAGATGTTCTGGACTTTGTCTCTGCTTGCTCTGTGTGTGCCTCTAACAAAGTGACTCACTCCAAGCCTGCCGGCCTGCTTCAACCTCTGCCGGTACCCAGTGCCCCCTAGCAGCACATCGCTATGGACTTCGTCACAGACCTTCCTCCCTCAGCAGGATGCAACACCATCTGGGTGGTGGTGGACCGGTTCTCTAAGATGGCACATTTTATCCCGCTGACCGGCCTACCTTCTGCTCCCCGACTGGCAAGTTTCTTCATTCAGCACATCTTTCGCTTGCATGGCTTTCCTCTTCACATTTTGTCCGACCGGGGGGTTCAGTTTACCTCTAAGTTCTGGAGAGCCCTCTGTAAACTCCTGGATGTGAGTTTGGACTTTTCTTTTGCCTATCACCCCCAATCCAATGGGCAAGTTGAGAGGATCAACCAGATCATGGAAAATTATCTCCGCCACTTCATCTCTTCACAGCACGATAACTGGGTACAGCTTCTTCCATGGGCCGAGTTTTCATACAACAACCACACAAGTGAGTCCACCACTTCCACTCCGTTTCACATTGTGTACAGTCAACATCCCAGAGTCCCTCTTCCTGTGTCGACTTAATCTCAGGTACCCGCTGCTGACTCTGCATATGGGGACTTCCTGAAAATCTGGCAACAGACCCAGTCCTCTATTTTGCTGGCAGTAGATCGCATGAAGCGAAAGGCAGATACTAAGAGAAGAGAGCCGCCTCAGTATCTTCCGGGGACTAAAGTCTGGCTGTCCTCTTGGAACATTCGCTTGAAGGTACCCTCATACAAGTTCGCCCCCAGGTTCCTTGGTCCTTTCGAGATTCTGCAAAAAATCAACCCTGTCTCCTATAAACTGCGGCTGCCTCCTACCCTCAGAATCCCTAACTCCTTCCATGTGTCCCTCCTGAAACCAGTGGTCCTGAACTGCTACAGCAAGACTTCTAGTTCCACAGTTGCCCCCTTCTGATGTATTCGAGGTAAAAGAGATCCTGGACTGCAAAAGGGTAGGAGGAAGGACTTTCTATTTGGTGGACTGGAGAGGGTTTGGTCCTGAGGAGAGGTCCTGGGAGCCAGAAGAGAACCTCAGCGCTCCTGCTCTTATTAAAAAATTCCTCTCTCGCTCTGGCCCCAAGAAGAGGGGGTGTAAGAGGGGGTTTACTCACCTCCCGACGTCCGCAGCCATGGATCCGTGAGTGCTGATCCCCGTCTCCCTCCTAGGAGACGCCAGCGCTCACTTCCGCTCCATTCGGCTGTGTCCCGTAGGGTGCGCGCCTTGAAGGGCAAGCGCGCACAAATAGGAAGTTGTCATCATCATCATCATCAACTGCCACGATTTCCTGGTCTATAAGAAGGCCCCAGGCCTTTTAATCCTTGCCTGAGCATTGTTAGTCTATCCCAGTCTGTCTCGGAAATGGTCCCTTAGTGTTTCCCGTTCCAGCTGTTACCCGTGCCCTGTTACCCGTTCCTGTATTCCGTATTGTTCCAGTTCCTGTGCCTACCAGCGTTGGAGTCGTGTCTTCTGCCACGTCCAGTGTCTTCTGCCATGTCCAGTGTCGTCTGCCACGTCTAGTGTCGTTTGCCACGTCCAGTGTCTTCTGCCACGTCCAGTGTCTTCTGCCACGTCCAGTGTCTTATGCCATGTCCAGTGTCGTCTGCCACGTCCAGTGTCGTCTGCCACGTCCAGTGTCTTCTGCTTCATCACATACTGCCCACCACGTCTGGTGCCACCTGCCGCACCAGCCTCCATCCATGCTGTAGCCACGGCCACCGTCCGGACTATTTCAGGTACCTAAGCATTACTGTCTGCCATTGACTTTCGCATAGACTGTGACCTGGTCAGCTGCCTCCCCGCTACGGCGGAGCGGCCTAGTGGGTCCACATACCCTGTGTCCGTGACATAGTGTAGGTACATATTAGGGCTCTGTTTTCTGTATGGGAAATCCTCTCTATGGGAACACTCACAGAATCTTATATACGTTTCTTACTCAAGGCATTACATAGCATTCTAAATGTGGACCCACTATTTAAACCAGTGGCAGATTACAAAAGGGGCATTTTGGGCAACTGCCCGGGGCCTGAGACTCCAATGGCTGCCAACAGATTTAAAACACATTGCAATTTTGCTGCGACTAAACGGCTTTGTGCAGGACCTGCAAACATAAGGTCCCAAAGCCAGAAAGTAGAGAAGCAAAAGTATGAGCTGATATGTAAGTGTATGGCGTCTGGTCTGGGGTCTGCATTAGTTTAGGGGGTCTGGAGTCTATTAGTTTAGATGGGGTCTGTTCTGGGGTTTGTATTAGTTTAGGGGTCTGGTCTGGGGTCTGTATTAGATTAGGTGGTCTGTATTTGTTTAGGGGATCTGGTCTGGGGTCTGTATTAGTTTAGGGGGTCTGAGGTCTGTATTTAGGGGCCCTGGTCTGGACTATTTATTAGTTTAGCAGACCTGGTCTGCATTTAGGAGTCGGAGGTCTGTATTTAGGGTTCTGGGATCAGTATTTAGGGGGTTTGGCCTGGGGTCTGGAGATGATTAGGGGGTCTGCTTTTGGTTGTCTATTTATTTAGGGTATCTGTTTTGGGCACTGTAATAGTTTAGGAGGTCTGGGGTCTGTATTTACTCTAGCGTCTGGTGTGGGGTCTGGTCTTTGGTCTGAATATATTTGTGTTACCACAGAGGTTGCTACAGAGACTGCAGAATTGAGGGGCCAACAATATCTCGGCAGGAAACGCTGCAGTTACCATGAGAATTTGCCATGGAGATGTGGACTGGATGGAGAAGAAAAGGAAAGAGAATGTCTACAATCTGAGAAGACATCACCCGTGGGTCACTGGATTTATAGAGGAGCTGTCACTTTTCTGGCATGTCTGTTAGATAACCCATGTATTCCACAAAAAGTCTCCATGTAGCCCAGGACTAATAGACAACTTAGTGTTACCATTCCCCTTGTCAGGAGGACACAGTCCTTTGACAAGTGGAAGAGTAACACTCAGCTGTCAATGCTAGCACATAAAAGTGGTGTTCACTACAGAAATGGCGTCGCAGGGCAATTGTGGAGAAGGAGGGGCCCAAGTTCGGGGAACAGCCCAAGGCCCATGGTCTACTTAATCTGCCACTGATTTAGACGTACAGATAAACCTTTCCATGTGTATGATTCCTCTATTTGTCATAACAATAGCTTCCTGACACTGGATGCTACTGCTTATTGTCTCTAAATCCTTTTCCATGTCAACTTCACCTCATTATAAGTCCCCCTGCACACGTTGCGTATTAGCTGTGGATATTTCATGCAAATTTACATAGTTACATAGGTTGAGAAAAGACACAGATCCTTCAAGTTCAACATTTCTCAATAAATTACATGTAATTTATTGCTTGATTAATCATAGCCATCAATGCAATTTGTCAGTAAATAATCATCTAGCCTTCTTTTAAATGCTGACATAGTATCTGCCATTACTACCTCTTGGGGTAGGGCATTCTCTAAAACGTCCTTCTTCCACATGCAATGGATGTCCCCTGGTCCTTTGTAGAATCCTTGGAAAGAACAGATCATGTGCTAGTTATCTGTATTGACCACACCTATATTTATACATGTTAATAAGATCACCTCCAAGATGTCTTTTTCCCAAGTTGAACAAGCACAATTTTTCTAGCCTTTCATTGTAAGCAAAGTCTCTCAGACTATTTAATAGTCTAGCCGCCCGCCTATGAACCCTCTCCAGTTCTCCTACATCCTTTTTACAATGTGGAGCCCAAAACTGAATTCCATATTTAAGATATGGCCTTATAAGGGATTTATACAGGGGTAAAATTACATTTGAGTCACTGGTTTTTATCTCTTTTTTTTATGCACCCTCAGATCCTATTTGCTTTTGCAGCTGCTGGTTGACATTGAGTACTGCTGCTTAGCTTATTTGATACCAGAAAACTCAGGTCCTTCTCTCGTTCTGTTATCCCCAGTTGTATTCCATTATTGTGTCCTAGATGCATTACTTTACATTTATTGACATTAAATTTCATCTGCCATGTTTTTGCCCATGCTGTCAGCTTATCTAGGCCTTTCTGTAATATTTTATAGTTGAGTTTTAAGTATCCTACAAAGTTTTGTATCGTCAGCAAAAACTGACACCTTGCTATTAATCCCATCCACAAGGTCATTAATAAAGCGATTAAAGAGATTTGAGCCTCTGGCCTGTTTATATACTAGACTTGTCTTCTGTTTTAACATGAGACCCACTGGCATAAAATGTTATTCATTGTTACTCAATGTCATTAAAACACTGTTTGATGCCAAGCTATAACATCATCCGGTTCATGTGTCTTGCACAATCATAACTATCTCTGACTGTTTATTGGTTCTTTAATTCTTTTATTGTCAGACTTAGGCGGGATTCACACGACCGGGTCGTTCCCGAGCCCGAGTCTCGGCCGGTAAAATCTGCCATTTTGCCCGGCCGGTTTGCATAAAGTTATGCATCCGTGCTGGGTCGGGCAGATCCGGACAGTGACATCAGCGGCAGCTCCTGAAGGGGAATCCCCATGTGTTCGGGGATTCCGCTTCAGGAGTTTCCCCTGATGTCACTGCCCAGATATGGACAGAGACATCAAGCGCTCTGTCCAGGAGCGGAATCCCCGAAAACACCGGGATTCCGCTCCTTCAAGGAGCTAAAGTGCGGCTAGCACATAGCAGAGCGGGGAGATACCTCCCTGCTCTGCTATTGTGGCGTCGCTGCAGTAGTAGCAGCCGCAGCAGCAGCAGCTGCTGCTACTAGCGGCGCCATCGAAGGTGTCGCCGAGCCAGGGTGCTTTTAACAAGCAGGGGAAGGGAGCCAGCGCAGCGCTCCTTCCACCTGCTGTACACCCCGGCCCTGCAACACAGTGTACAGCGATGCCATTCGTCAGAATGGCATCAACTCCTCCTCCTCACATGCACTCTGCGCTGTGAGGAGGAGGAGATAGAGCGCAAGCGCCGGGAAACCCGGCCATCACTCGGAACACATTCCGGTGATGGCCGTGTAATACCCGGCCCCATAGACTTCTATGGGAGACGGGCGGCCGGGTGCCCGGGCGAAGATAGAGCATGTCCTATTTTTTGACGGCCGGATTTCCCGGCCGTCAAAAAATCGGTCGTGTGAATAGCCCCATTAGGGGTCTATCATTCCTAATGCAGCCGGGTGCCGGCCGATTTATGAACGGCCGGCACCCGGCCGGGAAACCCTGCCGTGTGAATGAGGCCTTACTGGGAATCCATCTACTATCTGTACGTTACATAGACCTCTAAATGTATCATTGTTCCCTTGTTTATCTCATAAGGTATGTAGATGTTCCAAATGACAAGACATGAGAAAATATTTGTTTGATTATGTTTATTATTGAAAACTTTAATAAAAACATTGGTACCCCGCTGCGGACTTCAGGCCATTTTGAGTAAGTACCATTTATAACGACTCTTTGTTTTCTGTTCCTTAACCCCTTCCCGCTCCTGGACGTACTATTAGGTCATGGCAGCTGTATCGTTCGCGCTCCATGACCTAATAGTACGTCTCGGGAGTAACGGCCGTTTCGGACGTCCTCCCGACACATACAGGAGCTGTGAATGCTACTGTCTTGTTCAGCAGCTGTCACAGCTCCTACAGCGGGGACCGATCGCTGTGTCCCCGCTGATTAACCACTTAAAAGCCGCGTTCTATAGAGATCGCGGCTTTTTAGGGGTTAAGCTGCCATCGCCGGCCTGCTACGCGATAGCGGCCGGCGATGGTGACTATGGCAACCGGACACCAAACAATGGCGTCCGGCTATGCCATAGAC
This sequence comes from Rhinoderma darwinii, assembly GCF_050947455.1. NCBI lineage: Eukaryota > Metazoa > Chordata > Amphibia > Anura > Rhinodermatidae > Rhinoderma > Rhinoderma darwinii. The sequence continues at coordinate 113,730,337 of NC_134687.1, forward strand.
GGAAGCCTAGTGGGTCCTGACAACGTCAGGACCCACTATGCTTGCTGTCAGTGAGTAGCTGACAGTTCTAATACACTGCACTACGCATGTAGTGCAGTGTATTAGTATTGCGATCAGGACCTCCTGCCCTCAAGTCCCCTAGTGGGACAAAGTAATACAGTAAAAAAAAAGTTAAAAAAAGATGTGTAAAAATAAGAAAATAAAAGTTTTAAAAGTATTAAAAGTAAAAGTCCCCCTTTTTACCTTATCAGTCATTTATTATTAATAAAAATATATAAACAAACAAATAAACTATACATAATTGGTATCGCCGCGTCCGTAACGGCCTGAACTACAAAATTATTTAGTTATTTATCCCGCACGGTGAACGCCGTAAAAGAAAATAATAATAAACCGAACCACAATCACAATTGTTTGGTCACTTCACCTCCCAAAAAATGGAATAAAAAGGGATCAAAAAGTCGCATGTACCGAAAAATTGTACTGATCGAAACTACAGTTCGTTACGCAAAAAATAAGTCCTCGCACGGCTTTATTGATTGAAAAATAAAAACGTTATGGCTCTTAGAATAAGGTAACAGAAAAAGTGAATGATTGTTTACAAAACGTATTTTATTGTGCAAACGCCATAAGACATAAAAAAAAACTATAAACATATGGTATCTACGTAATCGCATCGCCACGCAGAATAAAGTGAATATGTCATTTATAGCGCACGGTGCACGCAGTAAAAAAAAAAGAATAAAAAAACAATAGTAGAATTGCTGTTTTTTAGTCACCACGCCACCTAAAAATAGAATAAAAGCTGATCAAAAAGCCGCATGCACCCCAAGAAAACTACAATGAATTCCTCAAGGGGTCTAGTTTCCAAATTGGGGTCACTTTTGGGGGGTTCCCAATGTTTTGGCACCACAAGACCTCTTCAAACCGGACATGGTGCCTAATAAAAAAGAGGCCTCAAAATCCACTAGGTGCTCCTTTGCTTCGGAGGCCGGTGCTTCAGTCCATTACCGCACTAGGGCCACATGTGGGATATTTCTCAAAACTGCAGAATCTGGGCAATACGTATTAAGTTGCGTTTCTCTGATAAATCCTTTTGTGTTATAAAAAAAAATGGTATAAATAGGATTTTCTGACAAAAAAAAATGTAAATTTCACCTCTACTTTGCTCTAAATTTCTGTGAAACACCTAAAGGGTTCATAAACTTTCTAAATGCTGTTGTGAATACTTTGAGGGGTCTAGTTTCTAAAATGGGGTATTTGATAGGGGTTTCTAATATATGGGCCCCTCAAAGCAACTTCAGAACTGAACTGGAACCTAAAAAAATAAATAAATGAGGCAATACTTCGCTTCTTACATTATACTGATAATGAGCCGTGCCCACCCCGAGATGACCCCAGTTTTGACCGTTTGTATAAATGGAGACCCCTATTAGACCGTTCCAGTGCCCGGTTTTCCCAAGCATTCACCCCCGAGAAGTGTATTTCTATTGATGAGTCCCTGGTACATTTTAAAGGGAGGGTTCAATTCCGCGAGTACCTGCCGGGTAAGAAGGCAAGGTATGGCGTAAAGAAGTATAAGCTGTGCGAGAGTGCATCCGGGTATACCTACAGGTTTAGGATATATGAAGGAAAGGCCACCCCCAAACCAGACTGCATCCGGGACTACAATAGGTACATTGGAGGGATGGACTTGTAAGATCAAATCCTGAAGCCCTACAGCGCCATGCGGTGTGGTATAAGAAGCTGGCCGGGCACATCATACAGATGGCTTTGTACAATGCTACGTCGATGTGCAGGCCAGACGGGAACTTTCCTGGAATTTCAAGAGGTGATTATCAAGAACCTAATCTTTAGGGACCAAGAAGGGGGGGCAACCAGTACTTCTGGAAGCGGGGCCACACGCATCGTACCAGGGCGGCAACACTTTCCAGGAGAAGTTCCCCAAACTGGCAAGAAGGGAAAAAGTCAAAAGAGGTGCAAAGTCTGCTATAAGAGGGCGATAAGGGATGACACAATATATCAATGTGACACGTGTCCCGAATAACCAGAGCTCTGTATGAAAGAGTGTTTTAAAATTTATCATACATCCCTTGGTTTATAATTTACCCCAATTTTACTTACCCTGATGCACTCTGCACAGCTTATCCCCCTCGTCTTTCCCCTCTGAGCCCTGCTGTGTGTCCAGGCAGCTGATAACAGTCACATGTAGGGTATTGCCATACCCGGGAGAACCCACATTACAGTTTATGGGGTGTAGGTCTCTGGTCAAAATGCTCACTACACCTCTAGATGAATGCCTTAAGGGTGTAGTTATTAAAACGGGGTCACTTCTTGCGGGTTTCAACTGTACTGGTACCTCAGGTGCTTCTGTATACATGACTTCGCACTAGAAAATCCCCAGTAGGCCAAATGGTGGTCCTTTCATTCTGAGCCCTCCCATGGGCCCAAACGGCAGTTTATCACCACAAATGGGGTATTGCCGCACTCAGGACAAATTGGGCAACAAAATGGAGTATTTTATTTCTTGTGAAAATACGAATTTTTGAGCTAAAATTACATATTATTGGAAAAAATATATTTTTTTTTAATTCCCAGCCCAATTAAAATAAGTTCTGTGAAGAAACTATGGGGTCTAAATGGTCACATTACCCATAAATGAATTCCTTGAGGGGTGTTGTTTCCAAAATGGGGTCACTTCTGGTGGGTTTCCATTGCTTTGATACCTCTGGGGCTCTGCAAATGCGACATGGCACCCGAAAAACAAACCAGCAAAATCTGTAATCCAAAGAACACACAGCGCTCCTTCCCTTCTGAGGCCTCCCATGGGCACAAACGGCAGTTTATTGCCACAAATGGGGTATTGCTGCACTCAGGAGAAATTGGGCAACAAAATTGAGTATTTTGTTCCTTGTGAAAATAAAAAATTTTGATAAAAAATTACATCTTATTGGAAAATATTTCATTTTTTTAATGTCACAGCCCAATTGAAATAGGTGCTGTGAAAAAACTATGTGGTCAAAATGCTAACAACAACCATAAATGAATTCTTTGAGGGGTGTAGTTTCCAAAATGGGATCACTTTTGGTGGGTTTTCATTGCTTTGATACCTCTGAGGCTCTACAAATGCGACATGGCACCCGAAAACCAATCCAGCAAAATCTGGACTCCAACAAACATATAGCGCTCCTTTCCTTCTGAGCCCTCCCATGGGCCCAAACGGCAGTTTATCACCACAAATGGGGTATTGCCACACTAAGGACAAATTGGGCAACAAAATGGGGTATTTTGTTCCCTGTGAAAATAAGAAATTTTGATCACAAATGACATTTTATTGGAAAAAATGAAATTGTTTTCATTTCACAGCCCAATTCAAATACGTGCTGTGAAAAAACTGTGCGGTAAAAATGGTAACAACAACCATAAATGAATTCCTTGAGGGGTGTAGTTTCCAAAATGGGGTCACTATTGGGGGATTCCTACTGTTTTGGCACCTCAACACCTCTTCAAACCTGGCATGATGCCTATAATATATTCTAATAAAAAAAGAGGACTCAAAATGCACTAGGTGCTTCTTTGCTTCTAAGGCTTGTGTTTTAGTCCACGAGTGCAGTAGGGCCACATGTGGGACATTTCTAAAAACTGCAGAATCTGGACAATACATATTTAGTAGTGTTTCTCTGGTAAAACCTTCTGTGTTACAGAAAAAAAAATGAATAAAATTGAAATTCAGCAAGAAAAATGAAATTTGCAAATTTCACCTCCACTTTACTTTAATTCCTGTGAAATGCCTGAAGGTTTAAAAAACTTTCTAAATGCTGTTTTGAATACTTTGAGGGGTCTAGTTTTTAAAATGGGGTGATTATCAGGGTTTCTAATACATAGGCCCCACAAAGCCACTTCAGAACTCAAGAGGTACCTTAAAAAAAAGGCTTTTGACATTTTCTTAAACATATTAGAAATTGCTGTTTATGTTCTAAGCCTTGTAACGTCCAAGAAAAATAAAATAATGTTCAAAAAACGATGCCAATCTAAAGTAGACATATGGGAAATGTGAACTAGTAACTATTTTGGGTGGTATAACCGTCTGTTTTACAAGCAGATGCATTTAAATTCTGAAAAATGCAAATTTTTCAAAATTTTCTCTAAATTTTGCAATTTTTCACCAATAAACACTGAATATATCGACCAAATTTTACCACGAACATGAAGCCCAATGTGTCACGAGAAAACAATCTCAGAATCGCTTGGGTAGGTTTAAGCATTCCGATGTTATTACCACATAAAGTGAAATATGTCAGATTTGAAAAATGGGCTCTGAGCCTTAAAGAGGCTCTGTCACCAGATTTTGCAACCCCTATCTGCTATTGCAGCAGATAGGCGCTGCAATGTAGATTACAGTAACGTTTTTATTTTTAAAAAACGAGCATTTTTGGCCAAGTTATGACCATTTTTGTAGTTATGCAAATGAGGCTTGCAAAAGTCCAAGTGGGTGTGTTTAAAAGTAAAAGTCCAAGTGGGCGTGTATTAGGTGCGTACATCGGGGCGTTTTTAATACTTTTATTAGCTGGGCGCTCTGATGAGAAGTATCATCCACTTCTCTTCAGAACGCCCAGCTTCTGGCAGTGCAGACACAGCCGTGTTCTCGAGAGATCACGCTGTGTCGTCACTCACAGGTCCTGCATCGTGTCAGACGAGCGAGGACACCGGCACCAGAGGCTTCAGTTGATTCTGCAGCAGCATGCGTTTGCAGGTAAGTAGCTACATCGACTTACCTGCTAACGCCGATGCTGCTGCAGAATCAACTGAAGCCTCTGGTGCCGGTGTCCTCGCTCGTCTGACACGATGCAGGACCTGTGAGTGACGTCACAGCGTGATCTCTCGAGAACACGCTGTGTCTGCACTGCCAGAAGCTGGGCGTTCTGAAGAGAAGTGGATGATACTTCTCATCAGAGCGCCCAGCTAGTAAAAGTATTAAAAACGCCCCGATGTACGCACATAATACACGCCCACTTGGACTTTTACTTTTAAACACACCCACTTGGACTTTTGCACGCCTCATTTGCATAACTACAAAAATGGTCATAACTTGGCCAAAAATGCTTGTTTTTTAAAAATAAAAACGTTACTGTAATCTACATTGCAGCGCCTATCTGCTGCAATAGCAGATAGGGGTTGCAAAATCTGGTGACAGAGCCTCTTTAAGGCCAAAACTAGGCTGCGTCCTTAAGGGGTTAATCAATTCTTTATATACTTACATACATGGTCCCCCCGGACCCTGTGACTGTAGCTTCATAAAAAGACTGTTGCATGGAACTAATAGGCTGTATGTCAGCATGGTGCACTACATGTAACCATGTGACTGGCACACTTATAAAAGCTACATCTGTGTGCAATGATAATACTAAGCAGCCACCCCCCACATGAATAGTAGATGTGAAAGTGGGTGTTCATCAGTATATTGCACAGGGGCAATCTAGCCCTATGTAGCATTGTGGTTTGCATCCGCCTGGGAATTGGTATGTATACCTGCCCTTGTGAGTAAGTATGGCCTGTTCAGTGATTTTAAATTAACCCCTTCCCGACATTTGACGTATCCATATGCCAAAGTCGGGTAGGGGAAGTATGGAACGGGCTCATGGAGTGAACCCACTCCATACGATGCCGGTTTCGGCTGTATGTTACAGCCAACACTTCAGAGTAACAAGTGGCATCGCAGTCGAGCGCGATCCCACTCGTTTAACTCGTTAAATGCTGCGGTCAATACCGACCGCAGCATTTAAATCGTTAGAAAGAGGGGGGCGACCCCCTCTAACAGCTCATCACACCCCCCGGGTTGCTATGGCTGTCTGGGGGCCTAATGAAGGCCCCCAGGTCTGCCATCTTTGTGCTCCTATTAAGCGCTGCCTCCGGCAGGGCTTAATAAAAGCCTGTCAGAATCACGATATACTGCAATACATTAGTATTGCAGTATATTGTGCAAGCAATCTAACAATCGCTGGTTGAAGTACCCTAGGGGGACTAATAAAAAAAAGTAAAAATAAGTTAAATAAGGTAGTTTTTTTAAGTAAAAAAAAAACCTTTTCCCATTTTCCCCCTAGAACATAGTAAACAAAGAAATAAATAAACATAATTGGTATCACCGCATCCATAAATGTCTGAACTATTACAATATATCATTACTTAACCCACACTGTGAACACCGTAAAAAAAAAAACTCTAAATGCCAGAATCTCTATTTTTTGGTCACCTCATCTCCTACAAGAAATGAAGTAAAAAGTGATCAAAATGTCACATGCACCCCAAAATGGTATAATTAAACACTACAGCTTATCCTGCAAAAAAATAAGCCCTCAGACCACTTAATCGACGGAAAGGTAAAAAAGTTATGGCTCTCTGAATTTGGCGATACAAAATAAATTTTATTTTTTACACTTAGGTTTTTACTTGGAAAAATAGTAAAATATAGAAAATACTATATATATTTGGTATCACCGTAATCATATTAACCCACAGAATAAAACAACATGTTGTTTTAATTGCACAGTGAATTTTGTAAAAACGAAGCGCAAAAAATAATGATGGAGTCGCTGTTTTTTTTTCATTTTCTACCCCACAAATAATTTTTTTCCTGTTTCCTAGTACATTATATGGCACAATAAATGGTACTACAAAAAAAACACAACTTGTCCCGCAAAAATCAAGCCCTCTTAGGACTATATCGACGGAAAAATAAAGAAGTTATGGCTTTTGGAAGGTGGGGAGGAAAAAACAAAAATGAAAATCTGAAAAAGGGCTGCGGTGGGAAGGGGTTAATATCGTTATTTTTCTGTGATTTATTTGTAATAGGAGTGTAGAGACTCGCAATATGATGAGGACCCTTGACGCGGGTTGCGTGCTTGCGTGTTTTGACCAAAATATCAACTAATACCTTATGTTTATCATGGATATTTATAGTTTATCATGGATATCTTTTGAGGATGCAGCCAGGCCTTGTAATGCTGGGGGAAAATAGAGTGTCAATACTTTGTGTGGTACACTTAAAAGGTGCTGGGCAACCTGCCTGATCTAATAGTATGGGCACTACATGTAACCGTGGGCCAATATTATCAGATTTTTTTATTTTTGTCATTACTATAATATTAATTAATATACAATTTTTTGGGATTCATTTTAATGTCCTTAGCGATTTGTTTTTCTGTAGATAATTTTGCTAACTTCATTTCATTTTTTCATTAACTATTGAGATCTTTCTATGTCTGGAATGCTTTTGCTGAGCCTTCAGCCTTCAATGATTTGCATGCTTTCTGTTTTTGGCGATCACAATATTAGGGATATGTTCCAGAGAGAACAGCGTCGTTGTTAAGGATCTGCCATGCACAGCTTCTGTATCTACGCCCATAGGTAATCAGTCTGCACCTGCTTCTATGTCTGTGAGACTGACTCCATCTTCCACCACTCAGGATGGCAGCCATAGGAGTGGGAGAGCCTATCACAGCCTGGCCAGACGGAGCTAGCTCCCGCCCTCTGTCTATTTATACCTGCCTTTCCTGTTCCTCCTTGCTTGTGATTCTTCTCGTTTGGTTTCCTGGCCCTGCTGCAGCTTCTTGTACTATTTGACCCTGCTTCATATTGACCCTGGCTTACTGACTACTCTCCTGCTCTGCGTTTGGTACCTCGTACACTCCTGGTTTGACTCGGCTCGTTCACTACTCTCCTGCTCTGCATTTGGTACTTCGTACACTCTTGGTTTGACTCGGCTCGTTCACCACTCTTGTTGCTCACGGTGTTGCTGTGGGCAAATGCCCCTTTTCCCTTGCTTCTGTGTACCCTTGTCTGTTTGTCTGTCGTCCAATTATTGAGCGTAGGGACCGTCGCCCAGTTGTACCCCGTCGCCTAGGGCGGGTCGTTGCAAGTAGGCAGGGACTGAGTGGTGGGTAGATTAGGGCTCACTTGTCTTTCTCCTTACCCCCATCATTACATAATCACAAGCCCTTATACCTAGTCGACCCTGGTCCCTCACACTACTATGGACCCCCTTGAGACCCTGGCTCAGCAAATGCAGGGTCTCTCCTTACAGGTCCAGGCCCTGCCTCAGAGGGTCAATCAGCCTGATGCTACCATGGTAGTGCCCCTCACCTCACCTCTTGAACCCCACCTCAAGTTGCCTGACCGGTTCTCAGGGGACCAGAAGACTTTTCTCTCCTTTTCGCTTAAAGCCCCACTCCTCAGGTTCTGAGAGTCAGCGGGTGGGTATAATTATGTCCCGGCTCCAGGAAGGGCCCCAAGAATGGGCCTTCTCCTTGGCTACTGACGCCCCTGAACTTTCCTCTGTTGATCTTGTCTTTTCTGCTCTCTGACTCATTTATGACGAGACTGACAGGACTGCCTTTGCCAAGAGTCAGGGTAAGAGACCTGTGGAGGAGTACTGTTCTGACTTTAGGAAGTGGTGTGTAGCTTCTCGGTGGAATGACCCTGCCTTAAGGTGCCAGTTTAGGTTGGGTCTGTCGAACGGCCTGAAAGACCTGCTAGTTAGCTACCCCTCTTCTGACTCCCTAGACCAGGTTATGGCTTTAGCGGTACGACTTGACCGACGTCTCAGGGAATGACAACGTGAACGTTGTTGTGTTTTCTCCTCTGACTCCCCCATGATGCCTCCCGAGGTTCCGTTGCTTCGTTCTTCCACGGAAGACTCGGAGGTACCATGCAACTCGGGGGCCTCCGTGTCCCCCCAACAACGAAGAGAGTTTCGCAGGAAGAATGGTCTCTGCTTCTATTGTGGGGATGACAAGCATCAAGTGAACACCTGTCCTAGGCGTAAGAATAAGCAGCCGGAAAACTTCCACGCCTAAGTGATCATCGGGGAGGTCACTTGGGCGCACAGGTATTTCCCGTAAATATGAAACGTAATAAAATCTTGCTTCCCTTTCAGGTCTCTTTTGGTGGTAGGTCTGATACCGGCAGTGCCTTCGTGGATTCAGGGTCGTCTGCTAATATCATGCCTGTGGAATTTGCTATGTCTCTAGCTATGCCTTTGATTGATTTGCCTAAACCTGTCCCGGTAGTGGGTATCGACTCCACTCCTCTTGCTAATGGTTATTTTACACAGCATACCCCTGTTTTTGAACTCCTTGTTGGCTCCATGCATTTGGAGCAGTGCTCTGTACTGTTGATGCAGGGATTATCATCCGATTTGGTTTTAGGCCTTCCCTGGTTGCAGTTGCATTATCCTACGTTTGACTGGAATACTGGGGATCTTACCAAATGGAGTAATGAATGCTTGATGTCATGTTTTTCTGTTAATTCTATTTCTCCCCCTGAGGAGGTGAACACACTACCTGAGTTTTTTCAGGACTTTGCTGATGTTTTCTCTAAGGAGGACTCCGAAGTGTTACCTCCTAATAGAAAATACGATTGCGCTATCGATTTGGTACCAGGAGCTAAGCTCCCTAAGGGTAGGATATTTAATCTCTCTTGTCCCGAACGTGAAGCCATGAGAGAGTATATCCAGGAATGCCTGGCCAAGGGTTACATTTGCCCCTCTACTTCTCCGGTAGGTGCTGGCTTCTTCTTCGTAGGGAAGAAGGATGGTGGTCTTAGGCCATGCATTGACTACCGTAACTTGAATAAGGTCACTGTAAGGAACCAGTATCCCCTTCCTTTGATTTCTCATCTCTTTAATCAGGTTCAGGGGGCCCAATGGTTCTCTAAGTTTGATCTACGGGGTGCGTATAACCTTATCCGCATCAAAGAGGGGGATGAGTGGAAGACTGTGTTTAACACACCCGAAGGTAATTTCGAATACCTCGTCATGCCCTTTGGGTTGTGTAATGCTCCCGCGGTCTTCCAGAATTTCATAAATGAGATTTTAAGAGATTACCTGGGGGTGTTTCTTGTAGTGTACCTATTTATACCTGCCTTTCCTGTTCCTCCTTGCTTGTGATTCTTCTCGTTTGGTTTCCTGGCCCTGCTGCAGCTTCTTGTACTATTTGACCCTGCTTCATATTGACCCTGGCTTACTGACTACTCTCCTGGTCTGCGTTTGGTACCTCGTACACTCCTGGTTTGACTCGACTTGTTCACTACTCTCCTGCTCTGCGTTTGGTACTTCGTACACTCCTGGTTTGACTCGGCTCATTCACCACTGTTGTTGCTCACGGTGTTGCCGTGGGCAACTGCCCCTTTTCCCTTGCTTCTGTGTACCCTTGTCTGTTTGTTGTCGTGCACTTATTGAGCGTAGGGACCGGCGCCCAGTTGTACCCCGTCGCCTAGGGCGGGTCGTTGCAAGTAGACAGGGACTGAGTGGCGGGTAGATTAGGGCTCACTTGTCTGTCTCCTTACCCCCATCATGACAGTCGTTCTTTTCAGAACGAGTGCCCGGTGTGCTGTCAACAGTGAGGGTTGAGAGTGAGGCTTAAGGGACAGACAGAATGCCATTGTCCAAGCTCATATGATCCAAGCCTACCCTGCTGTATATTTAAGGAACTATAACCCTGTATTCATCACTGTGAATAGATATTGATGTGTATGTCCAATAATACAACTGTATAAACAATACTATATTGATATTCCATTTTATATGGGTTTTAGTAAAAGCTAACAAGCTCAAATTTGGAATGTCTAACGGGAACCTGCCCGTCGGTCATTAACTGGGAACTATCAAGAACATATAAGTTAGCCACAAGTGTGATCATGGTGATGGTCAATATAGCACTCTGCCACTAGCATTAAAAAAAAATAAAAAAAAAATACATGTTTCAAAATTGGTGTGCCGGATACTCTTTTATACTCATATTTGGGTTGGGCCCCTATCCGTGCAAAACCCCATCCTTCCACGTATCTGGTGCTGTCTGAACCTATACACAAATGGTGATGGTCAAGGCAACAGATGTCACCGAGACTTTCAGATTACTGCTTACCTCCAGCGGCAATATGAGTTGTAGTCTGAGAAGCTTGCCCACACTATGCTGATGCCTGCAATGAAACCGGTGTCTCTCTGCCCACTCTGGAGCAGCAGGCTGTAAGAAGAGCCACTGGTAATTGAAAGGTAGGTGTCTGTTGGGTTCGTGGACCCACTGGGCCGTACCACCATGGCGGTATGGCAGCTGGCCAAAAGGGCGCAGGTCACAGTCCACAGTTCGTATAAGGTACCTGTGGCAGCTCGGACAGTAGCAAGGCAGGCTCGGCTGGGACTAGGCAGCGGGTAGACGTCAGGCGTGGAGCAGCAAGACAGTTGTAGATACAACACAGCACGACTACAGCACAGCATGGCACTAGAACAGGACAGCACGGGATGCAGGATACGGGAGACAGGAACAGGGAACATTGGAACTGGAAAACCCTAGGAGACCATTAGCTTAGACAAACTAGGATATGACAAACAACGCTCAAGCATAGAAGCAAGGGGCTGGTCCTTTCTTATAGTCCAGGCACTAATGGGATGATAAAACATTAAAGTCCGGTGAGCGCGCTGCCCCTTTAAGAGTGGGCACGAGCGCGCGCGCGCACCTACGGGACCTGGCCGAGGTGAGTAGAAGTGAGCGCTGGCGTCTCCTGAGGAGGAGACTGGGGCCAGCGCTTGCCGACCCATGGCTTCGGCCGTCAGGGGGAGAGTGAACCCGACGGCCCGCAGCCACGGACATGACAGTAGGTCAGTATTCATTTCCTTTTTATTTAACCCACATAATACGGAAGCACAGAATCGGTGTCCAGCCAGGGTATGTGACAAAGTTTGTAATACCAAAACAGAGATCGACCATAAACCCCCTCCACTTCATTGTGAATTAACCCATATATCTATCCCTTGTGTGAGGGGAGGCAAATGTATGCCCAATATTAGCTACAATGGAAAAATGTGTTTAACTTACTCAAAAGAATAATGACCTACAGCAAAAAAAAGTTTTTTAAACACCAATTCAATATAAAAAGTAAAAATTGTATTCATTACAAACAATAAAAAAACACATATATGTGTATATATATATATATATATATATATACACACGTATACATATATACATATATATATATATATATATATATATATATATATATATATATATATATAAACCGAGATGATTTGCCACAGTGTTAAGTGTAGACCAGGTAGCCGCAAGCTTAGATGGACATGGATATACAATGCATAGTATCACAGCTTTAAACAAAATGTTGCACGCTCCATTTGTTAAACAATGCTGTATGCTGGCAACAAATAGTAGAGGCAATACAAACTCCCATTCACATGTAGTGATCCAGATGGTTAGATGCTGTTTAAATAATGTTAAAAAGAGAAAATCAGTCCATAAAGCTATGCATAACAGTGTAATTATTATGGTAGCTTACCCATTATAACTGTAAAGGTGGCTGCCTGAAATCAAACACTGACGCGCATTTCAGCTGAAAGCCTTCATCTGGGGGTGGTGCCAGAGAGTCATAGAGACATATTTAAATCCAAATGGACGAATGAGAAATAGTTCCGTTTACCGATGGCAGCTGTATGAAATGAAAAATAAGAACAAGTCGGTATGAGACGCATCATGCCCCAACCAGGTCGGAGGTCCGATATCCGGATTGTCACTGATGATGTCAGATGCCACGACGCATAGCGTCATGTGTCAGAAACACCACATAACAACGGAGGCCGCCGCTTAATACAGGCTGGTGTGCATGCGTCAAACCGCCCATTCCGAAGAGATCCACACAGAATAACTGCGCGAGTTTCACCAGAAGGGGGAGTAACCATGCTGGCAGTCACATGACCCCATGGTTAACGCTACATGTGCTGAATAGAGAAAGATCGCATAAACAAGGTGCGTGCCCCAGGAATAACAAAATTGTCACAAAATTACAATATTGCATGAACCTGCATAAAAATATTAAACTATATGTATACACATCCATAATCTCATATTGCTTACACCAAATATAAATATAGTATAACCTGTCCCTGTTCTCTCCCTACATCATAATGGTTCATAAATTCTCCCACGGGAGTGATGCATATCCCACATAACAACCATGCTATCAAGAGCATGAAGTGAAAAAATGGTTGAAAAAAACAATCAAAGGTGCATGAACAATCATAAAAATTGTGAAACTAGTTACGTAATTATTCTGAGAATCTGAGAGAATGAGTGTTGCACGTGTAAATTGGGATGTGTAAACTAAATAAATTAGTAAGTGATCAAAACTATATGAAAGAAAAATGAGACATATTCACATATCCATATACATGCGTGCTACAATGTTTGTCTACATGTAAAAGAGTGAATTATTGTGTGTGTATAGAGAAAACTGTATGCACTACTGTTTGTGTGTGTGTGTGTGTGTGTGTGTGTGTGTAGTTACTACGTGCATAATATTAGCGAATATGCAAATACGTTTGCAAAAAACTAGTGACCCAATGGTGATGCGTGCGTTTTTTGAAAAGAGAAAAGCATTACCTGTTGAAGTACAAGAACCATTGTAGATTAATCTGTATATATTTGTAAATATATAAAATCACAAACATCGAAACAAAAAATAGTGTAATGGTTATGAAAAATCACATAATCAGTGACCAAACAAAATAGCATATGTGAAAAATTAAATGTGATGAATGAATAGAAAGAAATGATTAACTCCTTAACGCCGAAGGACGGATATATCCGTCCTCAGCAGCTGCTAGTTCGCGCAGGAGGACGGATATATCCGTCCTGTGATGGCGCGGGTACTGAGACTGTACCCACGCGATCAGCGGCAGGAGCACGGCTGTTATACTCAGCCTGGCTCCTGCTGCAACTGCCGGAATCGAAGCGCGCGCCGATTACGGCAGTTTAACCCATTAAATGCCGCTGTCAATAGTGACAGCGGCATCTAATGTGTTTGACAGAGGGGGGAGCTCCCTCTGTCACCCGATCGGCGCCCCCGCAAACAAATCGCGGGTCGCCGTCGGGTTTCCATGACAGCCGGGGGTCTAACAAAGACCCCCAGGTCTGCCTTCAGCATCTGCCTGTTAGGCGATGCCGGAGGCATGGCCTAATAGGTTGCCTGTCAGTTTTACACTGACAGGCAATAATGCTTTGGTATACTAAGTATACCAAAGCATTATATATGCGATCGACACATCGCATAGTGAAGTCCCCTGGTGGGACTAAAAAAAAAAATGTAAAACAGTTAAATAAAGTTTGTGAAAAAAAAATAAAAATAATTACAGTCAAAGTCAAATAAAACTACTTTTTTGGCCCAAAAAGTGGTTTTATTTAGTAAAACGGTCAAAACAAATCACACATACACATAAATGGTATCCCCGCGTTCGTAACAACTTGATCAATAAAATGAACATATTAATTAAACCGCCGGATGAACGGCGTCCAAAGAAAACGCAAAAAACAACGTCAAAATTCTCTCTTTTCTCCCATTCCCCCCATAAAAAATAAAATAAAAGTTAATCTATAAGTCCTATGTACCCCAAAATAGTACTAATAAAAACTACACATTGTCCCGCAAAAATCAAGCCCACGTACGGCCACATCGACGGAAAAATAAAAACGTTACGGCTCTTGGAATGCGGCGAAGCTAAAACAAGTAATTTTTTTCTAAAAGGGTTTTTATTGTGCAAACGTAGGAAAAACATATAAAACCTTTACATATTTGGTATCCCTGTAATCGTGCCGACCCACAGAATAAAGTTAACATGTTATTTACGCTGCGTAGTAAACGGCGTAAACTTATAACGTGAAAATCAATGCTGGAATAGCTGCTTATTTTCAATTCTCTCCTAAAATAAAGTTAATAAAAGTTAATCAATATGTTATAAGCATCTAAAAATGGTCCAATTACAAAATACATCTCGTCCCGCAAAAAACAAGCCCTTATACGGCTATGTCGACGGAATAAAAAAAGAGTTACGACTCTTGGAATGCGACCGTGAAAAAACAAAAAATAATCCTTGGTCATTAACGTGCAAAATGGCCCGGTCATTAAGGGGTTAAGTGAAAACTGCATGTGCGCTATGACTACGATAAATCTATAATAAATATAGGAGTTAAGGGGCTATGGCTTGCTCATTGAAATTAGTGCAGACGAGGTCCACAGACCACTAAAGTGTGTGTGTCTCACATAAGCAAATGTGCATGTGCGCATACAATATACATACGCACTAATTTTCCGTTTTACCTAAGCTCAGCTCCAGCTCCTGCCCCCTCTGGAGCTGAGCTTAGAGAAAACTGATAATTTGAGATGGAGCTTGCAGAGTGGAAAAACTGGTGATAAATACAGGATGCATGCCAGAGCATGGAGGACTAGTAGTGATGTTTTTACCATATACAAAACACATAGAGAAGAGGAGATCCTGCTCCACTACCTTTTTCTCACACACTCAGAAGCAGCAGCAGCAGCAGCATGGAGGGTGTTAAGCTGTGAATCCAGCACTGGGGTCAGATAGTAGAAACACTTACAAGAAGCAGCAGCAACATGGAGGACATTATACAGCAGTGCTAAACAGTATAGCTCTAAATCCAGCACTGGGGTCAGACAGTAGACCACTTACAAGAAGCAGCAACATGGAGGACAGCATACAGCAGTACTGAACAGTGTAGCTGTGAATCCATCACTGGGTTCAGAAAGTACAACACTTACTTGTTGCAGCATGGAGGACATCATACAACAATAATGAGCATCATAGGTGTGAATTCAGTCCTGGGGTGAGACAGAAGAGCACTCACTAGGAACTGCAGCAGCATCTGTGTCTCTCAGCCTTATTGTAGCTGTTTCTTCCTTCTCGTCTTCCCCTCTCCATAAACTTCTATGGGCAGCAGCTGTACCTTGATCTCTCAGTGAAGGTTAAAATTTGTCATCTCTGCCTCCTGTGTACAAATATTATCAGTGAATTTAGAGTGAATGTTCAGTGAAGGAGGCGGGGGGGGGGGGGGGGTGGAGAAGGAAGCATTTTTCTGTAATGATATATATTAACATTTTCTTATCTTTGCTTATATTATTGATTTATGGAAAACAATTTTAACGATAGTAACTCTTTAAATTTTCAAACAACTTATGCTAATCTATTAGTATGATTTTTTTGTAATTTTTGTATATATTTGTGTGGGGGGGGCTTGTCCATGTCTATGGACTAATAAAGCATGTTTATGATTACATGTTTATATGGATGTTTATTATTATTTTTTACGTTGGGACAAATCTAATAGTATGCCTGATATATATCAACTTTGGAATTTTCTTACTGTTAAAATGTAGTTATTTTATCCATGAAAATTATTTGTGAAGTTACAGCCACTAGGTGTCTCTCTTCCTGTAATCTGCTGTCCACCCTCTGTTGTCATGTAAATCTGTCACTAGTTACAAAGTAGTGAAGATGGACTACAGGACGTGGGGGGATATCTCTTCCCTGCCTGTCAATAGAAGTCTGTGTAGAGGGCAGGGGGAAGGAGCAGAGTGAGTCAGACACAGACACACTGCTCATACAAGTCTATGGAGATGGAAGGAGGGAACATGAGCAAAGTGAATGACACACAGAGATGTGCTGCAGCTTCCTGGTAAGTGTTACTGTCTCACCCCAGTGTTGGATTTTCAGCCACACTGCTTGTTGCTGCTGTAAAATGTCCTCCATGCTGCTGCTGCTTCTATATATATGTGTAATAGATAGAGAAAGGAGAGCAGGATTCTCCTCTTCTCTGTGTGCAGTGTGTAGAAGACATAATAGCAGTTAGGTTCCTCCCACTAGCTCACAGAAAACAGAGTTAGCTATAGAGCCTACAGAGGGAAAAACTGTTAAATAATGCCATATACAAGTTATATAATGGCCAGAAATAGTGTTATTCCTCGTGTACACACATATACAGTATCAGTTATTCTAAAAAGTCACCTGAAAAGTTAAGTACGCTTTAATACATGCAGCAACACCAAATTCAAACTGCTTTATGTAGGTTATATTTTTATAAATTAAAACCTGCTAATCCTGTAAGCGTTCCAAAGGTATATAGACAATGTATAAGTGTAACCCACATTGCTGTACTGCCATTTTATCCTCAACAGAATTTGCAGTAACATACCATGGGCCTGTACATCGCTATACCTGCACTCTAGTAATCCATTTTTATCTGCAAGTCAGAACTTTGAGCTCTAATAAAAAAATAATATATTCATCAGCTATTATTTCCATTTTCATGTTTCACATTTGGCAGCATTATTATAAGAAGCATGAAATTGTATAAGTGAATAAAAGTATTGTCTGTAATATTATTACAATTTTCTGCATAATTTGCAATGCAATTTTAAAATGAAATAAAAAAGTGCTGCTCAATTAAGGAAAGCTTTTTGAATTACATAAAATATCGAACTCCTTATGATGCAGGAAATATGATTTCTCCCAGCAAGAGACTTGGCATAACAGCCATGGGAGGGTGATGGAAATGCACTTATTATTCATCAGGTGCTTTCAGATTAAATGGAAGACTTCACATTCATTCAATTATATTGTGTCATTAACCAGACCCTTTTCTGCTTCTCTTTTATCTCTCTCTTTATCTCACATCACCTATTTTCATTAAGTACTTCACGGTCTCTTTCCACTGTTGCAGCTATTTATCAAGTTTCTAATCTTACCAGATCCTAAACTGAAAAGCAAATCACATGATATTATTCTAGCTTGATCCTTAGTTACAGATTTTTCTAATTGTTCTATTTTAGATATTTACAGTTAAACTAGTAATCTGGATCCATCATTAGTTTAGCTGAGGTTACATATTTAGCACTACTTTACATTAAAGTGTCTAGTTTATTAAATTATTAATCCAAAAACAACAACCTGTATACTTAAAGAGGCTCTGTCACCAGTTTATAATCTAATCTGATAGGCACTGTAATATAGATAACAACAGTGGTTTTTATTTTGAAAAACGATCATTTTTTAGCAAGTTATGAACAATTTTAGATTTATGCTAATTAGTTCTTAATGACCAACTGGGCATGTTATTTAACTTTTTACCCAGTGGGCGTTGTAAACAGAAGTGTATGACGGTGACCAATTTGCGTCATACACTTCTCTTCATTCATGCCCAGCTTGTTTCACTGCACAGCATGATCTCGCGAGATCACGCTGTGATGGGACTTCCTCCCACAGGTTCTTCATCGGAGCCATGGAAGACTGAGCAGACATTCCCTCCAGCCGCTGCAGATTCGGATAAACATCCTGGCACAACTGGAGGCGATATCTGTTGATTCTTCCATCGCTCCGCTGAAGGACCTGTGGGAGGTAGTCCCGTCACCACGTGATCTCGTGAGATCACGCTGTGCAGTGAAACAAGCTGGGCTGGAATGAAGAGAAGTGTATAACGCTGATTGGTCACTGATTGGTCACTGATTGGTCAGCGTCATACACTCCTCTTTACAACGCCCACTTGCTAAAATTAAAAACCGCCCAAGTGGTCAATAATAACTAATTAGCATAAGTCTAATATTGCTCATAATTTGCTCAAAAATGATCATTTTTCAAAATGAAAACCACTGTTGGTATCTACATTACAGCGCCTATCAGATTAGGTAGGATATAGGGCACTTATAAACTGGTGACAGAGCCTCTTAAAGCTCAAAGGGTCGCATTAAAATCTGTGAAACCAACAAAGAATGTATTTTGTAAGGAGGGCGAACAAAGTACACCGCCATTCACAGCCTATAGACAGTCTATGTATTCTTTTTATTGTGGTTGCCACTTTATAAGGACTACTAAGTTTTACTGAGAGACTGCTCAGTTGTTTAATGGTTTATATTGTGTATGTATATTGTATAGCACTGTTTAGATGTGTTTTTATCTTACAGAATTGCTGGAAAGTGCAGGCTGCGATGCCCTGCAGTGCTGCCATATGTGTGGAGCTGTCAGTGTACAAAAGAAAAAGAGCCTTCATGGCGACAGTAACAGTAGAGGTGTGAGGATTGGCTAGGCCATGCAAGAAACTGGTGCTGGCAGGGGACAAAGCTTGGCGAACCTGATGTGCTGCCCCACCACACTGTTAGGAGGTGGATGTGCAGAGGAGATCACTTAAAAGGAAGAGGTATGGCACCTTTCGATAGAGCGGGTGAACTATGTGAGGTGCTAGACATAGCTGCTGTTGGTCTGTTCAGTAGAGGAGAGAGATCTGTTCACCAATGGAAGCGGGATTGTCTCCCTGCATTAAGGCAGTGTAGGACTGGAGGCTGCAGCTTCTGAAGTAGTGAGCCACAGAGGTGACATGCCCTACGCGGAACTTACAGGAGGAGGTCGTTGTCTGCAAGTGAGTGAATCCTTGGAAGTTAGCTGTACGGCTGATTTGCTGAGCGGAGTAAGTAGTGGAGCAGACAGTGAGCTAAATAAAGTCCATTAAGGTCTGGGGGTGGATAGAGGCAGGCCATGGATGTGGGTGGCTTGTCAGTGCTCTGTGCAGGCCACAGCTGAAATTTGTTGGCAACCAGTTTATTCTCACAGCACAGTTCAAATGGGGTTTTCTCATAAAGATGATTACTTTTCATATGCCTTAGTAGGGCATATATATCTCATACAGGAGGTCTCACACTTTGTCAGGGGCATAGCTATAGTGGGTGCAGAGGTACAGTAGCAGTTGTACATGCTATATTGTAAGTGGGGGTATCTGTTACAGATTTTTCATTGGGGGCCAGAAGCTTGAAGTTATGCCACTGCGCATAGGACTCTTCTCTATTCAACAAAGCGGATAGCTGCTACAAACAGTGGCTTACACTCTGTTGGATAGAAATGTGTATTTCACGCAACACTGTCCTGATGAATGTCAGATACAGATTTTTGTTGTAATATATACAGAAGGTGGCATCAGGACAAATAACAGGATTCAGATATCTGTTACAGCAAAAATAGAGAAAGTGGATGTCCACACCTAGTGTAGTAGTTTAAACAGTAGAGAAAAATGAAAAATTATTTATAAATTATTTAAAACATACATGTTCTCCCTAGATCAATGACTACCACTTGATTGCGGATACACATTATGGTTATCTCCAGCAACATGGGAGAAACCTAACATACAGAACAAGGAGATCCAGGACAACAGATTAAACACAAGAAGGTTATGATGCTCATTTAGATCTGCCTAAGTCCTTATTCACATGAATGTATATTAGGTCCGTGCTACGTGCGTGAAAATCACGCGTGTCGCACGGACCTATGTTAGTGAATGGGGCCGTTCAGACAGTCCGTGATTTTCACGCAGCGTATGAGCGCTGCGTAAAACTCACGACATGTCCTATGCTTGGCCGTTTTTCACGCATCACGCACCCATTGAAGTCAATGGGTGCATGAAAATCCCGCACGGCACATGGAAGCACTTCCGTGTGTCGCGCGTGATTCGTGCTACAGTTGTAAAATAAATTAATGAAACAAGAAAAGCACCTCCTGCTTTTATGTTTGTAAACATAAAAACAGAGTGTCATCATGCTGCCATATGCGCGGAAATCACGCAGGCACGTACCATACTGATGCCACACGGAACTTTTGCGCATGCAAAATGCAGCGTTTTTTGCGCGTGCGAAACGGACACGTTCGTGTGAATAAGGCCTAAATGTGAGTGTTTGAAAGAGTCAGTTCAGGGGGAAAGATCTACAAATAAGGGGACTCTAGAAAGTGTGCACATATATATTTTTTTTACAGCATTGTGTATTAGTGTGCCATATCATGTTGGTGCTATATAAACAAATATTTTATAATATTTTATAATAATAATAATAATAATAATAATTATTATTATTATTATTATTATTATTATTATTATTATTATTATTATTACTAATACCTTATAAATGTATTCCATTTACTAGAGTTAAAAAGAACATTAAAAAAGTCGAAATATTGATTTTCTAGAATATTAGCAATTATTATTATAACCTAAGAAGACTAACCTTAAAGTGAATGTCTAGCCTTGAACACCAACAAATCAGCTGCATGGACAGTTAAAATGTTAAAGGTTGACCGTCTAAAATCCACCACTAGAGGAGGCTTAGTGCATACTTACTTCAATGCATAAACAGTCATAAGCGTCCATTCTCCACCTAGTGGTGGCTGTAGGCAGACAGAATTTCTATATTTAACTCTAGGCTGGTGATTTGGAGCTCAGTATCATAAAAACTAAGCTCTAACCACAATAAAAATAAATTAAAGGGGATTTCCCCTACAATGAACCTTTATCACCTATATGCAGAATAGCTGATAAATGTAAGATCACTGATGATTAGTATGGGGGTTCCGAGTTCCCTATTCCCTTTCACCGATCCATAGTGAGGAGGAGTTTTTATAGAACGGAGGTCAAGCATGTGCAATGCCACTCCATACAACTCCATGGGAGTTTCGGAAATAGACAGTTTATACGTGATTCATGTTCTTTTTGGGAAAACCCTTTGGATACAGGATATGGTATTAAAATGTGGAAATTTACTTCACGTATAGCAGAATGAGAATATATCTTACAGAGCTTTGCCATCAGTAGTTTCCTGTATATTTGAGATAAATATCAATATTTCATGTTAGGTCAAATGAATTACAGCAGGTTATATAACTCACATGGTAACACATTGAAGATAAACGCTTATTTACCATTGCATAGGGTTTAGTTATAATATTTTTACATGTTGCTAACCAAAGTTGCAGTTACAGTGTTGGGGCTATAATAAAGTTATATTCCATAGCATGGAAATACCCCAACCAATTACTGTAACATCTAACCAAAATTACATTAAAATCCTTCACATTGAATCCTTCAGCTGTAAAATTGTTTGCATATTATGATATTTCTATGCTACATATGCAATTATTGTGCAAGTAGTGTGCAAAAGCCTGCTGGAAGCAAAATCATATTAATTTTAACTGATATATGTCTTCTGACATTCTGATCATGAATGGCTCTATTTCAATTGTAGGAAACACACATAAAAGCAGCAGTCTAAAAGCAATATAATTACGCATGGAATGTGCAAAATATTTGTCATCAAATGCAAATTTCCCTACTTAGCACCTGGTAAATTATACATTAATCGGCAATCAGCTAGGAATGGCAATGTGATTGCAAGGAAAACCATGATCGACATTACTCTTTATAGTTGTTTCAGGGGGTAAGCAAAGAGCATTTCAAATGGTAAGGGGAAATTTCTATTCAGTAAGAAAACATTCCCTACTTTATAATTACTCTTCAAGTTTTAATAAAGAAGCATCTTTTAATTGGAAACCAGTCTATTAAGAAGTAAATTTTAATTTCTGGTTAATGCTCAAAAATAATAAGAAACCATTAGGCAGGTAACTCCATGAATAAGTTATTTTGGTAAAACAACGTGATTTATTTTATTCATTTAAAAGGGTTGTCCGGTTTCAGCAAATGAATGTTACTTTTTTGTATAATTGAAAGTTATATAATTTTCCAATATATTTTCTGTATTAATTCCTCTTGGTTTTCAAGATCTCTATATGCTGTAATTTAGTAGGAGCATTCATTGTTTACTTCCAGTGGATAGAATTCAATCCATGGTCAGGTGATGGACAAACAGGTGGTGGAAACATTGTACGACACAGCTCTAAAACATGTAACTGTAACGTTCCCAGCACCTGTGTGTCCATTACATGACCAGGAAATAATTGTATCCATCGGAAGTAACTGTTTCCCTCCTCCTGAATGATCCTGCAACTGTTCCAGTGTTCCGGTCACCTGTTGTCATCTTTCCAAAATGTCCACTCTAGTCTCACACATCCCTATGATTTATTAGAAAGTGAATTCATCATTTAACAAATTCTGGAACCTCCACAATCCTCATTGCTCCATGATCTTCTGACATAAAAGCTTGATGCAGTCTCAAAGTCCAACAGGATTCCATTCTCCACTAATTGCTGAAGAAACAAAATGCCTCTTCTTTCCCAGTATTTCATATTCAGGATTTTATTGAATTCTGGAAGATAGATATTCCCCCATACTGGGCTAAAACTATATCTTCCTTTTACATTCCATTTAATTTTAATTTCCCACCATAGCTTGTCCAACATTACCATAGTCGGGCAATTCCTAAAGGGGTCTATCCAAAATATTCCCATCTCCAGCATTTAAAACAGATTAAACCCGGAACCCACCTTAACCGCTCCCCCTAGTTTCTCCCTATTTCCAATATCCCTGTTCACCTCAACAAGCTGTTTCATTTGAGAAGCCAAGTAATATCCACGGATATCTGGAACAGCCAATCCTCCACATGGGATAGGATACTGCAAATATTCAAATTTCATTTTTAGTTGTCTTCCCCTCCAGACTAGCTCTCTCAATATTCCCTCAAATTTTTTCATAGCTAGCTCCGATCCCTGCTATTAACCCCTTAAATGCAGCGATTGGAAGCGATTGCTGCATCTTTGTGGTTGTTAGCAGATCGGCAGCTGTGCTCTGCAATCGCACGGCTGCCGACTGCTACTATGGCAGCAGGAGACCTAACAATGGCCTCCTGTCTGCCATTACGAAAGCCGATTAGGCCCCGCCCGGAGGCGATGTCTAAGCGGCTTGCTGTCAGTGAATGACTGACAGATCTAATACATTGCTACATAGGTAGTGCAATGTATTAGAAAAAAAATCTGACAGTTGGACCTTCAAGTCCCCTAGTGGGACTAAAAGAAATTTAAAAAAAAAGTGTAAAAAAAGTGAAACATAAAGTAGTAAAAAATATAATAAAAGTTTCAAGTAATAAAATAAAACACAATCGCCCATTTTCACTTATCAAGTCCTTTATTATTGAAAAAAAAATACACCATACATATTTAGTATCGCTGCGACCGTAACGGCCTAAACTATAAAAATATTATGTTATTTATTCCACGCGGTGAACGGCGTAGAGAAAAAGGGTAAAAAACAATGCCAGAATTTCTTTTTTTTTGTCACTTTGCCCTACAAAAATTGAAATATAAAGTGATCAAAAAGTCGCAGGTATCCAAAAATGGTACCTATAAAAACTTTAGCTCATCTCGCAAAAAACAAGCCCTCATACAGCTCCGTCGACAAAAAAAATAAAACGTTATGGTTCTCACAACTTGGCAACAAAAAAAAATGCATTCTTTTTACAAAAGTAACGTTATTGTGAAAAAAGTTGTAAAACATAAAAAAGTGCTATAAATTAGGTATCGCCAAAATCGTACTGGCCCGCAGAATAAAGTTAATATGTAATTTATAACACATGGTGAACACTGTATAAGAAAAACAAAAAAAAAACTATGCCAGAATTTATGTTTTTTGGTCACCTTGCCTCTCAAAAATAGGATAAAAAGTGTTCAAAAAGTCGCATGTACCCCAAAATAGTACCAATAATAACTACAGCTCGTCCCACAACAAAACAGCCCTCATACCACTACGTCTATGAAAAAATAAAATGAGTTAAGGCTCCAATAAGTCAGGAAATAAAAATATGCGGTTGTGCAGATCAGAGGGGGAACATTTCTTCTGTTTCAAGAGGCGATTTATCGGGGCCCTAAAATTAGGGAACGAGGAAGGGGAGGGCCCAAACATATCTGCTGGAAGCGAGGGCACCCGTATTATACCAGGACAACCCTTCCCAGCAAAATTTCCCAAACTGCAAAGGTGCGGTGTGTGGACCAAAAGGGGGATAAGTAAGGACACCATTTATCAGTGCAACACTGGCCTGTGCAGAAAGGATTGCTTCACAGCCTAACACACATCTATGGATTATTTTATTGTTTTCCCCATTATTACACCACCTAACTATGCCCCTTCTGAGCTCTACATTGTGCCCAGCAGCAGTTTACTACCACATATATGCCACCACCATACCCGGAAGAACCCTTTTAACAATTTTTGGGGTGTGTCTCTCCAGTGGCATAAGTTGGGCATGACACATT
Organism: Rhinoderma darwinii; assembly: GCF_050947455.1. Classification (NCBI taxonomy): domain Eukaryota; kingdom Metazoa; phylum Chordata; class Amphibia; order Anura; family Rhinodermatidae; genus Rhinoderma; species Rhinoderma darwinii. Next base: position 113,755,205 of record NC_134687.1, read on the forward strand.
TGCCACTGAATTGGCATATATGGGGAAAAATTTAAATTTTTACTTTGCACCATCTGCAGTGCATTCATTTATGGAAAAGACCTGTGGAATGAAAATGCTCACTACACCTCTTAATAAATGACTTGATGGGGGTAGTTTCTAAAATGGGGTCACTTCTCAGGGGTTTATTTTATTATTTCACATTGGAGCCCTGCAATTGTGAACAAATACTTTGTAAGTCGCCAAATTAGGCCTCAATTTTGCATGGTACTCTTTCTGTCCTGAGCCCTGTCGAAGGTCCAAGCAAAAGATTAGTGCCCCATGTAGGGTGATTCTAAAACTGGAAAACACAGTATAATAATTAGAGAGTTGTCTTGTTATGGTGGCACAAGCTGGGCACCACATATTCGCATATCTATGGAAAAAAAATCCCATTTTCACCCTGCAAGATCGATTGCACTCTAATTTCTGCAAAACACCTGCAGGGTTAACATGCTCACTACAGCCCTAGGTGAATACCTTTAGGGGTGTAGTTTCCAAAATAGGGTCACTTCTGGGGGGTTACCACTGTTTTGGTCCCACTGGGGCTTTGCAAATACTACATAGTGACCAGCAACCAATCCTGCAAAATCTGCACTCCAAAAGTGAAATGGCGCACCTTCCATTCTGAGCCCTGCCGTGTGCCAAAAAAGCAGTTTATTACCACATATGGGGTATTGCCGTACTCGGGAGAAATTGTTTTACAAATGTTGGGGTTCCTTTTCTCCTTTAATATTTTGCGAAAATTAAAAATGTTGCGCTAAAGCTACGTCTTATTGGAAAAAAAATTCATTTTTATTATTACTGCCCAATTCAAATAAAATCTATGAAACACCTGTGGGGTCAAAATGCTCACTACACCCCTAGAATAATTCTTCAAGGGGTGTAGTATCCCAAATGGAGTCCCTTTTGGGTAATTTCCACTGTAATAGTACCTTAGGTGCTTTGCAAAACGACATGGTGTCAAGAAACCAATCCAGCAAAATCTGTGCTCCAAAAGCAAAATGGCGCTCCTTCTCTTCTGATCTTTGCCATGTGCCCAAACAGCAGTTTATGACCACATATGGGGTATTTCCAAACTCCAGAGAAGTTGATATACAAATGTTTGGGTACTTTTTTTCCTTTATTTGTTGGGAAAATTAAAAATGTATAGCTAAAGCTACGTCTTATTGAAGAAAAAGGATTTTTTTAGTTTTCACCTCCCAATTCTAATAAATTCTATGAAACATCTGTGTTGTCAAAATGCTCACTACACCCCTAGATGAATTCCTCAAGGGGTGTAGTTTCCTAAATAGAGTCAATTTTTGGGTGTTTTTACTGTTTAGGTCCCTCAGGGGCTTTGCAAATGCAACATGGCCTCCGCAAACCATTCCTGCTAAACTTGAGCTCCAATAGCCAAATTGCGCTCTTTCCCTTCCCTTGTCAAAACAGCCATTGATAACCACATCTGGGTATTGTTTTACTCGGGAGAAATTGCTTTACAAATGTTGTGGTGGTTTTTCTCCTTTAGTCCTTGTGGAAATGAGAAAAAATTAGCTAAACCTACATTTTCTTTGGAAGAATATAGATCTTCATTTTCACGGCCTAATTCCAACAATTTCTGTAAAAAAACCTGCAGGTCAAAATGCTAACTATACCCCTAGATAATTTCCTCAAGGGGTGTCATTTCCAAAATGGGGCCACTTGTGAGGGGTTTCAACTGTTTTGGTCCCTCAGGGGCTTTGCAAATGCGACATGGCTTCCGCAAACCATACCTGCTAAATTTGAACTCCAAAAGCCAAATCTCGCTCTTTCCCTCCTGAGCCCTACCGTGTGTCCAAACAGCTGTTTCTTACCACATATGAGGTACTGTTTTACTCGGGAGAAATTGCTTTACAAATGTTGTGGTGCTTTTTCTCCTTTAGTGTTTGTGGAAATGATAAAAAAATAGCTAAACCTACATTTTCTTTGAAAATATGTTGATTTTCATTTTCACGGCCTACTTCCAATAATTTCTGCAATAAACCTGTAGGGTCAAAATGCTCACTATAACACTAGATAATTTGCTTAAGGGGTGTAGTTTCCCAAACGGGGTCACTTTTGGGGGATTTCCACTGTTTTGGCACTGCAAGAGCCCTTCAAACCTGACATGGTGCCTAAAATATATTCTAATAAAAAGGAGTCCTAAAATACACTAGGTGCTCCTTTGCTTCTGAGGCCTGTGCTTCAGTCCAGTAGCACACTAGGGCCACATGTGGGATATTTCCTAAAACTGCAGAACCTGGGAAATAAATATTGAGTTGTATTTCTCTAGGAAAACTTTGTGTTACAAAAAAACTTGATCAAAAATGAATTTATGCAACAAAAAAAAAAAAAGAAATTTGTAAATTTCACCTCAGCTTTGGTTTAATTTCTGTGAAATGTCTAAATGGTTAAGATACTTTCTAAAGACTGTTTTGAATAATTTTAGGGTGAAGTTTTTAAAATGGGGTGACTTGTTGGGGATTTCTAATATATAATGCCCTAAAAGCCACTCCACAACTGAACTGGTCCCTGAAAAAATAGCCTTTTGAAATTTTCTTGAAAATATGAGAAATTGCTGCTAAACTTATAAGCCTTGTAAAGTCCTAGAAAAATAAAAGGATGTTCAAAAAATGATGCAAACATAAAGTAGACATATGGGAAATGTAAACTAGTCACTATTTTGTGTGGTATAACTATCTGTCTTACAAGCAGATACATTTGAATTTAGAAAAATGCAAAATTTTGCAATTTTTCACAAAATTTGGGTGTTTTTCACAATTAAAGAGGCTCTGTCACCACATTATAAGTGCACTATCTCCTACATAATCTGATCGGCGCTGTAATGTAGATAACAACAGTGGTTTTTATTTTGAAAAACGATCATTTTTTAGCAAGTTATGAGCAATTTTAGATTTATGCTAATGGAGTCTTAATGACCAACTAGGCGTGTTTTTACTTTTGACCAAGTGGGCGTTGTACAGAGGAGTGTATGATGCTGACCAATCAGTGACCAATAAGTGTCATACACTTCTTATTGTTCCAGCCCAGCTTCATTCACTGCACAATCACACTGTGCTGTGGATCATGCTGAGCTGGAACAATGAGAAGTGTATGACACTGATTGGTCACTGATTGGTCGGCATCATATACTCATCTGTACAACGCCCACTTGGTCAAAAGTAAAAACACGCCTAGTTGGTCATTAAGAAACTCATTAGCATAAATCTAAAATTGCTCATAACTTGCTCAAAAATGATTGTTTTTCAAAATAAAAACCACTGTTGTTATCTACATTACAGCACCGATCAGATTATGTAGGAGATAGGGCATTTATAATCTGGTGAGAGAGCCTCTTTAAAAACTAAATGTACCGAGCTAATTTTAACAGTAACATAAAGTCCAATGTGTCACGAAAAAACAATCTCAGAATCGCACGGATAGGTAAAAGAATTATACCTTTATTATTAAGCAAAAGTTCTTACCACATAAAGTGAAACATGTCAGATTTGAAAAATGAGGCTCTGTCAGGAAGGCCAAAAGTGGCCAAAGCGGGAAGGGGTTAATAGTACATTCGGCTTTAAAAGTACATCCACATTTAATAGTACATCTTGTAGCATTTAATCCTGGGGTTTAGTCTTCTCTTGCGTGATACAATTTTAGGACTTTTACAACTCTCTTAGCTGCCTTAGCCTGTAAAAGCAGTTAGGTTTCCTCTCTTATTAGTACTTGAACCCAGAGTCAGTAAGTTTTTCCTTGGATCCCCCAGATTTATGTTGCTGTAGGACACCCTGCTCTTCTCCTCCTTACTTCCACACTTCCTAGATACCACCGCGGCATCTGACTACCACTGCCACTGCCACTACTTCTTTGAGAGGCTACTCTGCTCTGCTCCCTCGCAGCATCCGTCCACTCTCTCCTCTCAGCTCTCTATCTGCAGCACATGCAGTATGTCCAGCTCCTCTCAAAATAACACCAGAGTTCCCTAGTCTCAGGTCCGGATCTGTTCGGTGGTATCTGGATCTGTCGGCACTGTTCTGGTTACCGACCTGTAACTTGTATCCCCCCATTTCTCTCTCCTCTACTCACTCCTCTCTCTACTTCTCTCTCTTCTCACTATGAGCCACTCCATTCGTCTCTGGCTGAGCCTCGGCCTTTCACCGATGTGGCTTTCGCTCCAGCCTTGGTGCATCTGGCGTTGGTGTCACGTACGTCACGTCATCCTGCAGTCGATAACGATAGACTACGTCCTTAAGGGGTCAAAAGATATTTCAGTTGAGCTTTGAAACATGATATTTAAGAAACTTCTCCATGGGTGATAGTTACCTAGTATTTAAATCTCTGGGGCTTGCTACTTGACAGCTTTCTAAAAAGACTTCAAAGATCTACATAGCCTTTAATATTTATTTTCATGTACACTATGTAAAATAAAGTTCCACATTAACTTATGATCATTAGTGAAAATGTCTGTTTTAGATTAGAGACATTTCTGATTGACCTTAGAGGCGCTGTTTTCCAGACAAAATAGTGCAGGTCTGTATATGCAATCTGCTGCATGAGATCTTTATAGGTAATGATATTATAAGCAGATGTCTTATTTAATATTAGAACCAGGAGGACTGCTGTCCAGCATATTCAATAATCCATCACCTCAATGATTATATTTAGATCATAAACAAACCAAGTAGTTTTCTTTTACCAGAAAACAAAACATATATGCAAGTACAGATCCATATATTTGACCATGTTACTTAGTGACCGTGATATATCTCCATTTGACATTTCTCTCTGTCTGCACAAGAACAGCACACACTTCAGGATATCATTAAATGCAATTTAATCTTAATTTTCTTGGTAATACTGTACATCCACTTATGTTTTTAATTAAATTATGCAATGTTTTCGACCATTAAGGCCCTTCCTAAGGCTCAAGCGAAAAAATAGAATAATACATTAACATATCACTATGACAACAAATAAATATGAAATCATGACTAGAATCAACTAAAGTGTCACTAATATACCTTAGTAGTCCCAGGTAGGTGTACATAGTTACATGCCATTGTTAAGATCCAATATATGATCTATCTATCTATCTATCTATCTATCTATCTATCTATCTATCTATCTATCTATCTATCTATCTATCTATCTATCTATCTATCTATCTATCTATCTATCTAGTGGCGTAACTATAGGGGTCACAGCGGTCGCAATTGCGACTGGGCCCCAAAGCCAGAGGGTCCCGCGGTATAGTAACTTAGGCCTATGTAATAAACCACACGGGCCCCTGTTACTATGGTAACTCACAATACTTACCCCCTCTTTACGGAGCGTAGCGGAGGTCCTGACGTCACAGCGCTGAGCGCAGCGCATGACGTCACGACGCTATGCGCTGCGCACAACATCCCAACCCTGGAGCGCTACTTCCCCTTCATTCCAGTTAAATTCTCACACTGTGAATCGGTGACACATACGTGTCAACTATTCACAGTGTGAACAAGTAAGGGAAATTAAGGGGAAGCAGTGCTCGTACGTGCGCTGCATCTCCTTCATAACAGCTGATTGGCGGGGAGTCCAAGGAGTCGGACACCGACTCATCAGCTATTGATGGACTATCCTGAGGATAGGCCATCAATGTTTAGTGACTGAACAACCCCTTTTAAGCCTACCATGTGTTAGGCTTAGATACAGGGCCCCAGCAGACATTAATCTTATACTGTATAAGATTACTGTCTGCTGGACCCTGTATCTAAGCCTACCTTAGGCTTAGATACAGGATCCAACAAACAGTATCACACATGCACATGGGCCCTGTATCTAAGGCACTGTTCTCATCCGTGTTGCCTTTCCGTTGAGGGGTTCCGTCGGAGGTTAAGGGGTTCCGTCGACTGCGCTATTGGTTCCGTCAAAACAACGGAACGCTGTCACAACGGTGACCAACGAAAACCATTAACAGCGTTTCCGTCACCATTGAGATCAATGATGAGGGAAACGGAAACTAAGGTTTCGGTTTGCCTTTCCGTTGAGGGGTTAACTTGACGGAAACCTCCAACGGAAACCCTCAACGGAAGGGCAACGCTGATTTGAACAGGCCATTTCTGTAGAGGGACTGCCCAATGGAAACCTCCGACGGAACCCCTCAATGGAAGGGCAGCGGTGATGTGAACAGGCCCTTACAAATTATTTTTTTGGGGTTTGTGTTTTGTTACAGGTTCGGTCATTGGACTATGTCGGATTGAAGGACTACTTCAATTACAGCTTTTTTTATTATCAATAAAATGGTTAACAAGGGTTGTGTGTGGGTTTTTTATTTCAATAAACCTATTTTTTCTATGTCTTTGTATTTTTTTTAAACTTTATCGCTACCGCCTTAGTAATGGCCGCTGACTGATTGACAGCGTCCATGACTAAGGCGGGGCTTAGTGTTAGCCGGTGAAAAGGCTAACACTAACCCCCATTATTACACTGGTACACACCACCACCAGGGGTGCCGGGAAGACCAGGGTATGATCCAGTACTCATCCATCTATAGTGATGGTCGGGTACGATGCAGTACCCGACCATCTCTAGTGATGGTCATGTACAATCCAGTACCCAACTATCTGTAGTGATGGTCGGGTACAATCCAGTGCTCGACCATCTGTAGTGATGGTAGGGAACTGGGGCGACCGCAGGCTGGCATTATTAGGCTGGGAAAGGCCAAATAGAGTGGCCCTTCCCACCCTGGTAATGCTAGTCTGCTGCTGCTGTGTTGTATCTGGCTGGTTATGAAAAATGGGGGGAACCCCACGATATTTAATTAAAAATAAATAAATAAATAATTGGAAAGAACAATGTCCCCCATTTTTATAACCAGCCAAATACAACACAGCAGCAGCAGACTAGCATTACTAAGGTGGGAAAGGCCACTGCTTTTGGACTTTCACAGCCTAACAATAACAACCTGCGGCTGCAGCAGTGACCCTCTGTCACTACAGATGGTTGGGTACTGGATCGTATCCGGCTCTTCCCGGTACCCCTGGTGGAGGTAGGTTCCGGGGTAATAATTGGGTTTAGTGTTAGCTTCATGTCTAACACTAAGCCCACCTTAGTAATGGACTTCAATCAGCCAGCAGCTATTAATAAGGCGGTAGTAATAAAGTTTAATACAATACAAAAACATCTTTTATTGAAATAAAAATCCCACACACAACCATCATTAACCATTTTATTGAGAACAAAAAAAAAACGCTGTTATCGAAGTAGTCCAACAACCGAACGTGTAAAAAAACACAAGCACAGAAAAATAATTAGTAACACATAAAAAAGCAAAACAATTTTTATAGTTACAGTACCATTCCTGGATCCAGCGCTGGAGCCACAATGTCAGAGAGCTGGGCCCTATATCTAAGCCCATCATGTGTGATACTGTCTGCTGAGCCACTGTATCTAATCCTATCCATAGCCATAGGGTCGTACTGCTATAGATACGCTGTCTCCTTAATACACATATACATACACGCTATCATGTCCATGGCCACGGGCCATCAGGCTCACTCATCTCCTGACGGCCCGCTGTTAAAGGGGCAGCGCACGCTCCGGACTTTAATGTATAATTAATGCTCCTACCCTTCTGAAGAAGTTTCTCTCTTACTCTGGTCCCAAGAAGAGGGGGTGTAAGAGGGGGGAGACTGTCATGTCCATGGCTGCGGGCCGTCAGGCTCACTCACCTCCTGACGGCCGCAGCCATGGGGCTGCGAGCACTGGCCCGTCTCCTCCTCAGTAGACGCCAGCACTCACCTTGGCCGGGTCCCGTAGGCAGCGCGCGCACCGGACTTTAATGTATAATTAGCCCATGAGTACCCTGGACTATAAGAAGGGCCCAGCCCCTTCCTCCCAGTTCCCAGTGTTTCCCATATCTGTATCCTGTATCCCGTGCTATCCTGGTCAAGTGCCGTGCTGAGCTGTAGTCGTGCTGTGCTGCATACCACGCCTGTCCTCCTACACCATGCCTGACATCTGCCTGCTGCCTAGTCCCAGCCGAGCCTGCCTTGCTACTGTCCGAGCTGCCACAGGTACCCTATATGAACTATAGACTGTTACCTGCGCCCTGTTGGCCAGCTGCCATATCGCCAAGGCAGTACAGCCCAGGGGGTCCACAAACCCAACGTGACAGTACACACAGGCCATGGACCCCGATGGTCGATCCAAGACCAAGATGACGTCACAAGAGATGTGGGTGGATATGCTGGACCTCCGGTCTCGACAGGACCAACTCATTTAGGCCTTGAACATTCTCGCACATCGGCAGGAGGCACAAGCTGCCGTTCCTCCTACTACAAATCCTGGCAGTGTTGATCCCCGTTTTTCGATGCCACTTCCTGACCGCTATGATGGAGACGCAGGTACCTGTCGTGGATTTTTGAACTAGTGCCAGATCCACTTCAGCCTGTATGGAAGGGCATTTTCATCTGATGGCGCAAGGGTTGCTTTCATCATTCTTTCCTCACTGACAAGGCTCCTGCATGGGCGAATCCTATCTGGGAGAGACAAGTACCAGAGACACGTGACTTTCAGGGCTTCCTCTGGACTTTTCACATGGTATTTGAGAAGACTCATCTGCAGCGGCTTCCTTGCTAAACCTACGCCAGGGAGACACCTCCATGGGTGAGTACGCCATCCACTTCCGCATCCTGGTGGCAGAACTGTTGTGGAACAATGAGGCCCTGGTGGCTACATTCTGGCAGGGACTGTCTCCTAAGATTAAGGACGAATTTGCCGCTTGAGATCTACCGTCTTGGATGACCTCATCCTTCTGTTCGCCCGGATTGATATGAGGATCCGAGAACAGCTCCAAGAAGCTCATCGGGAGGGAGGCCTTCCTAGTCCGGCACCATCCTTGCAGCAACCTCTGCTGTCCTTAGGTGCCGATCCTCCTAAGGAGCTTGTGAGGATGGACCAGTGTAATCTATCCACCCAGGAGAAACAACGCACACGCACTTCGGGACTCTGTCTATATTGCGGCCTCGGAGGCCATTTTGTGCGTCTGTGTCCCCAAAAGCCCCAAAGCCTAGGGTTGCCAGGAGAGACAACCTTGGGAAAAAAGGACTTCCGTCTAAATTGTCCATACCCGTGACTAGAGATGAGCGAACCGGGACAACCGAACCTGGTTTCGGTCCGAACATCGGGAAAATTTCGGTTCGCAGCGAAGCCGAACTTCACCGGGTTTCCGCCGAACCCGTTTTGACCGAACCCGGTCAAAAATATTATACAAATCGGCAGCCACTTATCTCTATCAATCACTGATAGAGAAAAGAGGCTGCTGATTAAAAATAAAATAAAAAGCATTTCATATGTACCCGGTCGTTGTCTTGGTGACGAGTCCCTCTTCTTCCTCCAGTCCGACCTTCTTTTCTGACGCGGCAGCCTGTGATTGGCTGCAGAGGCCTCTGCAGCCTGTAATTGGCTACAGCGGTCACATGGGCTGTATCGTCATCCAGGAAGGTCGGGCCGGATGTCGAGAGGGACGCGTCACCAAGGCAACGGCCAGGAGACCGGACTGGAGGAAGCAGAAAGTTCTCTGTAAGTATGTTTTTTTTTTACAGGTTACTCTATATTGTGATCGGTAGTCACTGTCCAGGGTGCTGAAACAGTTACTGCCGATCAGTTAACTCTTTCAGCACCCTGGACAGTGACTATTTACTGACGTCGCCTAGCAACGCTGCCGTAATGACGGGTGCACACATGTAGCCACCCGTCATTACGGGTAATATATTTTATAATGGGAGCACGGCTCAGAAAAACGACCGGCTGCCCATGGCCGGCCTTGCCCGGCCGTGCTCATCTCCTTAAATACTCTGTGCTGCCTTAAACTCTGTGGACAGGTCAGGATTCTGTTTCTTTTAAATGCTGCTGGGGAACCCGCTCGATCCACTATATAAGGCTGCGCTACAGTGCAGCATTTAAAAGAAACAGGATCCTGACCTGTCCATAGAGTTTAAGGCAGCACAGAGTATTTCAGGAGATGAGCGTGCAGATTCAGTGCTGCTGTGAACTCTGCTCTTACCATTATGTAGCTCAGTTGTACCTCTCCTCCACTCCTTTCCTCAATAACACCTTCACATGATTGGCAAGTCACCACGTAATGGTAAGAGCAGAGTTCACAGCAGCACAGAGTATTTCAGGAGATGAGCGTGCGGATCTTGTGCGGGGTGGTGACTTGCCAATCATGTGAAGGTGTTATTGAGGACAGGAGTGGAGGAGAGGTAACAGACTGAGCTACGTAATGGTAAGAGCAGAGTTCACAGCAGCACAGAGTATTTCAGGAGATGCGCGTGCGGATCTTGTGCGGGATGGTGACTTGCCAATCATGTGAAGGTGTTATTGAGGACAGGAGTGGAGGAGAGGTACAACTGAGCTACGTAATGGTAAGAGCAGAGTTCACAGCAGCACAAAATCTGCACGCTCCTCTCCTGAAATACTCTGTGCTGCTGTGAACTCTGCTCTTACAATTACGTAGCTCAGTCTGTTACCTCTCCTCCACTACTGTCCTCAATAACACCTTCACATGATTGGCAAGTCACCAACCCGCACAAGATCTGCACGCTCATCTCCTGAAATACTCTGTGCTGCTGTGAACTGTGTGTGTGTGTGTGTGTGTGTGTGTGTGTGTGTGTGTGTGTGTGTAGATGTTTGTGTGTGTGTTTTTGTATATGTGTGTATATGGGTGTGTGTTTATGTGTGTGTGTTTGTGTATATATGGGTGTGTTTGTGTATATGTGTTTGTGTATATGTTTGTGTGTGTGTGTTTGTGTGTATATGTGTGTTTGTGTATATATAGGTCTGTTTGTGTACATGTGTTTGTGTATATGTGTGTGTTTGTGTATGTGTGTGTTTGTTTATATGTGTGTGTACATGTGTATATGTGTGTGTTTGTGTATATGTGTGTGTTTGGGTATGTGTGTTTTTGTTTGTATATGTGCTTGTGTATATGTGTTAGTTCGTGTATATGTGTGTGTATATGTGTGTGTGTTTGTCTCTTTGTGTGTGTGTGTTTGTGTATATCTTGTTGTGTTTATGTATAACTGTGTATATGTGTTTGTGTATATATGTGTGTGTGTGTGTGTGTGTGTGTGTGTGTGTTTGTGTATATGTGTGTGTTCGTGTATATGTGTGTGTTTGGATATGTGTGTTTTTGTTTGTATATGTGTGAGTTCGTGTATATGTGTGTGTGTTTGTCTGTTTATGTGTGTGTGTGTGTGTGTGTGTGTGTGTGTGTATATCTTGTTGTGTTTGTGTATATGTGTGTGTTTGTGTATGGTTGTTTGTTTGTGTGTGCGTGTATATATGTGTGTAGGTGAGTAGAAGTATTGTTAATGTTCACATTGATAACTGTTTTTTTATGTTGTTGCAGATTTTGATGTACCGATTGGACTACATATTCGATTCGTTGGAGTACTGCGTAGATCTACGTTTTTTCAAATTTTAATAAAATGGTTAACGAGGGTTTTGTTGTGGATTTCTTATTTCAATAAAAAAGAATTGTCTTTGTGGTTTTTTTTAAACTTTATTAGTGCCTAGATAATGGCAGTTGGCTGATTGACAGCGTCCATTATTAAAGCGGTACTTAGTGTTAGCCGGTACAGAGGCTAGCACTAACCACCCATTATTACCCCGGTACCTACCACCACCAGGGGTGCCGGGAAGCGCTTGGTACGATCCAGTACCCGACCATCTGTTGTGATGGTCGGGTACTGGGGCGGCCGTAGGCTGGTATTATGAGGCTGGGAAGGGCCAAAAACAGTGGACCTTCCCACCCTTGTAATGCTAGGCTGCTGCTGCTGTGTTGTGTCGGGCTGGTTATAAAAATGGGGGGGACCCCCACGTCGTTTTTTTTTTTTTCATTTAACAAATTTAACAATAGACCGGTCCCCCACATTTTTAATAACCAGCAATATACAAGGCCGCAGCAGTCTGGCATTACATGGGTGGGAAGGGCCACTGGTTTTGTCCATTCCCAGGCTAATAACACTGTGTTGTATGTGGCTGGTTATGATAAATTGGGTGGAACCCCATGTCTTTTTTTAAAAAAAATGAACAATTAATAAATAAATAATTTAAAAAAATGACGTGGGGTCCCCCCCACTTTTATAACCAGCCAGATACAACACAGCAGCAGCAGCCTAGCATTACAAGGGTGGGAAGGTCCACTTTTTTGACCCTTCCCAGGCTCATAATACCAGCGTGCGGCCGCCCCAGAGCCCATCCATCACAACAGATGGTCGGGTACTGGATCGTACCTGGCTCTTCCAGGCACCCCTGGTGGTGGTGGGTACCGGGGTAATAATGGTGGTTAGTGTTAGCCTCTGCACCGGCTAACACTAAGCCTCGCCTTAGTAATGGATGTTGTCACTCAGACAGCGGCCATTACTAAAGTGGTAGTAATAAAATTTGAAAAGAAAAGACAAAGATATAGATAAAATATTTTATTGAAATAAAGCACCCCCAACACAACCCTCATTAACCATTTTATTGTAGAAAAAATAACCGTCATCTAAGTAGTCCTCGAAACCGACGTAGTCCAAACACCAAACCTGTAAAAAAATAAATTAAAAAAAATGAAATAAAACATGTCGTAGACTTAGATTCAGTTTAATGTGTGATACTGACTGTTATACCATGTATAGAAGCCTGCCGTGAAGTTGGCTTAGATACAGGGCGCCAGCAGACAGTATCATACATGGCCATACAGACATATATACAAACAAACATACATGCAAACATACATACATACATATATACAAACATACATACATACATCTATACAAGCATGCACATATATACATGCAAATATACATACATGCAAACATACACACATATATACATACATACATGCAAACTATCATACATACATACATGCATACACACACACACATGAAAACATGCATACATACAAACAAACATGCAAAGATACATACATATATACAAGCATGCACAAATATACATGCAAACATAAATACATGCAAACATAATTACATACATGCACATATATATAAACATACATGCAAACATACATGCAAAAATAAAAACATGCAAACATACATACATGCACACATATACATACATACATGCCAACATACATACATGCCAACATACATACATGCAAACATACATACATGCAAACATACATACAAACATACATACATGCAAACATACATACATGCAAACATACATACATGCAAACATACATACATGCAAATATATACATGCAATTATACATACAAACATGCACATATATACACACATGCCAACATACATGCAAACATGCATGCATTATGTATACATACATACATGACAACATACATACATACATACATACATGACAACATACATACATGCCAACATACATACATGCCAACATACATACATGCCAAAAAAAAATAATAATACGTTCATACTTACTTTCCTCCTGTCCGGCCTCCAGCGATGACGTTTCATCCATGTCGCCGCTGCAGCCTGTGATTGGCTGCAGAGGCGGTCACGTGGGATGAAGCGTCATCCCTGGAGGCCGGCCTTCTGACGTCATCCTAACGTGACCACCACTACAGCCTGTGATTGGCTGCAGCGGAGACATGGATGAAACGTCATCGCTGGAGGCCGGACAGGAGGAAAGTAAGTATGAACGTATTATTATTATTTTTTTATTACATTAAAATTGTGTTTTCCGCAAGCCGAGCATGTACTGTCAAGGTTGCTGAAAGAGTTAGTGCAGCCCATTAACTCTATCAGCACCCTGGACAGTAGCATGATTGGCGCACGGAAATTACAGGTTCGGTCCGAATCGAACTTTTTCGGGAAATTCGGCGAACTAGCCGAACCGAACTTTTGATAAGTTCGCTCATCTCTAATCATAATGTTACGGCATAACCTGAAGATATGCAAAACATTATATGATGGAAAAACACCTTTAATGTAATGCCATATTAGAGTGTTATATTTCTGATACTTTATTTTAATATCTGCTCTAATTTGAACTTTCTTTTTACTGTACATATGTCATTTTTTGCAACATTCTTCATACAGCTGATTACACATATTTCTATTCCATCCTGCCTTTGAAACATAGAATATTTTATCTAGTCTTAAAAAAACCATAACAACGGAGGAAAAAAAACAATAATAAAAAACAATACCTAATTTGGCAATATACTGCTGTCCATTGTCTACAAGACACATCATTTTAGTTTTACTGAAGTCTTTAAAACGAGGAATGCAATTTTCATCCTTTTAGCTTTAACATTTAAATTATAATGCCTCTAGGTTATTGAAGATCAATAGCAATTATATTTTATAGGGAAAGTTGTAGGATAGTTTGTGCCTTTTTATTTAGTTTAACAGTGGTGGGTTATTTTGAGATTTCCAATGCATTTGGCTTAAAGACTTTATATAAAACTTATGGATCATCAAGGTTATTTTGAGCTCATTATTCATATTTCTTGACAACTGCAAATTAAATTGCATCATAAATTGCTGACATCTTGTAGGTTTTGTTTTTTTATAATGAATAGACTAAATGTAAAATAAATGTAATGAAGCTGTCTTGTATGAAGGAGTAGAATTATATCAATAAAGAGATGTAGAGTGAAACAGCAAAAGGAAATCACCCACTGTAAAATATATTTTCCTTTGAATTAATGCAGTGATACAATAGTATAAGATTCTTGGGCATGAAATTCTAATATGCCTAAGGCTGGATTCACACGAGCGTGGCGTTTTTGCGGATGCAAAAACGCGGCGTTTTGCGAGCGCAAAAACCACTTGACAGCTCCGTGTGTCATCCGTGTATGATGCGCGCTTGCGTGATTTTCGCGCAGCCGCCATCATAGAGATGAGGCTAGTCGACGTCAGTAAATAGTCACTGTCCAGGGTGCTGAAAGAGTTAACTGATCGGCAGTAACTCTTTCAGCACCCTCGACAGTGAATTCCGATCACAATATCGAGCAACCTGTTAAAAAAAAAAAAAAAGACGTTCGTACTTACCGAGAACTTCCCTCCCGGCCGTTGCCTTGGTGACGCGTCCCTCTTTTGACATCCGGCCCCACCTCCCTGGATGACGCGGCAGTCCATGTGACCACTGCAGCCTGTGCTTGGCCTGTGATTGGCTGGAGCTGTCACTTGGACTGAATTGTCATCCCGGGAGGTCAGACTGGAGGAAGAAGCAGGGAGTTATCGGTAAGTCAGAACTTCTTTTTTTTTTACACGTTCATGTATATTGTGATCGGAAGTCACTGTCCAGGGTGCTAAAAAAGTTTAACTCTTTCAGCACCCTGGACAGTGACTATCTCCTGACGTTGCGTACCGGAATTTTTTTTGCCGGGTTCTGTCAAAACGAGTTCGGCCGAACCCTGTGAAGTTCGGTTCGGTTGTCCGGGTTCGCTCATCTCAAAGACACTCCGTTTGGATGTTTGTAAACAGAAAAGCACGCCAAAAGAACGGACATGTCGTGACTTTTTTTTCAGCGGACTCACGCTGAGGAAAAATCACGGACATGTCAGCACGGCCCCATAGACAAATATAGGTTCGTGCAACACGCGTGCAAATCACGCGCGTTGCACGGACGTTTTACGGTCGTCTGAATAAAGCCTAAAGCATATATTCCCCAACCGATTATACTTAACTGGTCATAGATCACCATAGGGTTCTATGGTACATATTTTGTACTTTGTATGATACCAAGGGATTCCCCTGTCAATGATGTCATGTACAGAAAAGGAGCTTAATTAATCTTTGGAAATCCCCCAAATTATATAAATACTGTCATACTGTAGCCTTCCAACATTGGGAAAAGTGTGAAATGAAGAAGACTGGGAGGTATTTCCCATCTGATTCTCTAATCCCTTTAGAGTCTGTGATACGTTCAGAATGAAAGAAACAAATGGTTCACATCTGCGTTGGGACTCCATTCACGGGTTCTGTATGAGCTTTCCGTCAGGGGAACCCATGAATGGAATCCGAACTGAAACAAATGGAAACCATAGGTTTCTGTTTGCATCACCATTGATTTCAATGGTGACAGATCTGCTGCAAATGGTTTCCATTTGTCCACGTTGTTTAAGGGTCCCATCATTTTGATGGAATAAATACCGTAGTCGACTGCTCTATTCATTACGTTAAAACGACGGAACGCTTAAAAAACGGTGACAAACGGAAACCATTTGCACTGGATCTGTCACCATTGGAATCAATGGTGATGCAAATAGAAACCTATCGTTTCTGTTTGTTTCAGTTTGGATTCTGTTCATGGGTTCCCCTAACGGAAAGCTCCAAAGGAACCCATGAATAGTGTCCCAACGAAGATGTGAACGAAACCTTAGCCACTTTTCTTTTCCAGTGATGTGACTAGATAAAATAAAGGAAGCACTATTACCTGACCTTTTTAGGCACTGCTATTTGGCTATACAGCATTTGGGAGCTCTGATGCTTGTTACTGTTAAGGTGGTACTGATGTGGCTGTAAATGTTATGGGGCTCTGATGTGAACAAATCTGTTATATCTGCTCTTTGACTGGCCTAGTACTATTATATGGCCGTGTTATTTTGGTACTTTATGACAGTTATTGAACACAATGAGGCTTAGTTATTTAGGCACAACCCTAAAAATATTTCCAAATGAAAACATTATAAACAGAATAATTTTTTTAGGTATATGGGTAGCATGGGTCTTGGAAGAAACTGTTATCTTAGTTGAAAACGTCAATGGCAAAGATATTTTTTTGATAGCAAATTTGTTTGAAACGGAACTCACCTTATTGTAGGCATTACAAGATGGAGGTTTGTCGAACAAAAGTCTCATAAAATTAACAGTAGGTAAACATGAACATGGATTACCCAGCAATGTTATATAAACTACAGGTGATGTAACACATTCCAAATTACTAACTCACCTATCCAGAATCTAATAAACTTAGGTTTAATTTACGTATTTGGTATACTGTCGGAATATTCTTTGCCAGGATAGAACAGGACCCCGTAGCCCCAACTTCTTTAGGAAGAGTAGTCATCGGCACTGTTAATATAATTGTATAGGAAAAAACTTATACAGTCCAGTATAAGGTATTTTTTATGGCAGTCAATGGAACACAGTTGCATACGTCTGTCCATACCTTTGGCAGAACCATTTCAAACAGTCCTTCCATTTGTAAAATCGAAATGTGAATTTAGCCTTAGCTATGCTACATCTGCATGTACAGTACATCTGAGAAAATAATTCATGTATTTTATGGGCTGTATATATCTCTGAATTTACACAAAAGAAAGACAAATTCCCTTAAAGAGGATCCCGTCACTAGTCTATTAATACCCTATCTCCTAATTAATCTAATAGGCACTGTCATGCTGATAACTACAGTGAAAATTGTGTTCCAAAACTATTCTTATTTCAAAAGATATGACCTTTTTTCTAAATATGCTAATGGACCTATACATGCCAAATGGGCAGTAACGCTTCACTTTCTCTGTGGGCGGTGTTATATTTTGTCTGTATGATACTATCCAATCCGCATCATAAAGCTTCTCCCCCTTCCCTGCCCAGCTTGATTGATCTCAGCTTAAATAACGAGATCACGATGTGTTGTCAATTCCAGCCACAGGTCTTTCAACACAGCGACTCAGCGCTCCTCGAGCAAGACGGTCCCTGCATCATCTCCAGCCATTTGGAATTGACAATACAGCGTGATCTCGTTATTTAAGCTGAGATCAAGCTGGGCAGGGAAGCGGGAGAAACTGTATGATGCGGATTGGACAGCATCATACAGACAAATATAACACCGCCCACAGAGAAAGTGAAGAGTTACCGCCCATTTGTTAAGTATAGGCTCATTAAAATATACAGAAAAGAGGTCATAACTTTTGAAATAAAAAATGTTTGGGAACACAATTTTCACTAGTTATCAGCATGACAGCACCTGTAAGATTAGTTAGGAGATAGGGCATTAACAAACCAGTGATAGATATTCTTTAAGTGACCTCTTTCTTCTCCAACATTGGTAACAATGCTGCACTTAGGCCCCATGCACACGACCGTAAAAAACTTCCGTTTTTGCGGACCGCAATTGCGGTCCGCAAAAACGGAGCCATTCACTTTAATTGAACACTGACACCTTTCCGTAGCACTACGGAAGGGTGTCAGTGCCGTGGAAATGTTCCGGGAATTATGGAACATGTCCGTTCTTTCGCATTTTGAGGGCCGTGCTCCCATACTTTGTATGGGAGCACGGCCCGAAAATGCGGCTGTCAGTCAGCGGCCGGCCGTGCCCGCGGGCCGTGATTGCGGGCACGGTCGTGTGCATGGGGCCTAAGTAGTATTTAAAATCTAAATGAAAAGGCAAGACAGATTTTCTGCTTTTATATGCTGTCCTTAGCAGATATTTAACACTCCCTATGTGTACTGAAAACAATAAAGTAGATAAAGTGATCTATTAGTAGACAGACATTAATTTATTCATGTCAAATTTCATAAATAATGTATGATTTATATATTTACTCACTTGAGATTTTTCTGGAAATTTTTTCATAAAATTAAGAGACAGAATCTTGATTGACAGTAGTACCACTGTTATATTTTCATTACAGACGTCACCATTCCTCTCTTTTGGGATTTATCTAGAAGCATTGCTTCAGCACATCTTTCATTGGCCTCATGTGAGTTAATTAGAATTATTTTTTTTTGATTGATTTACTTAAATTCATAAGGGAAATACAATGCTGAGTATTCTCTACGGACTGTTTTACTAATCACTTTCTACTTAATTTAAAGCTATCTTACTTCTGTATACTATAGGATTTGTCTCCTTTATACATATTCTCTTAAATCATTGATTTGTATATTAATACTCAAGGCATTCACAATTTCAAAATAAATTCTACAATAAGAGGCAGCAGTGATTTGACTGAGCATGATAAGACTATAAAGCCCATAATGTTAATTTCACAGTTGGTCCAAAGAAGACAAACCAAGATAGATATGGAAAGATTCAGATTAAAGAGAGCTGCAGAGGTAGGATAGAGTTAGAAACCAAAACTGTGGTGGAGAAATTAAAAAACACTTAGAATCAGGTATTGCTGACAGATTCCATTCTTTAGGCCGGTTTTACACAACTGTTATATGGGTACAGTCTAAAGTATGGCCAGTGTAAAGGGAAGTGTCCCTATGTATATGTATATGTATATATATATATATATATATATATATATATATATATATATATATATACATATCCGTCTCATGAGCCAGGGCTGTAGAGACACGGCTCTGGTCATGAATATAGTATAAACAAAGCAGGACAATTAGTATTGTCCTGCTCTGTTTGGTAACGAATGGAGACAGGAGATACTGTTGATATCCTCTCTCTATTTCACCATGCCGACCCATGTTAACCAGGGGCGAGCGCCACTTGTCCCTTAATGCAAGCAAACCGGCAGTGTTAAATAGCCCTGCGTCGGTATGCTCAGGAGCTGAAGCTAGCTGGAGTTAGCTGGGTCCTGCCAACACACCACCAATGAAGCTCACCTCTCCAGCTGGGACCTCACCACGCCACCAACGACCTGCTCCTGCTCCGGCTCCTGCCCCTGCTCCCCTGCTCCATCAATGAAAACGCTCACCCACGGCTACACTTTACCTTTCCCTCTCTCCCTGTTTGTCCCTGAGTTAACCCCTTGTTGTCCCTGATTAACCCTTGCTGTAACCCTTGCTGTCCCTGAGTAAACCTTGCTGTCCATGAGAAAGCCTTGCTGTCCCTGTGTTAACCCTTGCTGTCCGTGAAGTTAACCTTTGCTGTCCCTGAAGTTAACCCTTGCTGTCCCTAAATTTAACCCTTGAACCATTGTTGTAACCCTTGCTGTCCCTGAGTTAATCCATTGCTGCCAGAGTCCCTGAGTTAACCCTTACTAGCTGATTAACACTTAGCGTACAATATACAGTGAAGGAAATAAGTATTTGATCCCTTACTGATTTTGTAAGTTTGCCCACTGTCAAAGACATGAACAGTCTAGAATTTTTAGGCTAGGTTAATTTTACCAGTGAGAGATAGATTATATATATAAAAAAATAATAAAAAAATCACATAGTCAAAATTCAATATATTTTTTTGCATTGTGCACAGAGAAATAAGTATTTGATCCCTTTGGCAAACAAGACTTAATACTTGGTGGCAAAACCCTAGTTGGCAAGCACAGCAGTCAGACATTTTTTGTAGTTGATGATGAGGTTTGCTCACATGTTAGATGGAATTTTGGCCCACTCCTCTTTGCAGATCATCTGTAAATCATTAAGATTTAGAGGCTGTCGCTTGGCAACTCGGATCTTCAGCTCCCTCCATAAGCTTTCGATGGGATTAAGGTCTGGAGACTGGCTAGGCCACTCCATGACCTTAATGTGCTTCATTTTGAGCCACTCCTTTGTTGCCTTGGCTGTATGTTTTGGGTCATTGTCGTGCTGGAAGACCCAGCCACGAGCCATTTTTAATGTCCTGGTGGAGGGAAGGAGGTTGTCACTCAGGATTTGACGGTACATGGCTCCATCCATTCTCCCATTGATGCGGTGAAGTAGTCCTGTGCCCTTAGCAGAGAAACACTCCCAAAACATAATGTTTCCACCTCCATGCTTGACAGTGGGGACGGTGTTCTTTGGGTCATAGGCAGCATTTCTCTTCCTCCAAACACGGCGAGTTGAGTTAATGCCAAAGAGCTCAATTTTAGTCTGATCTGACCACAGCACCTTCTCCCAATCACTCTCAGAATCATCCAGATGTTCATTTGCAAACTTCAGAGGGGCCTGTACATGTGCCTTCTTGAGCAGGGGGACCTTGCGGGCACTGCAGGATTTTAATCCATTACGGCGTAATGTGTTACCAATGGTTTTCTTGGTGACTGTGGTGCCAGCTGCCTTGAGATCATTAACAAGTTCCCCCCGTGTAGTTTTCGGCTGAGCTCTCACCTTCCTCAGGATCAAGGATACCCCACGAGGTGAGATTTTGCATGGAGCCCCAGATCGATGTCGATTGACAGTCATTTTGTATGTCTTCCATTTTCTTACTATTGCACCAACAGTTGTCTCCTTTTCACCCAGCGTCTTACTTATGGTTTTGTAGCCCATTCCAGCCTTGTGCAGGTCTATGATCTTGTCCCTGACATCCTTAGAAAGCTCTTTGGTCTTGCCCACGTTGTAGAGGTTAGAGTCAGGGTATGTTCACACGCCCTATTTACGGACGTAATTCGGGCGCTTTACGCCTTGAATTACATCCGAAAATGCGCCTCGATAGCGTTGGCAAACATCTGCCCATTGAAAGCAATGGGCTGACGTTTGTCTGTTCACACGAGGTGTATATTTACGCGTTGCTGTCAAAAGACGGCGCGTAAATAGACGCCCGAGCCAAAGAAGTGTCATGTCACTTCTTCAGACGTAAATGGAGCCGTTTTCCATGGACTCCATGGAAAACCAGCCCCAGTTACGTCCGTAATGGACGCGGCGTTCAAGCGCCTGCACATGCCGTTACGGCTGAAATGACGGGGCTGTTTTCTCCTGGAAACAGCCCCGTAATTTCGGCCGTTACGGACGCTGCCATGTGAACATATCCTCAGACTGATTAATTGAGTCTGTGGACAGGAGTCTTTTATACAGGTGACCATTTAAGACAGCTGTCTTTAATGCAGGCACCAAGTTGATTTGGAGCGTGTAACTGGTCTGGAGGAGGCTGAACTCTTAATGGTTGGTAGGGGATCAAATACTTATTTCTCTGTGCACAATGCAAATAAATATATATAATTTTGACTATGTGATTTTCAGTTTTTTTTTTTTATATAATCCATCTCTCACTGGTAAAATTAACCTAGTCTAAAAATTCTGGACTGTTCATGTCTTTGACAGTGGGCAAACTTACAAAATCAGCAAGGGATCAAATACTTATTTCCTTCACTGTATATATATATATATATATATATATATATATATATATATATATATATATATATATATATATATATATGTATATATTTGTAAAATGTAAATCTGAGTCAATGGGTCGTACAAAAACTTTCAAGGTGCACATATAGACATTCTAGGTGTTGATATGTGTCCGCTACATAGGCCTACTCAGTGAGGATATGCCTGTCCCACAGTAAGTGAGTTTGTACGTGTAGGCAGGCATGTATTTACAGCCTGTAGTCACCCCATTTTTTTGTGCACCTTTCACATGTTTATGGAGTGTCACGGCGCGGGGTATGGACCCACTGCGTAGTGGGGTAGCAGCTGGCCAACAAGGTACAAAACAATGTTTATAGTTCAGAACGGGTACCTGAGGAAATGTAGACAGTAGGAAGCGGAAGCACGACTTGACTTTTACAGCGGGTGGCACCGTGGATGCAGCGGAATACATGACTTGACTTTCTCAGCAGGTGGCACCGTGGATGCAGTGGAAGACACGACTTGACTTTATCAGCAGGTACGATAGCACGGGATACAGGTACAGGTGGCAGGAATGGGTAAGACTGGGAACTAGGAAACACTGGGAGACCATTTGCAAGACAAACTTAGGTAAACAAAAATGCTCAGGCTCGGAACAAGTGGGCAGAGCCCCTTATTATAGTCCAAATAGGGCTAATTATTGTTGGGTGACAGCTGGACGCGTACTGGCCCTTTAAGGCCGTGCATGCGTGGGCGTGCGCGCCCTGCGGGAAACAGTTCGAGGACCCGGAAGTGAGTGCCGGCGTCTCCATGGAGGGAGCTGACGCCGCAAAGACAGATGACCATGGCCGGGGCCGACAGAGGGTAAGTCTGATCGATGGCCCCCGGCCATAGACGTTACATGAAGGAGTAGTGAGAGATGCTGTTTGAGCATGAATCTCTATATGTACATATTCCTATGGTTTGGGGGGAATATTTTTGTATATTTGGATATTTTTCACTTTGTTTGTATGATTGGGTAGTGTGTAGAAACCCTTAGGGACAGGTAAGGTATTCACACACCCTTACAGGTATTTGCCACCTCAAACTGAGAACTGGTATGGTCAATACGATGATGGATTGAATGTCAGAGGGGAAATGGAAGGTGATGCTCCGCCCCACAGTAGATTCCTGGGTACTGAGACATCACCTCCTCCTCAGGGATGTTAACCTGCCTTGATAGAGACCTGGATATCGGCTCACAAAGATTGTTTCGTCTTTAATCAAGATGCTGGAAAGATTTGGAAAAGCAACGGATTACGTACAAAGGTTGCCGAAAGGCAGGCTAAGCCATTCCAAGGCTGACCGTGTGAGGGCACAAGTAGCCTTACACGAGTTGGCATGCTAAAATTGGATCGCTAAAGAAAGATCAAGATCCAAGAAAAAAAAAAAAGAAGATCCAGGATTTTGAGCTTCGTTCTATGGAGTATGCTATGGATCTTGAGGCTTCATTCTATGGCCTAGGAGATTTCATTTCAACTTAATTGTATGGACTGTGTGGTTTCCTTTCTTTGGACACTAGACTCCAAAGTCTAAGGACTGGCGGGAAGGTGTCCTTGAGGAGATAGGTGATGTCGAGTATCTAGGTCCAACAGTATACTTCCTTCCATCTCAGACCATTACCAGTAACCAGGGAGGTTGAGGGGGTAAATATAACCCCACAAACACTTCCCCAAATTCCATTGTCGAGTCCCCGACAACAGGGGGACTGTAAAGGAAGTGTCCATATATATATATATATATATATATATATATATATATATATATATATATATGTCTCATGAGCCAGGGCTGTCGTGAGCCAGGGCAGCCCTGGTCATGAATACAGTATAAACAAAGCAGGGCAGCTAGTATTGTCCTGCTCTGTTTGGTAACGATGGAGGTAGGAGATACTGTTGATCTCCTGCTCCATGTATGCACGCGGTATTATGCGTGGGCGCTCATGAGTCAGCTGGTGATATGTTATCACCATGGTGACCTATGTTAGCCGGGGGCGAGCGCCACTCGTCCCTTGTTGCAAGCGTACCGGAAGGGTTAAATAGCCCTGCGTCGGTACGCTCAGAAGCTGAAGCTAGCTGGAGTTAGCTGGAACCTGCCACCACACCACCAATGAAGCTCACCTCTCCAGCTGGGACCTCACCACACCACCAATGACCTGCTCCTGCTCCAGCTCCTGCCTCTGCTCCCCTGCTCCACCAATGAAAACGCTAAGTATCAGTGTAGCCACGGCTACACTTTACCTCTCCCTATCTCCCTGTTTGTCCCTGAGTTAACCCCTTGAGTCCCTGAGTAACCCTTGCTGTCCCTGAATAACCCTTGCTGTAACCCTTGCTGTCCCTAAGTAACCCTTTCTGTAAGCCTTACTGTCCCTGAGTAACCCATGCTGTCCCTGAGAAACTATGCTGTCACTGAGCTAACCCATTGCTGCCCGAGTAACCCTTTGTGTCCCTGTGTTAACCCTTGCTGTCCCTGAGTAACCCTTGCTGTCCTTGAAGTTAACCCTTGCTGTCCCTGAAGTTAACCCCTGAACCATTGCTGTAACCCTTGCTGTCCCTGAGTTAACCCATTGCTGCTTAAGTCCCTAGGTTAATCCTTACTAGCTGATTAACCCTTAGCGTACAGGGAGAGTTATATTAGGAGGGATTGGAACAGAGATAGTGAGCGTGTGAGAATTACAAGTAACTTATGTGTACTGTATTGTAACGTAACTTCTATGTATGTTTAGGTAAGTGGGAGGCGGTATAATTAGGATTGTGATACCATGTTTATACTGTACTGTGATTAGTTGCTGTATTTTATATATGAGAGTGATTACTGTATGTTAATAAATATTACCTTTATTTACTGTACGGTATTAATCCCTTAAGTAGCAGCAAAGCAAGCAGAGCGATGTTAGTATAAAGGAAAGGTAGGGGAACTAGGCATATCAAAAGATATTTTTGACTGGATGTCCGGATCAGGACGATTTCTCCTAGTGCACAAGGCAGGTTTCAATGTCCCACAACATCGGTCTAGAATACAGTGGGCAGCAGCACCTTTCACACAGTTAAACTCTATTCCTGTTTAACAGACACCATTCTCTCACGAATGCAAATTATATCCAGCATCTGCAGCATCATTAGCAGCTTGGACACAGCACCTAGTTGGTTGTGCAAAAAACAAGACAGTCAAGACAGAATATGTGTGTGTTTTTTTACACTTAAGTTGCATCCCATTAATGTTACCCAATGTGGCAACCTACTCCATTTACTCCTTGTCTCAGCCATGCTGAATGTTCTCTTACAAGCTGTACAAATGTTCCATTAGTTAGAACTGATTATTTTACTGCCACTGCCATAATAGTTATCACTCATGATTATTGTTACATCTATGGCAATCTTCAGGCTTGTTTTACACACACAGATTGTGTCTCTTCTTCAGACCAAAGCATCTCTGTTCGTGCTGTCACCAGGAAATGGATTGGCCATGTTAGGGTTAAAAGAAGTGACTGAATATGTTGTTATGATCTACAGAATGGGCACTAAATCTTTATCTGGAGCAGGAGTGACAACATGTATACCCACTGATATTGCTGGCTGGGCCCCCCACCACCCCCATCCTTAGTCAGCATGAACATTTTTACAGTGAAGAATGAGGTCACAAAAGTGAAAGTGACTTTTCTTCACAGACTAAGGGCAGATACAGACGAACGTTGCGTTTTTGCGCGCTCAAACAACGCTGCGTTTTGCGCGCGCAAAAACCATTTGACAGCTGCGTGTGTCATCCGTGTCTGATGCGCGGCTGCGTAATTTTCGCGCAGCCGCCATCATAGAGATGAGGCTAGTCGACGCCCGTCACTGTCCAAGGTGCTGAAAGAGCTAACTCTTTCAGCACCCTCGACAGTAAATGGCGAACACAATATCGAAAAACCTGTTGAAAAAAAAGAAAAAGTTCGTACTTACTGAGAACTTCCCGGCCGTTGCCTTGGTGACGCGTCCTTGGTGACGCGCCTCTCGACATCGGGCCCCACCTCCCTGGATGACGCGCCAGTCCATGTGACCGCTGCAGCCTGTGCTTGGCCTGTGATTGGCTGGAGCTGTCACTTGGCCTGAATTGTCATCCCGGGAGGTCAGACTGGAGGAAGACGCCGGGAGTTATCGGTAAGTCAGAACTTCGTTTTTTTTTTACAGGTTCATGTTTATTGGTTTCGGAAGTCACTGTCCATGGTGCTGAAACAGTTTAACTCTTTCAGCACCATGGACAGTGACTATCTCCTGACGTCGCGTACCGATAATTTTTTTGCCGGGTTCGGCCAAAACGAGTTCGGCCGAACCCGGTGAAGTTCGGTTCGCTTGTTCGGCTTCGCTCATCGCAAAGACACTCCGTTTGGATGTTTGGAAACAGAAAAGCACGTGGTGCTTTTCTGTTTACATTCATCCTTTTGACAGCTGTTGCGCAAACACGCAGTTCGCACGGAAGTGCTTCCGTGCAACCTGCGTGGTTTTCACGCACCCATTGACTTCAATGGGTGTGTGATGCGCGAAATACGCAGAGTTATTGAACCTGTCGCGCTTTTTGCGCAGCAGACAAACGCTGCGCAAAAAGCACGGACTGTCTGTACTGCCCCATAGACTTGTATTGGTCCATGCGTGCCGCGTGAAAACCACGCGGACCGCACGGACCGAATACACGCTCGTGTGAATCCCCCCTAAGGCCCCATGCACACGACCGTGCCCGCAATCACGGCCCGCGATTGCGGGCACGGCCGGCCGCCGACTGACAGCCGCATTTTCGGGCCGTGCTCTCATACAAAGTATGGGAGCACAGCCCGCAAAATGCAAAAGAACGGACATGTTCCATAATTCCCGGAACATTTCCACGGCACGGACACCCTTCCATAGTGCTACGGAAAGGTGTCCGCCTTCAATGAAAGTGAATGGGTCCGCAATTGCGGTCCGCAAAAACTGAGGTTTTTTACGGTCGTGTGCATGGGGCCTCAAGGCTGTATTTTCAAACGCACCTATATGAAGAACAGGAATAGTTATTTATTTATTTTGTGTTTAGTAATTTGAAAGTAGATAATTTTGTATTGAATATCTTTCTGCCATCCACAGTTTCTATTACATCTGACAAAAAATATGAAGATTTTGACCAAACTGATGAGCTTTTATATTCTTATATTCTATCTATCTATCTATCTATCTATCTATCTATCTATCTATCTATCTATCTATCTATCTATCTATCTATCTATCTATCTATCTATATTTTTGACCTTGTACCCAGTATTTTCTTTATCATATTATTAAGATTATCAGTATAATATGTATTGTATACTGCATTTTTTTGGAGGAGTGGCAATTATGATAAAATAGCAATATGAACTCCATAAATGTTAATTGCCTTTAAATCTCCACTTTGCAGCTATATGATAGGAATGTCCAAAGTATGCGTGTGAATTATTAAAACAGCGGGTGGTTTCTCATAGAAGCATTTGGCTGTTTCAGACCCTTTCAGCTTCTGTCAGTCTGAAAATAACTGAATGTGCTAAACAAGATAGAAGTCACACTTTAAGCAATAAAGCGAAAATTGGTATAAGGTTAAAATGCTCACAAAGAAAATTCAGTTTAGTTGAAATGGGAAAAAATGATTAAACAGGAAAAAGTTTGAAAGAGAAAAGATTTTTAACACAGTCTGAAATAAGGCGTTTGAATGTGGCAAACTCTGTAGAAAATGAAGTCCGCAAACTCACTTGTCATACATTTGTCGATCAGACTGATTTATTCTAAACTAACATAATGCAAAGGAAAGTTCTAAAAATGGTTTCTTTTAGAATTTTTAGCACCTACAGATTCATACAAATCACATACTATTTGCATTATGGACTATATAAAGAGAAATCCAACTTGGGAAATTATACTGTTCTCAACCATCCTCTATTTCTCTGTCCATGAAAGCCATGTCATTGTGGCTCAATTATGAAGAAAGGACTTTCTATTTAGTGTGATGAAGTTGTTACTAAGGCAATGGCTTTCTCCGAAATACCGTTATCAGTCTGCCCTCTTAGTTCCCAATGCCTTACAAATAAATAAGCATTGCAGATGGAAGTCTATCATCCAGTCATATTTATTCATGTTCGGTATGATTTTCATTGTTTCAAATCCATTGCACTTAAAATTAAGTAAGTTACTTTTTACAAAAATGAACCTGCACTGATAAAATATATAGGTATAAACTAAATAAATAAATTATATTTTGCTGCTACTATACAACACAACAATACAGAATATAAATATACAGAATATATATACAGAATATAATATTATCCAAAAAATATATAGTATATACTGTATCTAAATGAACTTCTCCCATGCTAAAATATATATATATATATATATATATATATATATATATATATATCTATATATATCTATATATATATATACATACACATATATATATATATATATATATATATATATATATATATATATATATATATATATATATATCACGTGCCTGCAAGTTATTTGCCTAAATATATATATATGTATTTATGTATATATATATATGGCCTTTTAAAGTGTTCTCGAAACATGAAAAACAATATATTACTTGAAGGAGTTGTCCGATTAGCAAATGAAGGTTATTTTTTTTTTTTGTATAATTAAAAGTTCTACAATTTTCCAATATACTTTCTGTATTATTTTCTCATGGAATTTTAAGATTTCTGCTTACTGTTATTCAGTAGGAACATTCATTGTTTAATTCTAGTACATAAAATTCTGTCCATGGTCATGTGATGGACACACAGGTGCACGGCTCGTTACAGTATGTGTATCAGGTCGGTGTCTTCTAATGATCCCAGCACCTGTGTGTCCATCACATGACCACAGACAGAAGTTTATCCACTGGAAGTAAACAATGAATGTTCCTACTGAATAACAGCAATAAGAAATGTTGAAATCTCTGAGGAATTAATACAAAAAGTATATTGGAAAATGTTATAAACTTTAAATCATACAGAATAATAACATTAAATTGCTAAAACCGGACAACCCCTTCAGGGCCCAATAAATTCTGTATTGGTGAACCAGCTGGCACCATTTACAAGTTGCTTGCAATTTCCTTTCCCATAGAGTAACACTGAAGTTGCAGAGGAGCTCTAACCTCTACGTAGCCTGCTATTCAGGTTCTAACTGACTAAAAGCAACATTTGTATTTCAATCTGTTTTTACTTATATGTTCAAAAGTTCAACATGTCCAAAACATAAAAATAGCTATATACATTATTAAAATTTAAAAGCAGGTTCACCTCACTGATATCTGCTGCATAATTGTAAAAATTCTGACAGTTGGAGCAGTCTTGATGAAATTTGACCTGTACATATAAGGAATTACTTAAGTACCAAAGGAATCGTAAAAAAAAATATATCTAAGACTAGCTGCATTTTGTAAGTCACCTTTGTGCCCATTTATGTTAATTTAGGTACATTTTTTGTTACATTAGTCAGAGATATATCATATAACATTTGTTGAGTTTTATGACTTGTCTTTGGTGATCCTCCCCGTTTATTGTGGTGTAAATGCATGGCCTCTTTTACACGGCAGTATTTTGGTCAGTATTTTACATTAGCGTTTATTAGTCAAAACCATTACTTTTTGTGTTAACGTTCTGCTAGTGGTATTGACTTACAAATACTGATGCAAAATACTGACCAAAGTACTGTCATGTGAATGTGGCCAAAGATTGTGTGAGCATTCCTAGCCCAGCTTCCTTTCTTTCATTGCTTCCAGGGCATATTATAGAGACAACAAACGGGATAAATGAGTCAGGGTCTCCACCACACTATAATGTGTGTAATGTCGAGTCTCAGATGCTTGGCTTGAAATCCTAAGATATAAGCATTATTATCTGTACATTATATAGTACTGTTATTTAGGTATTGTATGTGAGTATTATTAGGAATTAAGGACTAGTATGATACCATTAAATAATTATATTATTTGGGCTTTACACTACTGTATATAATTTATGAATATATTGTAGATGAATAATTTTCGTCTTTTACCTATAGAGTTGCATTTCTCTATTTCCTCTATTTTCCGCTCCTTCCATCTGAAAAGAGGAAGGGGACTCCCTCATAATGTTTTCCACAGATCTTGATCCAACCCTGCTTGCTTTCTTCTTCCGCTAACAGACTTTTGTATTTATGGTTCACTTGCCTTATGACAGATGCACTTGAGAAAGAAAGCTTTTAAAGTAGAGACCATGTTCTGCATAGCTCTTTCATCTTATGTATGTCAATTTCAGCCTGAAAATACTCATATTGACACCATTCCTGCTCAAAGCAATTGTTCTTGGTTTATTATATGTTTGGAAAAAGCAATCTCTTCTTTGCATTCTCAATTCTATTTGCCGAGTTGTATTCACCATTTCACCATTCACATTTTCCTTTTACAAGGTGGAAGGAAGCAAGGATAATTTCAATCACTTTCTTAGGCTAAGACTTTCCTTTAAAGCTGCATTCAATTTATCCCTAAAGAACTAATCATACTAGAGCAAGAAGCAATCTATTTAACCATAGTTCTGAACTAGGCATTTCTTTTACACTTTTTGTTCATCCTATAAATGTGATTTCTTTTTTCTGCAATGTTTTTCCTTTTTCCAGTATGCGTGATGAGTTTTGGAAAGCATTTGCATAGGAATAAAATAAGGAAGAACTGAAATCCATAAGAAATAATGGTGAAATAACTTTTATGTTGTAGTGGTAGCAAACGTTTTTGTTTTTTTTTGTTTTGGTTTCTAAGGTACTAGCAAGTATAGCATGTAGCATTATCCCCCTTAATATATGAGATAGTCTAATATAGCAATTCAAAATAT
This sequence comes from Rhinoderma darwinii, assembly GCF_050947455.1. Taxonomy (NCBI): domain Eukaryota; kingdom Metazoa; phylum Chordata; class Amphibia; order Anura; family Rhinodermatidae; genus Rhinoderma; species Rhinoderma darwinii. Next base: position 113,786,064 of record NC_134687.1, read on the forward strand.
ATATTAATGTGCATTGTTATTTCTACAAGAAAATTTAGTTAAAGTCCACTTGGAGTAATGCAAATATTTAATATTTTTGTTAATTGAACTGTTAATTACAAACAGACACTATTAGCTAATGTTGTGTATAATATTCAATCATGTCATTTATCCTCTTTATACACCAGTCACTAAGGGGCCTTATTCTATAATGCCGCCTTTTTACCTGCAGTGGATGTATGTCTATCCATATAAACCAATCCCAGCCATAACCCTTTGTTTGCTGCAGGCAAAAGGGGTAATTCCACTGACCCAATCAGGTACAAAGGAACCCCACACTGTCCACAGTGAAATTCCGCTGCTTCTCCACACCATAATGTGCATGCTGCGGAGGGAAAATTCTGCAGCGCAGCCCAAATTTCACACTATTATCTTCCGCAACATCTGATCAAAGTTACCCAAAAATTTATAGAAACCAATTAAAAAAACGGCATCTGCACATTTCCACTACGGACTGTCAGCAGCGGAATTCAACAGCAATTCTGCCACGTCTGAATGTGCCCTAACTGGTTCAGGACCGGGATATTTTGAGCCTTCAGGACAAGATATCGTTTAGCCATTTTTAACATGCATTAGTTAAACGTCTAACTTTTTTATTTGCTGGGCTAGCGACGTGATTTTTTTATGCACATAGTTTGTGCTTTTTAAATTTTAGGCTTATGGTTTAAATTAAAAAGGAAATAAATACTCTTTTTTACTTTCTAGATCATTTTTTTCAGGTAATAATAGAGTATTATCCTAAAAAGGACTATTTATTTGTTATTGTCAGTGTGTGATTGTCAGTAAATTTTCATATATTACATGTCTATTTTAGGGTAATTGAGTCAGGGCTAGCGTTATATGATAGATAGAGATAGGAGAGCAGGATTTTCCTCTTCTATGTGTGCAGTGTATAGAAGACATGATAGCAGTTAGTTTCCTCCCACTACCTCAGAGACCACTGAGAATTAGAGAGATAGAGAGAGAGAGAGAGAAAGGGCACATTCAGACGTGGCGGAATTGCTGTGGAAATCCGCTGCGGACAGTCCACAGTGGAAATCCTTTGCAGACAGTTTGTCCATTGGTTTCCACACCTTTTTAGTTATCTTCATGCAGATGTTGCAGAAAACTCAGCTGCGGAACATAGGCTGCGGTGCGGAATTTTCAGACTGCAGCATGCACTGTCTGTTGCGGAGAAGAAGCGGAATTTCACTGCGTATTTCAGCCTTTGCAATGCAAAAACTGAAATCTGTGGCAAGTCCGCTGTGTTTTCTGCAACGTCTGAATTACCTGTCAAATATGCAAATGTTGGTGCAGATTCGTTGCGTAATTGCCCCAAATCTGCACCAACATTTGCGGCGGAAAAATTATCATTAGGACGGTTTGGGCGGCCGCCCGGGGCCCAAGGCTCCCAGGGACCATGGCCGGCTGAACCACACATGATCGTACGGCCCCCTTCATGCCCGGTGAGGCGTCGCTAGCACCGGAGGGGGCCACGATGCTAGCGGCAGTCACATTCACACATCAATGAAAAGTTACTATAAAAACTGGGGCCTATGTAATAAACTACATGGGCCCCTGTTACTATAGTAACTGACAGTACTTACCCCTCCTCTTCCTGGAGCGCATCGTAGGTTCTGACGTCACAGCGCTGTGCGTTGTGCGCAGTGCGCAGCGCATAACGTCACGACACTTGATGGAGTGAGGACCTGCGGCCGAAGAGGAGGTAAGTTTAATTCTAGTATCTTGCTGAAGCTGATGGGTTGGGGTCCGACACCTGGGACCCCCGCCAATCAGCTGTTTTGAAGGGGTTGCAGCCGCTCGTAGGAGCGCTACTTCCCCTTCATTCCGGTCACTTTCTCACACTGAATTGCCGACACGGTCGTGTCGGCGATTCACTGTGTGAGCAAGTGAGGGAAATGAAGAGGAAGCAGCACTCGTACGAGCGGCTGCAACCCCTTCAAAACAGCTGATTGGCGGGGGTTCCGGGTGTCTGACCCCAACCCATCAGCTATTGATGGCCTATACTGAAGATAGGCCATCAATGTTTATGGACTAGACAACCTTTAAAGCCTACCATGTGTTAGGCTTAGATACAGGGCCCCAGCTTATACTGCATAAGAATACTGTCTGCTGGACCCTGTATCTAAGCCTACCTTAGGCTTAGATACAGGGTCCAACAAACAGTATCGCACATGCACATGGGCCCTGTATCTAGGGCCCTGTATCTAAGGCCCTCTTCACATCACAGCTGCCCTTCCGTTGAGGGGTTCCGTCTGGTTAACCCCTCAACGGAAAGGCAAATGGAAACCTTAGCTTCCGTTTGCATCACCATTGATCTCAATGGTGATGGAAGCTTTGCTAAAGATTTCCGTTTGGGGGATATTCATTTGTATCTATAGGGGGCTGTGTGTAACGCTCTCTACAGGGGGGATGTGTGATATATACAGGGTGCTGTGTGTGGCGCTATCTATGGGGGTGTGTAATATCCACAGGGGCTGTGTGTTGCCCTATGTACAGGGGGCTGTGTGTGGCACCATCTATGGGGGTGTGTAATATCTACAGGGGCTGTGTGTGGCACTATGTACAGGGGACTGTGTGTGTCGCTATCTATGGTGGGGGGGTGTAATATCAACAGGGGGCTGTGTGTGGCACTATGTACAGGGGGCTGTGTGTGGCACTATGTGCAGGGGGCTGTGTGTATGTGGTGTTTTATTTGTGTGGTATTATTATATTCAGGCGCGCAGTGTTTGGTGCTATTATATTTAGGGGTACAGTATGTGGCCACATGATAACTTTATTTTCGTTTATAGGTGTGGAAATGTTGGAAAAGTGAGGAGTCGAAGACATCTGAGTGGCAAATTCTGCAGAAATCAGTCATGGCCGGGAGAAGTCGTCATGTGCTCTGGACCGGATGGAGAAGAAAAGAGGAAAAAAACTATTAGAATCTGAGACGTCGTCACATGTGAGTCACTAAATTTATAGAGAATCTGTAACCTCTCCTGACATGTTTATTATAGGAAATCCTTGTATTTCACAAAAAGTCTTTCTGCAGTCCAGGACTGATAGACAATTCCCCTTCTCAGGAGGATGTGTCCCAGCACAGTGTGATACTGTCAGTATGTAGGGACACAGCCCTGTGACAAGGGGAATCGTAACACTAATTTGTTCATGCTTGCCCAAAAAGGTAGTGTTAAAAATAGTTACGGTGCGGCAGGGCGGTGGTGCGCAAGGGGGGCCCAAGTTAGGGTAACAGCCCAGGGACCATCGTCTACCTAATCCGCCACTGGCCCAAAGAGAGAGAGAGATAGCCTGTAGAGGAGAAAACTGCTAAATAGTACAGAATACAAGTCATATAATGACCAAAAATAATGTTATTCCTCATGTACGCACATATGACAGCTTATTCTGAAAAGTCTCCTGAAAGGTTAGGTACGCTTTAAGACTAAGAGAAGTAATGTGTCTAAAGCAGGGTTTCCCAACCTTTTCAGGCTCGAGGCACCCCAGGAAAAAAAACAATTCTCAGGGCGCCCCTACCAAAAATTGTTTACAAAACGACAAAAAATTGCTAAAAACAAGCACTACACTCTTAGGGTATGTTCACACAAGGTTTTTTGGATGGCAGAAACTAAAAATCTGCCTCTAAATTCATTTAGGAATTTTGAGGCAGATTTTGAATTGACAGCGTTGTTTGGGTTTTTATTTTGCTGTGTTTTTGCCCACATTTTTTTAAGCCATTGAAGCGAATGCAAAAACCGCAGACAAAAAAGCACCAAACAAGCGCCGCAGGTTTTTTCTGCCTCCTATTAATTTCAATGGGAGGTCAGAGGCGGAAACCACTCGAAGACCATCAGCCCCCCACTTACAGTAATGACCATCAGCCCCCCACTCACAGTAAAATGACCATCAGCCCCCAACTCACAGTAAAATGACCATCAGCCCCCCACTCACAGTAAAATTACCATCAGCCGCCCACTCACAGTAATGACCATCAGCCCCCCACTCACATTAATGACGGTCACTCCCCCACTCACAGTAAAATTACCATCAGCCCCCCACTCACAGTATAATGACCCCTCAGTAAAGAGACCATAAGCCCCCTCCAGTAAAGTGACTATAAGCCTCAGCCATCCCAGTAAAGTCACCATCAGCCTCAGCCCCCCCCAGTAAAATGACCATCAGCCCTCTCCCGTAAAGCCACCATCAGCCTCAGTGTCCTCCCCCCCCCCCCCCCAATAAAATGACCATCTGCCCCTCTAGTAAAGTGACCATCACAGACAGAAAGTGTGCTTACTCCTGGGGAAGGAATAAATAACGAGGTGTAAGAACAACAACTCCAGGCTATTATTATGTGATATCAATGGACATTACAGGGAGGAGATATAAGAGGAGAGAACTACAACTCCCAGCATGCCCAGACTGTTATTATGGCTTATAAGAGGATATTACAGGAGGAGGTATAAGAGGAGAGAACTACAACTACCAGCATGTCCAGGACGTTATTATGGGATATCAGAGGACATTACAGGAGGAGGTATAAGAGGAGAGGACTACATCTCCCAGCATGTCCAGACTGTTATTGTGTGATATCAGAGGACATTACAGAGAGGAGGTATAAGAGGAGAGAACTACAACTACCAGCATGTCCAGGATTTTATTATGGGATATCAGAGGACATTACAGGAGGTGGTATAAGAGGAGAGAACTACAACTACCAGCATGTCCAGGATTTTATTATGGAATATCAGAGGACATTACAGGAGGAGGTATAAGAGGAGAGGACTACAACTCCGAGCATGTCCAGACTGTTATGTGATATCAGAGGACATTACAGGGAGGAGGTATAAGAGGAGAGGCATACAACTAGCAGCATGTCTAGGCTGTTGTTATGGGATATCAGAGGACATTACAGGAGGAGGTATAAGAGGAGAGGACTACAACTACCAGCATGTCAAGACTGTTATTTTTGGATATCAGAGGACATTACAGGGAGGAGGTATAAGAGGAGAGAACTACAACTACCAGCATGTCCAGGACGTTATTATGCGATATCAGAGGACATTACAGAGAGGAGGTATAAGAGGAGAGAACTACAACTACCAGCATGTCCAGGACGTTATTATGGGATATCAGAGGACGTTACAGAGAGGAGGTATAAGAGGAGAGGACTACAACTTCTGGCATTCCCCTGGCTCCATTTCTCACACAACTCGTAACAGACATCCGCACGTCACTTCTGCTACAACGTCGGGGGGCGGAGCTTGTAGAAAAAAAATATATATTTATTTTTTTGCAGTGGATGAGCGGAGTGCCGCGGCACCCCTGGACGGCTCTCCAGTTGGGAACCACTGGTGTATAGCCATGTTAAAATAATATTATCCAGGGAGCTGTGGCTTGATAAAGGAATTCATCAAAGATTCAATGCAAAACTCAATAGGCAGAGAGAATTGCAAGGCTATATACACATGTAAAGGATTTAATGAAGATTCAGGCACAGATTATATGCTGAAATCCACCTCAAATCTGCTCACACTCCCCCTCCCCCTCCAACACAAGTGAATAGGTTTTGTGTAACCCCATTCACATGTTCTAGAAAAAAATTGTACAGATTAATTTTTTTAAAAGCAGAAAAAATAGTCGACATGCCCATTCTTCCTGGAATTCTTCTTCATGAAATCCCTTCATTGATTTCAATGGATTCTTAAAAATATGTGCACAATCCCCAGTGATAATAAAAATATGCATATTTGATATTGTCCACGTGTGGATTTTAGGCTAGGAACTAGAAACGCACTCAAAAGTTGTGTGACTGTTTGAACATACATTTTCTATTGCTTGGAGGGGGAAGCATCCCCTGAGTAGCTATGGCTTACCAGAGGATGCAATCGGACGTAAAAGTCATAATCTCTGAGGTAGTTAAAAAAATAATAAAAAAATTTATTTTTCAAGAGCAGATGTGTTTCGACGGATTAATCTTTTGCTGCATGTAAATGGTTTTTGGATGTGCATGAATCGTAAGTGATTGAACATGCACACATGTACCAAAAAGTATACATTAGTGCTGGATTTTGCGTGGCACAATTACTGCAACAGACAGTGGAGGGTTGAATAGACCATAGGCCCTGGGCTGTTACCCAAACTTGGGCCCCCCCTTCTCCACCTCCACCGCCCCGCCGCACCGTCACTATTGTTAACACCACCTTTTTGTGCAAGCATTAACAAATGGGTGTTACGATTCCCCTTGTCAAAGGGCTGTGTCCCTACATACTGACGGTCTCCAACTATCGCTGACAATATCACACTGTGCAGGGACACATCCTCCTGACAAGGGGAATGGTAACACTCATTTGTCTATCAGTCCAGGAATGCACAAAAACTTTACAAGTATTTCCTATAATAAACATGTCAGGAGAGGGGACATATCCTCTATAGATACAGTGACTCACAGGTAACTTCTCAGATTCAAGTAGTTTATTTTCCTCTTTTCTTCGCCATCCGGTCCAGATCTCATGACAACTTCTCCCGGCAGTGCCCCATTTCTGCAGAATTTGCCACTCAGATATCTTTGGCTCCTCCCTTTTCCAACATTTCCACACCTATAAACAAAAATAAAATTCTCATGGTGCCATGGTGACACTGTGCCCCTAAATATAATAATAGCCATACACTGTCCCCCTGAATAAAATAGTACCAAACACTGTGCCCCTGAATATAATTGTCTCAAACACTGTAAAGTAAAACACCACATACACACACCCCCTGTAGATAGCATCACACACAACCCTGTAGATAGTGCCATACAGCCCCCCTATAGATAGCGCTACACAGTCCCCCTATAAACAGTGACACCTTCTATAGATAGCGCCACACTGCCACCCTGTAAACAGAGCCACACGCCCCCCTGTAGATAGTGCCACACCCCCTGTAGATAGCATCACACACACCTATTGTAAATACTGCTGCACAGCCCCTCATGTAAATAGTGCCTGCCAGAAATCCCCCTGTAGATAATGCCACACAGAACCCCCTGTAGATAGTGCCACATACATCCGTGTAAATAGAGCCACACAGCGCTCTCTGTAGAAAGTGCCACACAGACCCGCTATGGATAGTGCCACACAGCCCCCCTGTTGATAGCACCCCCTGTAGATAGTGCCACACAGCCCCCTGTAGAAAGCGCAGCCCCCTGTAGATAGTGCCACACTCCCCCTATATATAGTGCACACACACACCCAGTAGATAGGACCAGTCCCCCTGTGGATAGCACCAGACTTATCTTTCCCAATTCCAGCACCGTCCTCTTCTTCAACGATGCAGGTCTGGTCTCATCTAACCAGGCAGCATCAAGCAGAGCGACGCAATGAGCGCCATGACGTCATCACACCGCCTGAACAACAAAAAAACGCTGAATGGCAGGGAAGGGAACCGACTATTTTCTTGCATCACTGTGAAGGATTTTCCTGACACAGCTTCTGTGTCGACACCCGTGGTTAATCAGCCTGCATCTGTTCCTAGGTCTGCTAGAGGGACTCGATCTGCTACCACTCAGGCTGGTAGGCTGAGGATTGGAAGAGCCTATCGCAGCCTCACCAGACGGTTCTAGCTCCTGCCCTTGGTCTACTTATACCTTCATTTGCTTCTTGTCCTTTGTCTGTGATTCTCCTGTTTCCTGGCTCTGCTGTTCCTGCTGTTACCTTTGACCTCTGCTTCATATTGACCCTGGCTTGACTGACTATTCTCCTGCTCTGCATTTGTTACCACGTACACTCCTGGTTTGACTTGGCTCATCCACTACTCTGTTGCTCACGGTGTCGCCGTGGGCAACTGCCCCACATCCCTTGCTTTTGTGTTCTCTTGTCTTGTTTGGCTGTCGTGCACATATTGAGCGTAGGGACCATCGCCCAGTTGTACACCGTCGCCTAGGACGGGCTGTGCCAGTAGGCAGGGACTGAGTGGCGGATAGATTAGGGCTCACCTGTCTGTCTCCTTATCCTGACATTACATAATCACAGGCCCATATACCTTTTCTATCCTGGTCCCTGACACACTATGGACCCCCTTGAGGCCCTGGCTCAGCAAATTCAGGGTCTCTACCTAGAGGTCCAAGACCTGGCTCAGAGGGGCAACCAGCGTGATGCTACCCAGGTAGTGCCCTCCACCCCAACTCTTGAACCCCACCTCAAGTTGCCTGACTGGTTCTCAAGGGACCGGAAGACTTTTTTCTCCTTTCGGGAAAGTTGTAGGCTCTATTTCCGTTTAAGGCCCCACTCTTCAGGTTCAGAGAGCCAGCGTGTGGGTATAATTATGTGCCGGCTCCAGGACGGCGACCAGGAATGGGCCTTCTCCTTGGCCCCTGACGCCCCTAAACTCTCATCTGTTGACCTTTTTTTTTCGGCTCTCGGACTCATCTATGACGAGACTGACAAGACTGCCTTTGCCGAGAGTCAGTTGGTGACCTTACGTCAGGGTAAAAGACCCGTTGAGGAGTACTGTTCTGACTTTAAGAAGTGGTGTGTAGCTTCTCGGTGGAATGACCCTGCCTTGAGGTGCCAGTTTAGATTGGGTCTGTCGAACGCTCTGAAAGACCTGTTAGTTAGTTATCCCTCTTCTGACGCTCTAGATCAGGTTATGGCTTTAGCGGTACGTCTTGACCGACGTCTCAGGGAACGACCACTTGAACGTTTTTTGTGCATTCTCCCCTGGCTCCCCTATGATGGCCCCCGAGGTTCCGTTGCTTCGTTCTTCCACGGAAAACTCGGATGAACCAATGCAACTCGGGACCTCCGTGTCTCCCCAACAACGTAGAGATTTCCGCAGGAAGAATGGTCTCTGCTTCTACTGTGGGGATGGCAAGCATCAAGTGAACGACTGTCCAAGACATAAGAATAAGCAGCCGGAAAACTTCCGCACCTAAGTGACTATCGGGGAGGTCGCTCAGGTGCACAGGTATTTCCCATATACATGAAACCTAATAAGATCTTGCTTCCCTTTCAGGTCACTTTTTACGGTAGGTCTGCCACCGGCAGTGCCTTCGTGGATTCAGGGTCTTCTGCTAATATTATGTCTGTGGAATTTGCTATGTCTCTAGCCATGCCATTGATTGATTTGCCTAAACCTGTCCCGGTAGTGGGTATCGACTCCACCCCACTTGCTAATGGTTATTTTACGCAGCATACCCCTGTTTTTGAACTCATTGTGGGCTCCATTCATTCGGAGCAGTGTTCTGTGTTGGTGATGCAGGGATTATTGTCCGATTTGGTTTTAGACCTTCCTTGGTTGCAGATGCATAATCCCACATTTAACTGGAATTCCGGGGATCTTACTAAATGGGGTAATGAATGCATGACGTCCTGTTTTTCTATTAATTTGCTTTCTCTCGCTGAGGAGGTGAACACTCCACCTAAGTTTATTCAGGATTTCGATTATGTTTTTTTATAAAAAAGCTTCCGAAGAGTTACCTCCTCATAGAGAGTACGATTGCGCAATCGATTTGGTACCAGGAGCTAAGCTCTCTAAAGGTAGGATATTTAATCTCTCTTGTCCCGAACTTGAAGCCATGAGAGAATATATCCAGGAAAGCCTGGCCAAGGGTTACATTCGCCCCTCTACTTCTCCGGTAGGTGCTGGCTTCTTCTTCGTAGGGAAGAAGGGTGGTGGTCTTAGGCCGTGCATCGATTACCGAAACTTGAATAAGGTCACTGTAAGGAACCAATATTTCCTTCCTCTGATTCCTGATCTCTTCAATCAGGTTCAGGGGGCCCAATGGTTCTCTAAGTTTGATCTTCGGGGGGCATACAACCTTATCCGAATCAGAGAAGGGGATGAGTGGAAGACTGCGTTTAACACGCCCGAAGGTCATTTCGAATACCTCGTCATGCCCTTTGGGTTGTGTAATGCTCCCGCGGTCTTCCAGAATTTCATAAATGAGTTTTTAAGAGACTACCTGGGGGTATTTCTTGTAGTGTACCTTGATGATATACTTGTGTTTTCCAAGGACTGGTCCTCACACATTGAGCATGTCAGGAAGGTGCTCCAGGCCCTTCGGGGAAACAAACTCTTTGCTAAAACCGAAAAATGTGTGTTTGGGGTGCAGGACATACCATTTTTGGGTCAAATCCTCACTCCTACCGAATTCCGCATGGACCCTGCCAAGGATCAGGCTGTGGCTGAATGGGTCCGACCTGCCTCCCTGAAGGCTTTGCAGTGCTTCCTGGGGTTTGCTAATTATTATTGGAGATTTATTGCTAACTACTCGGTCATCGCTAAGCCTCTTACGGATCTTACTCGCAAAGGTGCTGATATCCTCCACTGGCCTCCGGAGGCGGTCCAGGCTTTTGAGGTCCTTAAGAGGTGCTTTACCTCTGCCCTAGTGCTGATTCAGCCTAACCAGATGGAGCCATTCATCGTGGAGGTTGACGCCTCCGAGGTGGGAGTGGGTGCTGTCTTGTCCCAGGGTACTAGGTCTCTCATCCATCTCCGTCCCTGTACCTACTTCTCCAGGAAGTTCACCCCCACTGAGAGTAACTATGACGTTGGCAACCGCGAACTCTTAGCCATTAAATGGGCATTTGAAGAGCGGCGCCACTTCCTGGAGGGGGCTAGGCAACAGGTAACGGTCCTTACCGACCACAAGTCTCTGAAATTGCTGCTAATCATGGTAATCATGGTTCAGCTCCCTGGAACCTTCCTGAGAACAAGCTGTTTGTTCCCCTGCAATTCCGGCTATGGGTACTTAGGGAAAATCATGACTCCGCACTATCTGGTCATCCAGGCATCCTGGGTACCAAGCACCTCATTGCCAGAAACTATTGGTGGCCTGGGTTGCCTAAAGACGTTAAGGCCTACGTCGCCGCTTGTGAGGTTTGTGCTAGGTCCAAGACTCCCAGGTCCCGACCTGCGGGCTTACTACGTTCTTTGCCCATTCCCCAGAGACCTTGGACCCATATCTCCATGGATTTTATCACCGATTTGCCTCCATCTCAAGGCAAGTCGGTTGTGTGGGTTGTAGTAGACCGCTTCAGTAAGATGTGCCACTTTGTACCCCTCAAGAAACTACCCAATGCTAAGACGTTAGCTACCTTGTTTGTCAAACATATCCTGCGTCTCCATGGGGTCCCTGTCAATATTGTTTCTGACAGAGGGGTACAATTTGTTTCATTGTTTTGGAGAGCCTTCTGTAAAAAGTTGGAGATTGATCTGTCCTTCTCCTCTGCCTTCCATCCTAAAACTAATGGCCAAACTGAGAGGACTAATCAGTCTCTAGAACAATATTTAAGGTGTTTTATCTCTGACTGTCAATATGATTGGGTCTCATTCATTCCCCTCGCCAAATTTTCCCTTAATAACCGGGTCAGTAACTCGTCAGGGGTCTCCCCCTTTTTCTGTAATTTTGGGTTTAATCCACGGTTCTCCTCCGTTTCACCTGGTAGTTCCAACAATCCCGAGGTAGAGGTCGTTCATCGGGAAATGTGCACAGTCTAGGCCCAGGTTCAGAAGAATCTAGAGGCGTCCCAGAGCATACAAAAAACTCAGGCAGATAGAAGACGTTCTGCTAACCCCTTGTTTATGGTCGGGGATCTGGTGTGGCTATCGTCAAAGAACTTGCGCCTTAAAGTCCCGTCCAAGAAGTTTGCTCCCCGGTTTATAGGGCCGTACAAGGTCATTGAAGTCCTCAATCCTGTCTCCTTCTGACTGGAGTTGCCCCCATCTTTTCGAGTACACAACGAGTTTCATGCCTCCCTCCTTAAACGCTGCTCCCCGTCCTTGGCTCCCTCGAGGAAACCTCCTGTCCCCGTTCTCACCCCTGAGGGGGTAGAATTCGAGGTGGCCAAGATTGTGGACAGCAAGATGGTCCAAGGCTCCCTCCAGTACCTGGTCCATTGGAGAGGATACGGGCCTGAGGAGAGGACTTTGGTACCCGCCCGGGATGTTCACACTGGGGTATTGGTCAGGAGGTTCCACCTTCGTTTCCCCAATAAACCAGGTCCATCTAGAAAGGGTCCGGTGGCCCCTCATAAAAGGGTCTGCCAGGCACAGCTTCTGTGTCTACGCCCATAGGTAATCAGTCTGCACCTGCTTCTATGTCTGTGAGACTGAAACAATCTTCCACCCCTCAGGATGGCAGGCTTAGGAGTGGGAGAGCCTATCACAGCCTGGCCAGATGGAGCTAGCTCCCGCCCTCTGTCTATTTATACCTGCCTTTCCTGTTCCTCCTTGCTTGTGATTCTTCTCGTTTGGTTTCCTGGCCCTGCTGCAGCTTCTTGAACTATTTGACCCTGCTTCATATTCACCTCGGCTTGTTCACTACTCTTATTCTCTGCGTTTGGTACCTCGTACACTCCTGGTTTGACTCGGCTCGTTCACCACTCTTGTTGCTCACGGTGTTGCCGTGGGCAACTGCCCCTTTTCCCTTGCTTCTCTGTACCCTTGTTTGTTTGTCTGTCGTGCACTTATTGAGCGTAGGGACCGTCGCCCAGTTGTACCCCGTCGCCTAGGGCGGGTCGTTGCAAGTAGGCAGGGACTGAGTGGCGGGTAGATTAGGGTTCACTTGTCTGTTTCCTTACCCCCATCATTACAATTTCGTTACACTGGCTGAACCCAATTGGTCTCTCCACCATGCGCAACAGCAAACAGATCATAATTAAACATCCAGACAAATTGGGAAAACTCTGTCAGAAACTTGACATTCCGCCTAAGGACATAGCCTCCTGGCTCCCGAATAATATTGAAACTCCATTTCCAGCTCTACCTCAACATGTCGACTAGTCTACCTTTACTAAAAGGAAATTTCCTAAATGCAGACTGGCAGCACAAGATTCTTTTGTGACCTGAAGACCCCTTCAGAACTCTGGACTTGATAATGTCTTGTGTGTGACCGCTTGGCTGGATCACATAAAATTTCTCCTAATAGAGACTGTCGCTGAGCTGCCATGGTCACGTAACTTTATTGCTTTAGGTCATATAGCCTTAAAATATGGAGTTGCTACTATTTTGCGAGGTGCTTAGCACCGAGTTTTCCTTACTTTGGTATTCTATAGAACAATGTGTTGCTACATTCCTGAAAGCACTGCTAGATCTTTAAGCTTTTCTTGAGAGTGCATTTGTTCTTATCTGCTCGTCCATTTTCCTTATTGTATTACTGTATGCCAAAAGTCAATTTTCCCTCACCCTGCCTCGAAACCCCATCTACATTTTATCCTTTTACCTCTAGGTACAGTCCGAATTTGCTACTATAAGTATTTTGACCTGGCAATTGAGTTACTTGCTGACCACCTCTGGAGATGTATCCTTCATTGTGTATCTTATAAGCTCTGTTGTTATTGCTGCTTGTATTTTGAATTGTTCCCTCCTGCTTGTTATGTGACAACTGAGCATGACCTGGAAATTTGAGTACATACCACTTACTACATATGACAATGGTGACGATTCAATTGCATCCCTTGATGCTAGAGACCTTAATACCATGCAAAAAAGATGCCAGGTTTTCAGCATCTTGCGAAAGTCACGTGCTGAGATTCTCTTTGTACAGGAAACACCCGCATATGCCTAACTAATCCCATTCCTTTTCTTCTTTGGTTTCGTAGCACACATACCTCGGCATTTCGAGGCACAAGTATAGACATTAGTAAACAGGTACCATTTACGGTTTTGACCCACCATTCAGATCAGGGGCGTAGCTAAAGGCTCATGGGCCCCGATGCAAAAGTTCTTATTGGGGCCCCCCCCCCGCAAACTTCTCATGGCCGACGGTCCGCAGCTTTCAGCTGCATCGCTGGGTCTAAGTGACCCAACAATGCAGCACTAGCAGCTGGGGCGTCACTAAGGGCTTAAAATGTCAGGGGAAATAGCCCTAATACATATGTGTCTGCCAAAAAAATGTGTGTATAGGAGACAGCATAGCATATCTATAGCACTACGACCCTATAAACTATGGATAGGATTAGATACAGTGGCTCAGCAGACAGTATCACACATGATAGGATTAGATACAATGACTCAGCAGACAGTACCACACATGATAGGATTAGAGATAGGGCCCAGCAGACAGTATCACACATGATAGGATTAGATACAGGGCTCAGCAGACAGTATCACACATGATAGGATTAGATACAGTGGCTGAGCAGACAGTATCACACATGATAGGATTAGATACAGTGGCTCAGCAGACAGTATCACACATGATTGGATTAGATACACAGCTCAGCAGACAGTATCACACATGATAGGAGTAGATACAGTGGCTCAGAAGGAAGTATCACACATGATAGGATTAGATACACAGCTCAGCAGACAGTATCACACATGAGAGGATTAGATACACAGCTCAGCAGACAGTATCACACATGATAGGATTAGATACACAGCTCAGCAGACAGTATCACACATGATAGGATTAGATGCGGAGCTCAGCAGACAGTATCACACATGATAGGATTAGATACAGTGGCTCAGCAGACAGTATCACACATGATAGGATTAGATACAGTGGCTCAGCAGACAGTATCACACATGATAGGATTAGATACAGTGGCTCAGCAGACAGTACCACACATGATAGGATTAGATACAGCTTAGCAGACAGTATCACACATGATAGGATTAGATACAGCTTAGCAGACAGTATCACACATGATAGGATTGGATACACAGCTCAGCAGACAGTATCACACATGATAGGATTAGATGCGGAGCTCAGCAGACAGTATCACACATGATAGGATTAGATACAGTGGCTCAGCAGACAGTATCACACATGATAGGATTAGAAACAGTGGCTCAGCAGACAGTATCACACATGATAGGATTAGATACAGTGGCTGAGCAGACAGTATCACACATGATAGGATTAGATGCAGTGGCCCAGCAGACAGTATCACACATGATAGGATTAGATACAGTGGCTCAGCAGACAGTATCACACATGATAGGATTAGATACAGTGGCTCAGCAGACAGTATCACACATGATAGGAGTAGATACAGTGGCTCAGAAGGAAGTATCACACATGATAGGATTAGATACACAGCTCAGCAGACAGTATCACACATGAGAGGATTAGATACACAGCTCAGCAGACAGTATCACACATGATAGGATTAGATACACAGCTCAGCAGACAGTATCACACATGATAGGATTAGATGCGGAGCTCAGCAGACAGTATCACACATGATAGGATTAGATACAGTGGCTCAGCAGACAGTATCACACATGATAGGATTAGATACAGTGGCTCAGCAGACAGTATCACACATGATAGGATTAGATACAGTGGCTCAGCAGACAGTACCACACATGATAGGATTAGATACAGCTTAGCAGACAGTATCACACATGATAGGATTAGATACAGCTTAGCAGACAGTATCACACATGATAGGATTGGATACACAGCTCAGCAGACAGTATCACACATGATAGGATTAGATGCGGAGCTCAGCAGACAGTATCACACATGATAGGATTAGATACAGTGGCTCAGCAGACAGTATCACACATGATAGGATTAGAAACAGTGGCTCAGCAGACAGTACAACACATGATAGGATTAGATACAGCTCAGCAGACAGTACCACACATGATAGGATTAGATACACAGCTCAGCAGACAGTATTACACATGATAGGATTAGATACAGAGCTCAGTAGACAGTATCACACATGATAGGATTAGATACACAGCTCAGCAGACAGTATCACACATGATAGGATTAGATACAGTGGCTCAGCAGACAGTATCACACATGATAGGATTAGATATAGGGCCCAGCAGACAGTATCACACATAATAGGATTAGATACAGTGGCCCAGCAGACGGTATCACACATGATTGGATTAGATACAGCGGCTCAGCTCGCTGACATTGCAGCTCCAGCGCTGGACCCAGGAAAGGTAAGAATAATAATTTTGCTTCTTTATGTGTTACTGATTATTTTTGTGTGTTAGTGTTTTTTTACAGGTTCGGTTGTTGGACTTCGGATTCGAGGACTTCACTGACGGCGTTTTTTATTCTCAATAAAATGGTTAATGAGGGTTGTGTTTTTTTATTTCAATAAAATATTTTTTCTATGTGCTTGTATCTTTTTAAACTTTATTATCACCGCCTTAGTAATGGCCGCTGGCTGATTGACAACCTCCATTACTAAGGCGAGGCTTAATGTTAGCCGGTGCAGAGGCTATACTAACCCCCATTATTACCCCGGTACCCACCGCCACCAGGAGTACTGGGAAGAGCCGGGTACGAACCAGTACCCGACCATCTGTAGTGACGGGCAGGCACCGGCGCGGCCGCAGGCTGGTAGTATTAGGCTGGGGAAGGCCAAAAACAGTGACCCCTACCACCCTGGTAATGCTAGGCTGCTGCTGCTGTGTTGTATCTGGCTGGTTATGAAAATTGGGGGGGACCCCACATCGTTCTTTCCAATTATTTTTTATTTTATTTTAAATGACGTGGGGTCCCCCCCATTTTTCATAACCAGCCAGATACAATAAAGCAGCAGCAGCCTAGCATCACCAGGGTAGGAAGGGCCACTGTTTTTGGCCTTTCCCCTCCTGATAATACCAGCCTGCGGCCATCCCAGTGGCCGACCATCACTACAGATGGTCAAGTACTGCATGGTACCCGGCTCTTCCCAGCACCCCTGGTGGCGGTGGGTACCGGGGTAATAAAGGGGGTTAGTGTTAGCCTCTGCATCGGCTAACACTAAGCCCCGCCTTAGCAATGGATGCTGTCAATCAGCCGGCGGCCATTACTAAGGCAGTAGTAATATAGTTTAAAATAAACCAAGAAGACATAGAAAAAATATTTTATTGAAATAAAAAAAAAAACACACAACCCTCATTAACCATTTTATTGATAATATAAAAAGCCGTCATCGAAGTAGTCCTGGAATCCGACGTAGTCCAACGACCGAACCTGTAAGAAAACACACAAAAAACTTTTAGTAACACATGTGTTAGGCTTAGATACAGGGCCCATGTGTGATACTGTCTGTGGGACCCTGTATCTAAGCCTACCACAAGGTAGGCTTAGATACAGGGTCCAGCAGACAGTAATCTTATACAGTATAAGATTACTGTGTGCTGGGGCCCTGTATCTAAACCTACAGTGTGGTAGGCTTAGATACAGGGTCCCACAGACAGGATCACACATGGGCCATGTATCTAAGCCTACCATGTGATTGGCTTAGATACAGGGCCCAGCAGACAGGATCACACAATCTGTGATCCTGTCTCATGGGCCCTCTAAGCCTGATACATCGTAGGCTTAAAGGGGTTGTGCAGTCCCTAAACATTGATGGCCTGTCCTCAGTATAGGCCATCAATAGCTGATGTGTCTGGGTCCGACTCCCGGGACCTTCCTTCGCCGCGGAGGTCCTGACGTCACAGCGCTATGCGCCGCGCACAACATCGAGAGGACAGAACTTCCGCATCGGCTGAAGAGGAAGGTAAAATTAGTTGCCCTGACTGGCGTGGTTCGACTCCCGGGACCCGCCAATCAGCTGTTTTGAAGGGGCTGCAGCACTCGTACGAGAGCTGCTCCCCTTCATTCCGGTCACACTGTGAATCGGTGTCGGCGATTCACAGTGTGGGCGAGTAGTGAAATGAAGGGGAAGCAGCTCTCGTACGAGTGCTGCGGCCTCTTCAAAACAGCTGATTGGCGGGTCCCGGGAGTCGGACCCCGCCAGTCAGGGCAACTAATCTTACCTTCCTCTTCAGCCGCGGCAGAAGTTCTGTCCTCTCGATGTTGTGCGCGGCGCATAGCACTGTGACGTCCGGACTTCCGCTGCGATCCGGAACCAGGAACTATAGTAACAGGGGCCCGCGGCCCGAGTTACAATAGTAACTTTTTATTGATGTGGTACGGGGGGCTGTAGGCCCCCCTGGCTATGGGACCCGGTCGCAATTGCGACCGCTGCGACCCCTATAGCTACGCCAGTGTAGATATGAGATAGATAGATAGATAGATAGATAGATAGATAGATAGATAGATAGATAGATAGATAGATAGATAGATAGATAGATAGATAGATAGATAGATAGATAGATAGATATGAGATAGATAGATAGATAGATAGATAGATAGATAGATAGATAGATAGATAGATAGATAGATAGATAGATAGATAGATAGATAGATAGATAGATAGATATGAGATATATATGAGATAGATACTTTGTCTGTTATGCTAAACTGTCAGCCCTGAGGTGTGACTGCTCAGCATGACAGACATGCATACACACAGTGAAGGGGTTAAGAGCTGGATTACTAGTTGCTACTTACATCTGCTGTGGGGTCAGCAGCTCATACTGCAGGGGAGCAGCAGACACGCACACCATCTTCTTGCTGTAGCCATTCCTTTCCCTCTGAACAGGTCACGAGGAAGAGGGAAACAGCAAGAAGCGAGCTGATTGGGTGGCCAGTACAGTGGGCGGGGCTGGGTCTCGTAAGATGAGTGGATTCATCTATCATTCATTTTCCACCCTCTTGTTCCTCCTCCACGCAATGACTCTCTGACAGCTGAGCTGCCACCAATGCTTTAAGCTACATAACTGGGTCTCTTTTGTACCACAGCAGGGAGCCAGCAATGTAGAGCAATCATTGCAGCGCTAGTGTGGTGAGGGGGGCCTGCGGGCCCCCCTAGCTACGGGGCCCGGTCGCAGTTGCGACCGCTGCGACCCCTATAGCTACGCCACTGATTCAGATCCTGATGCTAAATATAAATTTTTTAAAGGGTAGATAGGAAAAACTCTAGTGACCTTCGCTGACTTGCATGCTCCAAACACAAAATAAAGACTCTTAAAGCCCTATTACACCGCCGATTTTGGCCGGTGCAGCGAGCGCTGATCAACGAGACATCATTATTATCATGTCGGCAGAGCATCTCCCTGTTTACAAAGGGAGATGTGCTGCCGACAATGATAATATTTTACTTTTTTAAAATGATTAGATCAGCAGATGAACAAGCATTTGCTCGTTCATCTGCTGATCGCTGCCCAATTATCGGCAACAAACGTTTTATGAATGTTTTCCTACCCGATAATCGCCCAGTGTAAAACACCCTTTAGATCACAATAGTCGCATTTCAACTTTTTTTGCAAAGAGAGTTGTAGTGGTGGGAGGAGATTTGAATTGTATCTTAGACCCTAATCTTGATATTACTTCTAAATCACCCTCATTATCTCATAAGGTCATGAGGAAGATAAAGAAGGCTTTGTCCAATTCTCATCGCGTAGACCCTTGGAGAGTACTTTACCCTGATGAAAGGGATTACCCATATTTTTCTCAAGTACATGGTACCTACCACCATTTAGATCGGTTCTTTATTACGGAGAGACACATCTCTGGGATTAAAGCAGCTGACATTGGTCCAATTTCGGTGTCTGATCATGCCCCAGTTTCAATTACATTGTCAATCTCATCTCTTCCTGTTAGAAGTTGCTGTTGGTTGCTAAATGAGACGCTTGTAGGCGACCCTAACCACTTCTCTTTTTTGTAGGAGCAACTTCGAGAATATTTTCGCTTTAATGACGTTCAGGAGACCCTGATACCTATCATCTGGAGGGCACATAATTTTATATTAGAGGGGAGTGAAGAAAAAAAACAGATCGGCACAGATAGACTCACTCCTCAATCAAATCTCTGTCCTAGAGAATTTGTTTAAAAAAACTCAACTACAAAATGCACAGGTTCTCTCTGTTCTTTCTGGGTTTGGAGGTGGCTTTACACTTAACGGCAGCCAAAGCTCCCCTCTCCCATCCATATTAACAGGAATCTACTATGCCACAATTATCTCCTGGTTCTGCCACTCGTAAATAAAAGGACAGAACGGGAGAAGTCAGCTTTGAGAGCGGCGCAGATGGGACAGTGTGATAACAGAGGTTACTAATTAGTAGTCATAATTCATTACAGGGCTGCTCCAGCCTCCAGGCAAGTTACAGAGAAAACACTGATAAGGGGGCTAGAAGTCACTATGGGTCATGATTGCACATTACAGGAGGTCTGGAGCTGTGCTGTAATATGAAACAGAGAGCACAGCTAGTTTATGTGTCCATTGTAAACTATCGATAATATGCAATGTTAAATACCTTTGTGTCAAAAAAGACAAAAGTATAGAAGGTATGATACCTATATTGGCTAACCATTAAAGTTCTATATGCGGCTTTCAGTGCACAGAGGCTCCTTCTTCAGGCGGTTTACAAATGAATGACTTAGAAAAAAGCACAACATTAAGATGTTACACAAAGACAATTAGTACATGAGGTGATACATCATTAAGATAAGCTGGGGCAATAAAACTGGGGTTATAGGGGTGATGACTTAGGAGTTAAGGCATCTGGAGTCAGTCTGTTGAGGGATGTGACGTGTGTCCATGTAGTGGCTCATAAATCCTGGTGTTAGATTGATAATAAAGAGGCTGCTCCTACAGGTTTATTAGACAATATATAGTAACAGGAGCATTTTCCTATTGTGGGGCACAAAAGAGGACACAATTAGGCCCTATGCACACGACCATGCCCGTAAACATGGTCTGTGATTATGGGCACTGCCAGCTGCTGACGGCCGCGGACAGTATATAAAGTATGGGAGCACGGTCCGTAAAAAGCAAAAAATAGGACATGTCCTATCGTTTATGGAGAATTTTTTAAGGCACAGACACCTTCTCGTAAATATACGGGAAGGTGTCCGTGGGCAATAGAAGTGAATGGGTCCATAATTATAGTCGTTTGCATGGGGCCATACTGTGGGGCACAAAAGAGGCATTATGATTGTGTGGTGGGGTCACTATTACTTTGTAGGGCACAAGGTGAGCATTAATACAGTCTGGGCAACACAGGGGACACTATTACTGTGTGGGGGTAATGAGAGGGGCATTGGGATAGCAGCATTATGAGCAGTTTCTGTGCAGAGACAAGTCGTGGCTGGTAGAAGTCATCATGGTGGTCTGGACCTGGATAGAGAAGAAAATGGAATGCTGGCAACTGCAATCAGAGAAGACATCACCTGAGGGTCACTTGATATAACTGTACTGTATTCACTTTTCACTGTGTAGAACTAGTATATGACCATTATTTGGTGACTGTATTATTTAGGTATACTATCATACATAGAGTTGCGCTGCTGTATCTAAGCCTGTTGCGTTATAAAAGTTGCTTATGGATATGCTGTCTCCAATATTTATTATTCTTATGGGGGTGACAACATATGTAGGTAGGGCATGTGCCCCTTATGTTTTAAGACTCCGACAATGCCGAAGGCTGCATCAATGGGTTACTTAATAGATCCAGTAACACAGCTGACAGTAAGGACGGTCTGCGGCCAGCATCCAAAAAGAGAAGTGCGGAGGGGATGGGGGGACCCAGCCGAACTTTTCCCCCTTGGCCCATGAGCCTTTAGCTATGCCCCTGCTTCTACGGGAGTTACGGAAACAGCATAGCTTAGCGAGCTTGGCTGTTTTCGTACTCCCGTCCACCTTGTTAAGCAAAGCCAGATAACAGAGGGAGTGAGTCAAGGTAGAACGGGGGTCAGGGTGCCCCATTCTAGAAATAAGTGTGTGTGTCCGGGGTGGGACACGTATCTATCGGACATTTATGGCCTATCCTGTGGATATGCCACGAATGTCAAAGATGTAAATACCCCTTTAAGAAATGTTTTGCTTGTTGAACAGGAATATATAATTCTAATATTGCACAGCTGGCTGCTGAGGTAAATTGTGACCAAATCCTAAAGGAATATTTATCATTTATATTTTTAAAAGCCTACATATAATTCTACTCATATTTTACATATACTGTGGCATGTAAAGCTAATATAGTTCATTTCATGTGCAAAGATAGTTTATGCACAGTATGTTTTCCTCAATGAACAATTAAGTCAAATGGCAGCAAAATAATACAATGATTTATGTAGCTCAAATCTATGGACACATTCTTAAATGATCAGCACAACAAGAAAATCTGTCTGTACAGAACTTCAAAGAGCTGCAAGATGCCAGTCAAGCTGGTAATAAGCAAGGTCTCAAAATTGATTCAACTAATTGTTTAATTCCTTTCTGGAAGAAAATGCATTTCGTGTTCACCAATTTAGAATATCCTATTAAACTAAATAAACACATTGAGGTCTTTGAAAAACACATATTCACATAACTTGAGATGCAGCAATCAGTTTTTCAACATATAATTTAGTTTTTGTGGAGAAACTAATGAGATTTCAATTACCCACATAAAAGCTGAACTGTCTCTCTGATTTATTGTAATTGGTATTTCCAATTGAAATAAATTAATTGTAAAGTGAGCTGGGTCATTTTGAACAGGATCTAAAAATCAGCTATTTTGATTGCATCAGTGAACACAGGACATCTGAGTTATTACTTATTTTACTTAAGTTTTGATAGAAAATAAGCAACATAAAAGTAGAAGTGTCCATCTTTATTATTTATGGTATAAAATTAAAAATTAAAATTACTTTGTACAATGTAATTTAGCATGTTCTGTGGTAATTCATTAAAGTAAATAGTTTCAGCTCATATTTCAGTTTTTTTTTCCAAGCCTGTTAACAAATGTGATTGTTACTTCTGAAATGTTAAGAAATCCATACATTTCTTCATGGGATGAAAAATGAAAATTCAGTGTAAACCAAGGCCTCATGCACATCGCAGGACCATGTAGCCTGTACAGAGCCCCTGGGGATCCACACTACAAAACCATGTGTACCCTGTGCGCACCATGTGGAGCCTACATGTGGTACCATATTACTATAGGGTATTTTCTACTAGAAGAAATACTTCTAGGGGAGAATATTTCAGTAATATGGCTTTCAAGGTTTCAACAGATTTTTTTCTGCTGGATTCCATGTGCATCGGTATGAAATCTGAGGCATACAGAGGTGCAGTGAGGTGCCAAAGATCTCCATGGGCACTGTATTACAACATGGAGGCTGTACAGAGCCTTATGCAGTCATGTGCATGAGTCCTTATTTGGATACAAATTAGAAAATATGTATTCACTTAAAATCTTTGACAATGTACAGTATAATATATGTGTGTGGTAAACCGCGGGCGCCGAGTCGTGGAGAGAGAGGGGCTCTAGGAGCTGGCGTTGGTTTTGGCGCCCTTTGGTCATGGCAGCGCCCTTTCTCTCTCTCCCGCTCCTCGGGCCGCGGAACCAGTGAAATAAATGATGGTGTTTACGGGTTACACTGTTCTCTGTCCCATGGGGTTTTATGTGGTGTACCCCGAAATAAAGATGTTCCAGGAGACAGGGTTCAATAAACTTTCACAGTAGATTTTACTGGGCACAATACGCTTGGTGGTTACATTGGTTACAGAATAAGACAGGAGGTTGAGGTGGTAGTTGAACAGGCTAGCTCGTGGCACAATTTACTTCAGTTTCAAACATGGCGGTTACAATCTTCCACATAGAATGGAGGCGCAATTCCTTATAGTAAAACTCAATCCTTCCAATACAATGCAGCCCCCGAAGTTTCTGCTTCTCATCTAATCCGCAGGAGTGGGCGACCCTCCCTCACTGATCCTCTTCTAATCCCCCCCTCGGCATTTCTAGGGTATAGCTGACCCCATAGTATGCGGGACAATGCAGTGTCTGTCCAATCGGGCAATGCAGTATCTGTCCAATCTCTGCTAATCTCTGTAATGGCCTGTGCTACTTCTGCTTCTATCACGGGTAGTCAGGGCTAGTATAATGACGGATGAGACTCACCAACATATATGGTGGCGGTGTTCAAAATCCTTAAAATGGCTTCTGGTTTCTCTGTGTTAAGAACTACTTCTCTTCAGCTTATTCAGTTTCCTTCTGCGAGCTTTTCTATGGCCTGATGTTGTAGGCAGTCTGTCTCTGGATTTAGGATGGATAAAACCCAGGAGCAACTCCACTTTGCTGTTACCTCAACTGCTCACTCTCTAACTGCCTTCTCTAACTGCCTCAGGACTCTCCTCTATCCCCTAAGCTCTTCCCACCTTCTGGAAACTTCCCCTGTATCTGACAGTCCTGCATAAGCTATAAAACAGTGCATTGCAAATTCACATTTACTTCTTTAAAGTGACAGTACCTAATAGTTGGAAAAAGGTCATAAAATACAATTACAATACATTATCTTTATAGTAATGTCTTGGGGACATTACATGTGGTTGGGGTTTTCAAAGCCATATCTACATGTATCAGAAAAAAAATGCCATGCAGAATTTCAGTTCTGTTGTTGAAATACTGTCGATTATCACAGCAGATTTCACCATTTGCAGTGCAAAAATGCAGAAAATGTAAAACACCCACATTTTTTGTCACCTTAGCTCTCCAAAAGAATGGAAAAAAAGTGATCAAAAAGTCAGATGTATCTCAAAATGGTATGAATAAAAGCTGCAGCTCGCCAGTAAAAAATAAGTCTTGCTCAATCGACGAAAAATTAAAAGAGTTATGGCTCTTAGAATATGGCGACACAAAATAAAAAAATGTTTAGCAATAGTTTTTTTTTTATAAAAGTGGTAAAACATAAAAAAACACATAAATTTGGTATCGCTGTAAGCGTATCAACCCGTAGAATAAGATAAAGCTACCGTTTTTACCGCCTGATAGATGCCTTAAATGCGAAGCCCCCTAAAAATTGGCGTAATCACTGTTTTTTGCCCATTTCACAACAAAAATATATATTTTTCAGGTCCCCAGTACATTATGTGGTACCATAAATGGTGCCATGAAAAACTACACCTTGTCTTGCAAAATACAAGCCCTCACACAGCTATGTCGATGAAAAAATAAAAAAGTTATGGCTTTCGGAAGGCGGGAGAAAATGGAAAAATGAAAATGTTCTGTGTCCTTAAGGGGTTAAACAAATTAGTAATTGGTTTCTATAAAAACTTTTTTGAAACTTTTTGAGATAGTTTCTATGTATCCATGATACACAGGAGCTGCATCTCAAAAAGTAAAAAAAAAGTTTTAATAAAAAAGTTTTAATAAAAAACAATTACAAAGTTGTTCAAAATACCATATTAGGCGTTATATTAATACTATAATTAGGCGTTAGTTGTTATTGTTATTATGGGATTGTCAATGAAAACCAGTAACACACAGCTGACATCCCGCTGCAACGTCGGTGAAGGCAGATACTGCTGATCGCCGCAGTTTAACCCCTTCTATTCGGCGGTAAATGGCGTCTGCCGCATTGAAGCAGTTGACAGAGGGAGGGGGCCTAGTATTCCTGGTTGGCCAGGTACGGAAACATATTAGGTCTTGCCCAAGGCATGACCTAATAGGCTAACTGTCAGATGGAGAATGACATTTACAATACACTGCACTACATAAGTAGTGCAGTGTATTGTACAGGGGATCAGTAGATCGGATATTCAAGTCCCCAGGTAAGTGTAAAAAAAAGGGAAACATTTTTAAATAAATAAATAAATAAGTTATATAACTAATGAAAACAATAATCGCCCTGTTTCTCCGATCAAGTCCTTTATAAATTAAAAAAAATTAAGACGTGAAAAAAACTATACATAATACATTTCGCTGTGTTCGGAACGGCCTGAACTATAAAAATATCACATTATTTTTACCCCACGGTGAATACCCTAAAAAAAAAAACAATGACAGTATTTTATTTTTTGGTCATCCTGTGTAAAAATTTTTTATATGAAAAGTGATCAAAGAGTCGCAAGTACCCCAAAAGGGTACCAATAGAAACTACAGTTCGTCATGCATAAAACAAGCCCTCCCACAGCGATATCAACTCAAAAATAAAAAAGTTATGGCTGTCAGAAAATGGCGACATTAAATCATGATTTTCTTAGAAAATACTATTTTTATTGTGGGAAAGTAGTAAAACGTAAAAAAAATAAACTATCAATTTGGTTTCGCTGTAATCTTATCAACCCGCAGAATAAAGTTAACATGTTGTTTATACTGCACGGTGAACACAGTAAAAAATAAAATACAAAACAAGGCTAGAATTGCTGTTTCAGAACTGCTGTTGTTTGGTTTCCTCATCTCCCAAAAAATGAAATAAATAGTGCTAAAAAAAAAACAGCTCGTTCAACAAAAAAACACGCCCTCACACAGCTCCCGCAATGGAAAAATAACACGTTATAACTCTCAAAACGCAATGATGCAAAACGATGCTAAATTACGGACTAGACTAATTTTTAGGTCCAGTGGTTTTTCAGTAAATACTCCACATCGTCATTTGCTAGACCCCACAGGTGGACCCTGTATATGCAGTGGAGATGAGGAAACTTTAGGGCCTTGTGCGGCTTATGGGGCAAGTGAAAAAAATTAGGCAATACTGGAGTGCTGATATTTTACATAATACCCAAAAGAATTTGTTCAATGCGTACCACACCAATCCATGGATTATTAATTTTATTATTCATTCATCCCATTATTACATCATCCTATTATGACCTGTTGCACTCCGCCCAGCTTACATATACCCTGATGTACTCCGCCCAGCTTACATATACCCTGATGTACTCCGCCCAGCTTACATATACCCTGATGTACTTCGCCCAGCTTACATATGCCCCTACATTAAAAGATGAAATAACAGTAAAACCCCAAGCAAACTCTGCGCTTCAAAAGCAAAATGGCGGTCCAACTGAGCCTGACAGTGTGCCCAAACGGCAATTTATGACCACATATGGGGTATTACTGCACTCTGGAGAACCCGCTTAACAATTTATGGAATGTGTGTCTACGGTGGTACAAGCTGGGCACAACACTTTGGGCACTGAAATGGCATATCTGTGGAAAACAGGAATTTTCAATCTGCAACATCTATTGTTTACTCATTTTTGCAAAACACTTGTGTGGTCAAAATGCTCACTACACCCTTAGATTAATTCCTTGAGGGATCTAGTTTCCAAAATGGGGTTATTTTTCGGGAGTACCACTGTACTGATACTATAGCTCAATGAAACATGGTGTCAAAAAACTAATCTTGTAAAATCTCCACTCCAAATACTAAATGGCGCTCCTTCCCTTTAGAGCCTTGCTGTGTGTCCAAATAGCAGTTTATGACCACATGTGGGGTATTTCCTTACTCTGGCGAGAATGCTTTACAAATGTTACGGTTCTTTTTCTCTTCTATTTGTTGAGAAAATGAAAAATGTTGAACTAATGCTACATGTTATTGGAAAATAATGTAAGTTTTCATTTTCACTGCCCATTTATAATAAAATCTATGAGACACCTGTGGGGTCAAAATGCTCACTACCCCACTAGATGAATTCCTCAGTGGCTGTAGTTTGCCAAATGGAGTCACTTTTGGGGAGTTTCCACTGTACTGGTACCTAAGGGGCTTTGCAAAAGCGACATGGTGCAGAAAAACCAATCCAGCAAAATCTGCTCGCCAAATAGCGCTCCTTCCCTTCTGAGCCCTGATGTGTATTCATACAGTGATTTATTACCACATATGGGGTATTTCCGTACTCTGGAGAAGTTGCTTTGCAAATGTTATGGTGCTTTTTCTCCTTTATTTGATGAGAAAATGAAACATTTTGACCTAAAGCTACATCTTATTGGAAAAAAAAATTATTTTAAATTTTTACTGCACAATTCTAATGAAATCTATGAAACACCTGGGGGGGTCAAAATGCTCACTACACCCATAGTTGAATTCCTCTATGGGTGTAGTTACCCAAATAGAGTCACTTTTGGGGGGTTACCACTATACTGGTACTTTAGGAGCTTTACAAATGAGACATGGTGCCGTGAAATTAATCCAGCAAAATCTGTACTCCAAAAGTTAAATGGCGTGCCTTCCCTTCTGAGCCCTGATGTGTATTCATTCAGTAGTTTATTACCACATATGGGGTATTTCCGTACTCTGGAGAAGTTGCTTTGCAAATGTTATGGTGCTTTTTCTCCTTTATTTGAAGAGAAAATGAAACATTTTGACCTAAATCTACATCTTAGTAGAAAAAAATGGAATTTTTAATTTTTACTGCACAAATCTAATGAAATCTATGAAACACCTGGGGGGGTCAAAATGCTCGCTACACCCCTAGTTGAATTCCACTATGGGTGTGGTTTCCCAAATGGAGTCACTTTTGGGGGGTTACCACTGTACTTTTTACCTTAGGAGCTTTACAAATGTGACATGGTGCCAAGAAATCAATCCAGCAAAATCAGCGCTCCAAAAGCTAAATGGTGTTCCTTCCCTTCTGAGCGCTGATGTGTATTCAAACAGTGGTTTATTGCCACATATGAGGTATTTACATACTCTGGAGAAGTTGCTTTACAAATGTTGGGGTGCCTTTCCTCATTTATTTGTTGAAAAAATAAAAAATTCTGAGGTAAAGCTACATATTATTGAAAAATAATGTAATTTTTCATTTGCATTGCCCAATTCTAATGAAATCGATGAAATACCTGTGTGATCAAAATGATCACTACACCCCTAGATGAATTCCTCTAGGGATGTAGTTTCCCAAATGGAGTAACTTTTGGGGGGTTTCCTTTGTTTTTGCAGCACAAGACCTCTTCTAACCTGACATGGTGCCTGAAATATAATTTAAGAAAAGGAAGGCTGAAAAATCCACTAGGTGCTCCTTTGCTTCTGGGGCCTTTGTTTCAGGCCCGTAGCACACTAGGGCCACATGTGGGATATTTATAAAAGCTGCAGAATACAGGGCAATAAATATTCAGTTGTGTTTCTCTGGTAAAACCTTCAGTATTACAGGAAAAATGGATTAAAACGGAATTTCTGCAAAAAAAATGAAATTTGCAAATTTCCTTTCCACTTTGCTTTAATTCCTGTGAAACGTATAAAGGGTTAAGAAACTTTCTAAATGCTGTTTTGAATACTTTAAGGGGTGCAGTTTTTAAAATGGGGTGATTTGTGGGGTTTCCTAATATATAAGGCCCTCAAAGCTACTTCAGATCTGAACTGTTCCCTAAAAAAATAGCCTTTTGAAATTTTCTTGAAAATATGAGAAATTGCTGCCAAACTTATAAGCCTTGTAACGTCCTAGAAAAATAAAAGGATGTTCAAAAAATGATGCAAACATAAAGTAGACATATGGGAAATGTTAACTAGTCACTATTTTGTGTGGTATAACAATCTGTCTTGCAAGCAGATATATTTGAATTTTGAAAAATGCTAATTTTTGCAAATTTTCTCAAAATTTTTGTGTTTTTCACAAATAAATATTGAATTTATCGACCAAATTTTTTCACTAACATAAAGTACAATATGCCATGAGAAAACAATCTCAGAATCGCTTGGATAGGTAAAAGCATTCCAGAGTTATTACCACATAATTTGACACATGTCCTTTTTTCTCTTTACAGAGGATAACAGGATTCCGGACCACTCACCAAGACTGGATCTAATTTTCCATGTATGATGCGTGATATATGAGGGCATAGATACAAGTCTGTTTGCATACACTTACTTGAGTATCATTATTATTATTATTCTGTTTCTTTCTCAGTAGATCCTCTAAATGGATGATGGACATGCATATATTTGAATATTGTCCTTATCATTTGCTTTTTCATATATATATGTTGAAGTTTTCTCTGCTTGTATTTGCGCGGGTATTAGGTACTTCATATAGCAATCCCTGTTCATGAAAATGTAACAGGGCAGCATACGAACCTTGGCTCGAGCCAACAGTGTCCACGGAAGTGTGGATCTTGGGGCTCGAGTGCTCGTGTGCAACATAGAAGTAAAAAAAATATATATCAAAATGTACCATTTTTTAAATAAATAACAAATAATAAAAAATATATGAATACACATCGTTATGAATAATATATCCTTAATCAATTAACACAGTAATAATATATTCACACATTTCACTATGTGCATGTCCCTCGGTCCTAATCGATTGGATCACTATGCAGTAATATATTTGGACTATAGTCCTCTCTGTAATTTGTTGTCATACAGACTTGATGTAAATGGTGTTATAATGGCCCTCTATATTTAGTTACACATGACCTTATCCGGTAAGGTTCGTTCCTGACCTCTCGCGCCTGCGCAGTATGTTATGCTTCGTGTGGTTGCTATACAACAGGATACTTCCGCTATGTCTACACGAGCATGCACAATACTATTTGGAGGACGCCAGATAGTTAGATAACACATGGAAAGTCAGTAAGATACTGAAATTGTGGATTTACATACAAGATCTACGATTGGTGAGTGGCCTAGTAACCTCAACCCCTATACACATATTGCATATTTGTTTAAATGCTAATCAAGCTCTAATATGCTTGTTTTTATATGTATGTTTACATTTAACACTCAAATTTTTTATCACTTCACATATATTTTATGATTGTAGCATATGCCTTTATACAATAATTTATGTTTTGTATAATACTCGACTGTTCACTTTGTTAATGATTCCTCATTATGGTAATGAAGCACACACTTTATATACTGCATGTATTGTTGTATCACTATGCTTGAAAAAGTTTCTATAGCAGGACGATATATAAATCCAATCCATATATACAGATGTAGCCGTTTTTACCTTGACTTTTAACGCAATAAATAAACAATGGCTAGATCTCTTATCTTGGCTTTTTCAATGACTTTACAATGGCTTTTGTTGTGTGATATCACGCTGCAGCAAGTTATCAGAATCAAGTTAAAGATGACTACATCCATAAATATAAATATATATATTATTTTTTTTAGTTAGTAATTTCCAATGCACAACATTTAATAACAGAAATCCATACACTTAGGCTATTGATGTGTTATAGAAGCTGAACTGTTTAGAATCGATGAGAAAGACAAAGTTTAACAGTAAAAGGTCACCAAGTTAATAAGTTAAAGCTTCGGAATAAAAATATATTATTTTTTTATCAGCATCTGAACACATTTCTGATATAACCTTAAAGGGGTTTTCCAGCCACTAAAAATTGATGGCCTATTCTCAGGATAGGCCATCAATAGCTGATGGGTCCGACTCATTTCTTCTTGCTCACTGTGAATCGTCGACACACATTTAGCGGCAATTTACGGGTATTGCAGCCCTTTCTCCCATTGAAGTGGATTGGAGAAAAAGCGCTGCGGCCCCTTCAAAACAGCCTATCGGCAGAGGTCCTGGGTGTCGGACCCTGACCCATCAGCTATTGATGGCCTATCCTGAGGATAGGCCATACATTTTAAGTGGCTGGAAAACCCTTTTAATTAGGGAAAAAAGGTAACACTAATAACCAATCAAGCTGTGTTTCTCTATTGTTTGATCTCTTTAATTTCAGAGTTCCATATAGGGCAGGGGTCAGCAACCCGTGGCATCTGTGCCACAGCTGGCATGTGGGGCATAGATTACAAACACGTTCGCCTCTCCCGGTGTTCAGCGCCATTCTTAGGTTGGCAGCGCTGAACACCGGAACAGAGCGGTGCTTAATTCTGTGTTTGTCAGCGCTGAACACTAGGCGCCGCTGTGTTGTGAGCTGCACACAATGCAGCACTGCTCTTTCTCCTGGTATTTAGCGCAGACAAGCTCAAAATGAAGTGCCACTCTTTCTCCTGGTGATCAGCGCTGGTGCCATCACTGGTGTGTATTCAAAAGTAAGTCAAAGTCATTTTAGAAATCAATGCCTATGTGGGAAAGATTTCAAGCATCTTTGTGCATGCACCCCCCACCACCACAACAAAATCTCTGACAGCTCTTTCCCCTATGAGTGCCTTCCCCCCACCAAAGGAAATCCCTGGCTGTTCTCTCTCCTATGTGCACCTCCCCAAACTGGTGTTCAGTAGCCGCAGTCTCTCATATGTGCACCCCCCTCCCCTAAGCCATTGCTCAGTAGCCATGGTCTCTCCTATGTGCACACACCCCAAGCTGACGTTTAGTAGCTGTGGTCTCTCCTGTGTGCACACCCAAAAACTGGTGTTCAGGAGCCGTGGTCTCTCCTATGTGCACCTCCCCTCCCCTGACCATAAGCTGGTGTTCAGTGGCCACTCTTAGTATATCTCCTGAATGCAAGTTTAATTAACGGATTAATTGGTTTATGTCACATACATGGTAACAGTTTGTGCTCTATGACTTTCATGTTTGTATGACACATTGGGTAATTCATCTCTATTTTTTTTTTTCTATCGGCATGCCATACAAAAGAAGTTACCTAGAACTGATATAGGGGAACACAACAAGTCTTCTTCTCTTCTAGGTTCAATAAAGCTCAGAGGATTTGCTACTCAAGCTCTTTTAGTATCAAATCATATTACCAGCATTATTCCTAATTCATTATACCCCTTTATCTATCATACCCTTTGGGGGAGATTTATTAACAATAGTGCAAAGAAGAAGAGGAGTAATTTGCCTATGTTTTAATTTGATCCCATTTTGACTCTTTTGAAAATAAAAGAAGAAATCTGATTGGTTATAATGGGCAACTACTTCACTTTCCCCTTGCACTAGTGTTGATAAATCTCCCTCTTTATCCTTCGACACCTTGTTTTTGTTGTATCCTTTTGAAAAACCTTTTTTATCAAAATAATACACAAACTTGTCCTTGGCGTATCCCATTATTTTCTATGGGCCGAACATATGTCAAAGGGTATGACTTAGCACACATTTGTGTGCAATATGTCAAGGGGTACTTTTTGTGTAGGCAATAGCCTAGTTCTTTATGCTTTATGCTTGTTCACACTAAAATTAATTCCTATAATATTTTCTATAATGTAAGTAATTGGATTGATGCATACAAACATTTGCCATTCTATTATTTCTATATGTTTTTTTTTTTCATTTCTAATGGCCCAAGTTTCTGCAAAAGAACAGGAGTTATCAAAAAGACAACTATTTCTAAATATGCAGAATATGCAGCATCCCACTCCATACTCGTCTACTTCTTTTACATTTATTTTTGTTTATTGTTTGTGTGAGGCCAGATTCACACAGGGCAATGAGATGCAGTTTTGATGCCTTTGTTTTGGATGCTAAAGTCTGGAAAGGAAAGACTTAAAATTGGAAAACTATACTTCGTGAACCCAGCCTTAGGCTATGTTCAGACGATCAAATTGCAGGCCTTTTAATGCGCCTCAAAATGCACTTGCAATACGTGTAGAAACAGCCTCCATTGAAGTCAGTGGGAAATATTCAGCTGAAGCATTTTTTTTACACCACTGAATTTAAATACACCACGTAAAATACGCCGCGTAAAAATAAGTGGCATGTGACTTCTTGAGGCATTTTTTGGAACTGTTTTCCATTAACACTACATAAAAACTGCTTTGAAAATTCACTATGCTTAGAAATACCAAGAACGCTTTGAAAATCAGCCGTAAAAACACCTGGATTCAGAAGCTGTTTTCTTTTTTAATCAGCCTAGTATTTTTTCTGGATCAAATATATGCCGTGTGTGATTTGAACATTAGGTTTATTAAATTGTTATTTCATTTTTGTGAAGAATTTCAGTTGTATGCCATCTGTCAAATTTTCAGCTTTTAATCTCATTGTTATTCATTCTTTTATTTAGATTTGTTGCTTAGCCCCTTAATGACCGCCGATAAGCCTTTTCACGGCGGTCATTAATGGGCTTTATTCTACAGCGCCGCTATTCCACGGCGCTGCATTAGAATAAATTAAACAGAGCAGGGAGCCGTGAAATCTCCCTTCTCTCAGCTGCCAGAGGTAGCTGAGGGCTGGGGGCGTCCCTGCTCGACCGGGTGAGATCGATATAAGTATCGATCTCACCCATTTAACCCTTCAGATGCAGTGCTCAATAGCGTGCACCGCATCTGAGTGGTTTTGGAGAGAGGGAGGGAGCTCCCTCTCATCCCACTGACACCCGGCAATAATATCGCCGAGTGTCTGTGTCTCCGATGGCAGCCGGGGGCCTAATAAAGGCCCCCAGGTCTGCCTGTCGTGAATGCCTGCTAGGACATGCCGGAGGCATGACCTAGCAGATGCCTGTCCGTTTTAAACGGACAGGCAGTAATACACTGCAATACAAAAGTATTGCAGTGTATTATAAAAGCGATCGGATGATCGCATATGAAAGTCCCCTAGTAGGATAAGTAAAAAAAAAAAGTTGACTAAAGTTAATTAAAAAAAATGTAAAAAAAAAAATTAAAAACCCACTTTTCCCCCTTACAAAATGCTTTACTATTAAAAAAAACACAATAAAGCAAAAAAGTTACATATATTTGGTATCGCCGCGTCCATAACGGCCCCGACTATAACGCTGTTACATTATTTCACCCGCACGGTGAACGCTGTAAAAAATAAAATAAAAAACAATGGAAAAATTGCTGTTTTCTGTTAATCCTGACTTAAAAAAAATGTGATAAAAAGTGATCAAAAAGTCGAATCTACTCTCAAATGGTACCAATAAAAACTACAAGTCGTTCCGCAAAAAACAAGCCCTCATACAACTGCATCGGCGGAACAATAAAATAGTTATGACTCTGTGTTTTTACTGTGTAAGTAGTAAAATATACAAAATCTATACAAATTTGGTATCTTTGCAATCGGTACAAAACACTGAATAAAGTTATTGTGTTATTTATACCACACGGTAAACTACGTAGATTTAGGGTGCAAAAAAAGAGTGGTGAAATTTCAGGTTTTCTTCTATCCCCCAAAAAAAAGTTTATAAAAGTTAATGAATAAATTATATGTACCCCAAAATGGTGCTATTAAAAAGTACAACTTGTCCCGCAAAAAAACAAGACCTTATACAGCAATGTAGACGCAAAAATAAAAAAGTTATAGCTCTTCGAAAGGGACGATGGAAAAACTTAAAAAATGGCTTGGTCATTAGGGCCCAGAATGCAATCAGGGGGAAGGGGTTAAAGCATACCTAACTTTTGAGTTGACTTTTCAGAAGAAGCTTTCATATGTGCATGCATGAGGAATACCACTATTTCTGGACATTATATGACTTGTATTCTGCATTTTTTAGAAGTTTTCCCCTCAGCAGGCTCTCTAAATTTCATTTGTCACTCTGTGCTAGTCAGCGGAGCCTAACAGTTTTCATGTCTTCTATACACAGCACACATAAGGGAGGAAAATCCTGCTCTCCCTTCTCTACCTATAATATATACATATATATATTTATATATATATATATATATATATATATATATATATATATATATATATATATATACATATATATATATATATATATATATATATATATATATATATGCTGCAGCAGCATTGAGGCAATTATGCAGTAATGAGCAGTGAAGCTGAGAATCCAGCACTAGTGTGACAAGTAAATCTTACCAGAAGCTGTGTTGTTCTCATTTTGCTCCTGTTCCCTCTTCCTTTTCCCTCTCCCCTCTCCGTAAACTTGTATTAACAGAGTGTCTGATTGACTCTCCACTGCTCCTCACTCCCCTCTCCATAGACTTGTATTGGCAGCTTGTCTGTGTGTCATTCTCTCTCTTCTTCCTCCTCCTGCTCCCCCTCCCGTCTATAAGGACTTCTATGAGCAGGATGTGAAGAGACACACCTCCACTTTCTGCAACCTGCCAATTCGGCTCTGTACCTAGGGATGGATTTTGCTTGACAACAGGGGGTGGACCCTTAATGACTGGGTATGTAAACAGAGATATCAAAATATGGAATCAGCGTATAACATTGGTAAAGCAGTGGTTTGGACCCTCATTCACACAGGAGCCTGCGTTAACCGCACCAGTTTCTCCCAATGTACAGATGCACAACAATGCCACTGCCCCCTATGCAAAATTCCCTCACTTCACCCGACCCTACGCGTTTCTATACTTATCATCAGGGGTCTGTCAGTCTGGCCAGGATGCCAGCGATATATCTTCAGCAGCAGATATTCTACTGCACAACACGGAAGCATGCACGCATAGATGTCAGCGGCATGCTTCACTCTGGGACTCTGAGTCACTATGAACTGAATACTCTGCCCCCTGGCTCCGGCAGCATACATCAAACAGCCAATCACACTGGCCCAGCACATCCATGATGCTAAACCATGTGACTCCCGGCTGTCAGCTGACATACCCGGAAGTAACAATGTAAACAACACAGAGCATGCGGACTCAATGGAAGGCTATTTACTACACAAAGCCTCATGCTATTCAAGGATGGAGTATAACACTATAATGTTGGATATATGTTGCGGATCAGCTCAGGGCCGCAATTGGACTACCACGATAGGAGCACCTACCCTGAAAATACATAATATATGGATAGAAGAACGACGTAATTGTAAACCTCACTTAAAACATTTGACACACTCCTGGACTCAATTGCCATACCTGCTACTTATTGATTGATATATTACAAATGACTACACTGGGACTAGGAATGCATTACCATACCCCCACCCAGAGGACCAAAAAAGCCCTATGACTTGATATGGATAGTGTATTAAATAAAACAGGTATAATTTGTTTGCTCGTTTAAACCTTCAGGATGTACGCAAGCCAGTCTGTAGATCCATTGGGCCTCTTTACGCAGAATGAGGTTATCCCAATCCCCTCCCCATTTAGGAGGACGTACCAATTCAATTGCCTGAAATTTTAAACATTCTGCCCTGCCTTGATGTCTTGCATGCACATGTTTTGATATGGAAGTATCTCTTTCATTTGTAACATCTCCAACATGTTCCCTAATCCGGCGCCGAAACTGCCGTATCGTCTTGCCCACGTAATTCAGTGGGCACGGACATGTGATTAAATAGACAACTCCAGCCGTTTTGCAGTTCACAAAATCTCGGATATCATACTCAACCTTGGTGGTAACACTTTTGAATATTTTTCCACTTTGAATGAAATCACAGGCTCTACAACTACCACATCTGTGTGTACCCGGTATCTGCCTGTCTAACCAAGTACCCTTTTGGATTATTGGATCAAAACAGCTCTGCATCACCCTATCCCTGATGTTTTTACCTCTACGGAACGTGACTGAAGGCCATTGTGTTATCTGATCCGCCAAGTCCGCATCGGCTCCTAGGATACGCCAATACCTCTTGAGGATTTCCATGATCTCAGATTGTTTGGAGTCAAAAGTACCTATGAGCCTAGTGACCCTTTCCTCTTGACGTTGTCTAGGGACTAAAAGGCTCTGCCTATCTGCATCCCTCGCTCCCTCATAGGCCTTTCTAATTACCCCCTTAGGGAAGCCCCTCTCCTTCAATCTGTTTGTGAGGTCATGTGCCTGTGACTCAAAATCGTCCATTGAACTACAATTTCGGCGTACTCTCATGAATTGGCCTCTGGGAATCCCACGTTTGAGGGGATAGGGGTGACAACTGTTCCATTGTAGGAAACTATTGGTTGCTGTCTCCTTTCGGTGTACTTTAGTACGTATTGTGCCTTCCTTAGTTTTAATTATCTTAAGATCTAAAAAGGATAATTCCTGATCACTGATTTCACATGTGAACCTGAGCCCTAGATCGTTTGTATTAAGGGCTGCCACAAAATTATTGAATTCCTCCACTGTGGAATTCCAGAGCAACAACACGTCATCAATATATCTAATCCAGATACTTATTGATGAAGTCCATTTGACAAATTTATCCCCAAAGACAACTGCTCCCACAACTGCTCCCACTTATGCAAACTTGTTTCTTGGTTGGTGGGAAGAGACAGTTGTCTTTGGGGATAAATTTGTCAAATGGACTTCATCAATAAGTATCTGGATTAGATATATTGATGACGTGTTGTTGCTCTGGAATTCCACAGTGGAGGAATTCAATAATTTTGTGGCAGCCCTTAATACAAACGATCTAGGGCTCAGGTTCACATGTGAAATCAGTGATCAGGAATTATCCTTTTTAGATCTTAAGATAATTAAAACTAATGAAGGCACAATACGTACTAAAGTACACCGAAAGGAGACAGCAACCAATAGTTTCCTACAATGGAACAGTTGTCACCCCTATCCCCTCAAACGTGGGATTCCCAGAGGCCAATTCATGAGAGTACGCCGAAATTGTAGTTCAATGGACGATTTTGAGTCACAGGCACATGACCTCACAAACAGATTGAAGGAGAGGGGCTTCCCTAAGGGGGTAATTAGAAAGGCCTATGAGGGAGCGAGGGATGCAGATAGGCAGAGCCTTTTAGTCCCTAGACAACGTCAAGAGGAAAGGGTCACTAGGCTCATAGGTACTTTTGACTCCAAACAATCTGAGATCATGGAAATCCTCAAGAGGTATTGGCGTATCCTAGGAGCCGATGCGGACTTGGCGGATCAGATAACACAATAGCCTTCAGTCACGTTCCGTAGAGGTAAAAACATCAGGGATAGGGTGATGCAGAGCTGTTTTGATCCAATAATCCAAAAGGGTACTTGGTTAGACAGGCAGATACCGGGTACACACAGATGTGGTAGTTGTAGAGCCTGTGATTTCATTCAAAGTGGAAAAATATTCAAAAGTGTTACCACCAAGGTTGAGTATGATATCCGAGATTTTGTGAACTGCAAAACGGCTGGAGTTGTCTATTTAATCACATGTCCGTGCCCACTGAATTACGTGGGCAAGACGATACGGCAGTTTCGGCGCCGGATTAGGGAACATGTTGGAGATGTTACAAATGAAAGAGATACTTCCATATCAAAACATGTGCATGCAAGACATCAAGGCAGGGCAGAATGTTTAAAATTTCAGGCAATTGAATTGGTACGTCCTCCTAAACGGGGAGGGGATTGGGATAACCTCATTCTGCGTAAAGAGGCCCAATGGATCTACAGACTGGCTTGCGTACATCCTGAAGGTTTAAACGAGCAAACAAATTATACCTGTTTTATTTAATACACTATCCATATCAAATCATAGGGCTTTTTTGGTCCTCTGGGTGGGGGTATGGTAATGCATTCCTAGTCCCAGTGTAGTCACTTGTAATATATCAATCAATAAGTAGCAGGTATGGCAATTGAGTCCAGGAGTGTGTCAAATGTTTTAAGTGAGGTTTACAATTACGTCGTTCTTCTATCCATATATTATGTATTTTCAGGGTAGGTGCTCCTATCGTGGTAGTCCAATTGCGGCCCTGAGCTGATCCGCAACATATATCCAACATTATAGTGTTATACTCCATCCTTGAATAGCATGAGGCTTTGTGTAGTAAATAGATACTTCTACAGCCTCCCATTGAGTCCGCATGCTCTGTGTTGTTTACATTGTTACTTCCGGGTATGTCAGCTGACAGCCGGGAGTCACATGGTTTAGCATCATGGATGTGCTGGGCCAGTGTGATTGGCTGTTTGATGTATGCTGCCGGAGCCAGGGGGTGGAGTATTCAGTTCATAGTGACTCAGAGTCCCAGAGTGAAGCATGCCGCTGACATCTATGCGTGCATGCTTCCGTGTTGTGCAGTAGAATATCTGCTGCTGAAGATATATCGCTGGCATCCTGGCCAGACTGACAGACCCCTGATGATAAGTATAGAAACGCGTAGGGTCGGGTGAAGTGAGGGAATTTTGTGTAGGGGGCAGTGGCATTGTTGTGCATCTGTACATTGGGAGAATCTGGTGCGGTTAACGCAGGCTCCTGTGTGAACGAGGGTCCAAACCACTGCTTTACCAATGTTATACGCTGATTCCATATTTTGATATCTCTGTTTACATACCCAGTCATTAAGGGTTCGCAAACTAACTAGGACTGGGAGTATTCTGTTTAATACGTTTTTAAATACACGGTTGGGCTTTTCACAGTGGTGATTGTACCCCTGTTTTTAGATAGCTATGAAATAAAAATTATACATTTTACTCATTTATCACTTCAGTGAATTTTCAAATGTTCATATTTGTGGGAGCACAATATATATCGTTAAAATACAGTGAATTACAACAGGGGTGAACAGCAGATTACAGGAAAAGAGACACCTAGTGGCAGTAACGTCACACATAATTTGCATGGATAAAACAACACAATAATAACAGTATGTAAATGATAAAGTTGATCTATATTAGGTATACTATTAGATTAGCA